>NW_006408593.1:12037828-12084890 GCF_000296735.1 Chrysochloris asiatica | reverse complement strand
TGGCATCAGGATTGGAGGAAGACTCATTAACTACCTTTGATATGCAGATGATATAACATTGCTTGCTGAAAGCAAAGAGGAATTTAAAATACCTTCGTTATGGGTTGCACCTCAATGTAAAGAAAACAAACACATCAGCACCAGAAAAATAAATAACATCAAGATAAATGGAGAAAAGATTGACGTTTTCAGATTCCATTTTGATTGGATTAATGATCAACACTCATGGGAGCAGCATTCAATAAATCAAACTATGTATTGTGTTAGGCAAACCTGCTGCACAAGATGTCTTTAGGGTGTTTAAGAGCAAAGATGTCAGTTTGAGGACTAAGATGTGTCTGTCCCAGACTATGATATTTTCTATCACTTCATATGTATGTGAAAGCTGAACAATGAATAAGGAAGACCATAGAAGATTATGGCTTTATCTACCCTGAAACCAGAAGAACTAGATGGTGCCCAGCTACCACTCCTGACCTGACGGTTCTGATCAGGAACACAATCGATGGATCCTGATAGAATGGGAGAAAAATGTGGAAAAGAACTCAAAAGCTTAAAAAAATACAAACTCACTGCACTGGTTTAGAGGACAGGATTACCAGAGACTATGTTCCTGCGATATACTTCAAGCCTTACACTGAGATTACCCCTTGAGGTCACCTGTTAGCTAACTAGCAGATTGGGTGGTGGTGGTGGTTGCCTGCTGTGAAGTTGATCCTGCCTCATAGCGATCCTGTATAGGGTTTCCAACACTGTCAATATTTAGGGGTCCAGGAAGCATCATCTTTCTCCAGCGGAGTTGCTGGTAGTTTGAATTTCTGACCTGTTATTAGCAGCCCAATTTGTAACCCACTACACTATCAGGGCTCCTTAAATAGCAGATTGTTGTTGTTGTTGTTGTTAAGTGCCGTCGAGTCGGTTTCGACCCATAGCGACCCTGAATAGGGTTTCTGAGGCTGTAAATCTTTACGGGAGCAGAACGCCTCATCTTTCTCCCGCGGAGTAGCTGGTAGTTTCGAACTGCTGACCTTCCGGTTCGCAGCCCGATTCGTAACCACTACGCTGATAAGATTTAAAAAAAAAAAAAAGGGGGGGGGCGTTTACCCATGAGTAATGAGTTTCTTGGGAAGAAAAAAAAAAAGAGTAGGCGACCAATTGTTCAGAAATTACTGTAAAGCAAAGATGAGCAAGTAAGAGGGCAAGGAAACTAGAGTACTGAAAATGGTCCAACCAGAACAGAACGAAGACTAATAACACAGTGTAGGAAATGTAACCAATATCATGAAATAAACTGTGTAGAAA
The DNA here is from genome assembly GCF_000296735.1 of Chrysochloris asiatica. Lineage (NCBI taxonomy): Eukaryota > Metazoa > Chordata > Mammalia > Afrosoricida > Chrysochloridae > Chrysochloris > Chrysochloris asiatica. The sequence continues at coordinate 12,083,588 of NW_006408593.1, read as the reverse complement.
TTGTTAAGTGGAAACCTAACTAGCTGTGTAAACTCTCACCTTAAACATAAAAAAATTTTGTTTAAAGAGAAAGAAAAGTAAGCCCCCTGACACTAACCGGACGCTGACGGTGATGGCGGTGCAGGCCCAGCCAGCGTTGCGTCTATTGCGCATGCGGTCGCCAGGAATCAGGGCCGACTTGACAGCAACACTTTGTTGTTTTAAGTGCCGTTGAGCCAGTACTGACTCATAGCGACCCTGATTAGGGTTTCTAAGGAGAAATATAATTGGTGGGTTTGAACCACCAACTTTGCAGTTATCAGTCCAGTGTTTACCCTACAGCGCCACACCAGGACCCCAGCAGCAACACTTCTGGGTAGGTTTATTGTCATTTTACGGACAAGGGCACTGAGACCCAGAAGGGTGAATGAAGTCTGTTTCCTCACAGCTCCCATGAGCCCATGCTGAGATTCCGACAGATGCTAAGGCTCATGGCCCTCCCAGCACTCCAGGTTGCGTCTCCAGGCCTAGGAAAGAGCTGTCGTGAGTGGAGTCTTCTGAGGGAGTCTCTCAGCATTGCTCAAGCCATTGAGACAAGGCTTGGGGTTTTTGGAAGTTGGTTTCCAGGAGATGATATGCTATCTGGGGTTGAGATTTCTGAGGAGTTTAGCCTCACTTGGCACTAGTCTACATGGACATTTTCGTTTGGTTTGAGAGCTGGTAAAATCAGAACTGATTTTGGAAAAGGGTTCCTCAATGTTCTGTTTTCTTGACTTTGTGGAGATCAAGAGCCTTGGAGCTTATAGCCAGATCTCCAGGAAAGCATCAGAACATCTTCCTGACACTGACGGGAAAATATGTGAGAAAAACACCAAGACCGACTGCCCAAAGCTCAGCCCTTCACTAACCCTTCACAGGCCAAGGCAGGGGTCAGTGTTTATATGGGTGCTTACGTGCGCTGGTGTATATATGGGGGCGTGTGCACACATGAATCCCTCGGTGGTGCAATTGGTTGTTGTGCCGTGGAGTCAGTTCCGACTCATAACGACCCTGTACAGGGTTTCCAAGGCTATTTACAGGAGCAGAAAACCTCATCTTTCTTCCGCGGAACAGCTGGTAGTTTCAAACTGCGGACCTTGCGGTTTGCAGCCTGATTCTTAACCACTACGCTACCAGAGCTCCTTGGTGCAAATGGTTAACATGCACTAACTGAAAGGTTAGCACTTCCGTTAGCACCCATTGGTACCTTAGAAGAAAGATCTGGCAATCTACTTCTGAAAAAGAAGCCACTGAAAACCCTCTGGAGTATAGTTTTGCTCTGGCCTGCACAGTGTCGTCATGAATCAGAATCTGTTCAATTGATTTACTGGTGTGTACATAGACCGCCCCCCTCCCCTCATCTGACAGTTTGCCGTATTATGGTGGCTTGTGAGTTGCTGTGATTCTGGAAGCTATGTCATGGGTATTTTAATACCAGCAGGGTCACCCATGGTGGACAGGGTTCAAATGAGCTTCCAGACAATGACAGACTAGGAAGAAGGAGTGACAAACTACTTCTGAATATTTAGTCACTGAAAACCTTATGAATAGCAGAGAAACACTGTCAGATACAGTGCCGGAAAATGAGCCCCTCAGATTGGAAGGCACTCAAAATGTGACTGGGGAAGAGCTGCCTCCTCAAAGTAGAGTTGACCGTGATGATGTGAATGGAGTAAAGCCTGTGGGAGTAAAGCCCGCTGGACCTTCATTTGCTGATGGGGCACAACTCAAAATGAAGACAAACAGATGTAAATGGGCTCAAGCATGGCAACAATTGCGAGGTTGGCCCAGGACCGGGCAGTGTTTGTTCTGTTGTACATAGGGTTGCTATGAGTCGGTATTGACTCGATGGCCCCTAACAACAACAACAACAGCATAGACGCCAGTATTGGGCAATGGGTAATTTTCATTCTCTCAGGCCTGTCCCTTGGTTCCAGTATCTGGAACATCCCAAAGATGACAGGCCTATAGGCTCAGGCAGGGTCACAGACTGACTCTGAGAGCCATTCATTTCTCTACCTGCCCAATACTGTGTCCAGTACCAAGACCAGTGTCTTCTCAGTGTCAGAGCTGTGGGTATCCGCTCCTCTAGGGGAAGCTTTGTGTTTTCTACCGGGTTGGAAGCCAGATTGGTTGAAATTTTGGCTCTATCATCTGCTTACAATGTGACCACAAGCAGGTTCCTCAACCTCTCTGGTACTCAATGTTTTTATAAAATGGGGATGTTGAGGATGATGACCACAGATGCATTCTTCTTAGGTTAGTGTGCACAGATAGTTCACAAAAAGTGTTGCTGTGTTATGTGCAGAGTCTGATATACAGCAAATGCTTAGTAATAGCTGCTGGTGTTTGTGTTACATGGCCATGCCCCTGCCCCGTCTCAAGGTCCAGTCTTCACTGGGAACTTGTAGAGGAGACACAAAACCTCCATCCCCTCCTCAGGCCCTGAGTACATCCCAGCTTAGGGAACCATGTCAGTTGAGACTGAACAAACGGACAACCAGTCTGAAGGAAGAACTGTCTCTAAATTAGAAATGTCAGGAGAATGGTGCTCGTTCTTGGAGCGGAGAGCTGGGCAGACCCCCTCCTCTCCTGAGGCTTTCAGGTGATTGTCCCACACTGGACCCCATCTTATTTCTTCTGCCCTTGCTCTCTACAGGCCCTCACAAACAGTTCATCAATTGCACTAGTGCCTCCCAGGTCACTATTATCATTAACAGTAGCAACAACCGCAGCTCCCATATACTGAGCAGACTCTGTGTCTGTACTGAGCCAAGCATGATCTCATTGTGTCGTCATGACAATGCTGTGAGGGGATACTGCTATTGCTCCCCTAATGCAGACGAGGGCACTGAAGTACAGAGAGGTTAGTGACATGCTGAGGTCACACAACCTGAGTGTAGTGGCCCAACTGGCATTCATTCTACTGAGGCTTGGAGAGTGAATTCTTATGGGCTGGAAGACATTCTGCAGACTCAGACCACCAGTTGCCAGGTCTTCTCTGGCACCAAGCAGGGTCCTACTGGTGGGCTTCTGTCTTCTGCTCTGGGTGACCTAAGTGAGCACTCACGGGGACCCTGGTGACCTGGATGCAGGATGGAGTTTCTTTCCACCCTCACACTTGGGAGGGTGGTTCTGTCCTGCCTCTCGGCCTAGTGACCCACAGTTGGGGAGCCCTGGATCAGGCCAGATCCAGTCAGGAGAGCAGAACCCATGCTCCAAATGGCTGGAAGTGCAACCAGAGATGATCATGGCAGGAAGTACCAGCACCCCCTTGGTAGGAAAGGTTAGGGGAGCAAGTGGTGCTATGAACTGCCTGCTGGGAATCAAGAACAGGATGCTGCCATGACCAGAAATGCTCCGCAATGTTGCAGATGCATGGGAATGCCCAGACTTCTTATCCTGCCCTGACGTCTCCCCTCAACACCTTCCGCTGGCCAGATCTAATCAGAAGTCAGTTGGCAAGGCAGTCTGGGGATATCATGTGCCTCCTGAGACATTGAACAGAACCAAGAAGGCAAAGAACAGGTGTGATATCAACTCAAATGGCCAGGACATGGTCCCTCCAAAGCCACCTACTGTTCTAGCAGCCCTCCTGCTAGGTAGGGGTGGGCAGAACTCTAGCTTCCCTTATGAGGAGGACCTCTGCTTGTCCCTGGGGCTATGCCTCTCCTCTTGTCCCACCCTGGCTGGGTCCAGTAGACCCTGACAGAGCTGAACACCCACTTTATATACTTGGCCTACACTGCCTGGTAATCTTGACCAGCCTTGCCTTTTACTCTGGCTACTGCATTTCTTTCTGGTTCTAACTTCTTCCACATCAACACTGATCCCATGGAACTGTGGCCTCACCATGTCCTTTCCCCAGGCTTGCCTAAGTTACAGAATCAGAGAAGATGTCACAATTTTCTGAAGGTCTCCTATAAGTCTTCTGGTTAAGAAACAGTTTGGGGTTCCCCCTTTAAGACTGAAACTCAAAAGGAACACATGAGTGGTCATGTAAGCTTGCTGATGACCACATTGATCTAGTGGTAAGTAGAAGAGGGAGAAAGGCAGCAATGAAGAAATGGGCTGAGCTCAACCATGTTCCCTAGACTCCCACTGACCTGGAGATGAGGGAGAGAAGAGGAAGGGCTGGTTGGTCCAAAGTATGGTGGTGAGACCTGGGGACACCTGAGCCCATGGACAAGGGCTTAGTCATAGAGGGCTAGAGCTGAGAGTGAAGCATCCAGCTGATATGAAAGGAGGGGAAACACACAAGAACACCCATACATACAAACAGTACCCATTTGACCTAGCCTCGATGGCTTGATAGTCAGAACTCAACTAGAGGAAGATTTAAAAAAATATATAATAATTTTTGATAAAGTAAATGAGGGTAAATTGCTACAATTTGATGAACTTGACTTATACTCATGGATGTAGTAGCTCAAAATACCAACAGAGAGGGAAGGAGTCTTCACATCAAGTATTGATGCTATCCCCTCTGTATACAGGGTAGATAGCGATGGGCAACTTAGACATTGGCTACCTAAAATGAGGGGGCGATAAAGGCATGAAGTGACTGGCTTACAAGTTTTCAAGAGGGAGTATAGTTTAAAAGTGTGCGGGGAAAGATAGAGTCCCCACTGAATAGTTTTCATCTTGTCTAGATGGGTCTGGTGAAATAATTGTTATCATGACAAATTATGACTGCGAGAACTGTAAAGGTAGAAGTTTTGTAACAAAAATGGTAGTTAATTTTGCAGTCCAGAAACAGGGGACCCTAGGGCCATCAAGGGAGAAGAGAGGAATGCGGGACCAGATCCAGAGAAGCAGCAACACCAGAGATGGAGGCAGAAATGAGGGCATGGAGAGAGAGAGCAGCTGAGGACTCTAGATTCATGGGAAGAGAGGGACTGAGAGCTGGTGGCCAGAAGGCTGACTTGCAGAATGTGCCCTTTGGTGTTTTAAATTATTATATATGCCTGAGTATTTAAAAAATAAAATGAATAGAGAGAAATACTGTTAACTAATGGTACATAGAGGGGATTTTAATAATTGTAATGAAACAAAGTATATAATTTGTTGATCTGCCCTGTAAACTTTCACTCAATTCACAATAAAAACTTAAAAAAGAAAAAAAAAAAAATTCAGTCTGGGATGACTCTGAAACTTGAGATCAAGTCCAGCTCTGACATTTATGATCACTGAGTAAGTCATTTCACCTCTGGTGCTGTAGGGCAAGCACTGGACTGCTAACCTAAAGATCGGTGGTTCAAAACCACCAGCTGCTCCTGGGAAACCCTCTACAGGGTTGTTATGAGTCAAAACAGGCTCAGCCCTTCATAAGAACAAAATGGGAATAGCAATAATGCATACTTGCAGGGTACTCATGAGGAGGAGGCAACAAATGTAGGTATGTTGTTGTTGTTAAGTGCTATTGAGTCAGCTCCATCCCATAGTGACCCTGTATAGGCTTTCCCAGGAGCAGCTGGTGAGCTTGAACCATTGCATCGACCTTGCAGTTCAAATGGCTTTGCAGTCTGGCGCATTAACCCACAGTGCCACACCAGGTATAGTACTCAGCAATGTGCAGGGCACATAGCAATTAATTGCCCTGTAATAGTAGTTTCAAATGCTTGGGAAGGGAAGTTTGGAGTTACTGCAGACTTAGAGAGGAAGCAAAGTCTTGGCTGGCCAGGTTGTCTGTTTACTGGACATTTCCTTGAGATTGAATTCTCCCACATTGCAGCTGATTGAGGAATGAGGAATCCCCTGCCCATTACACTTCCCCGGGATGCATGGGTACGCAGGATCCCAGCAGGCATCTAAATGTCCAGTGGAGCCCTTGTGACTAGAAGAAGGAACTGTTTCACTTGGAAGCAGCATATCCTCAATTTTGGTCACTGCTAAAGGAGCAGCTGATGAGCTTGAACCTCCAACCTTGCAGTTCAGACTGCAAAGCTGTTTGAACTGCAAGGTTGGAGGTTCAAGCTCAGCAGCTGCTCCTCGGAAACCCTATACAGGGTCGCTATGGGTTGGAACCGACTCGATGGCACTTAAAAACAACAACAATGGAGTCCTGTAGCGTAGTGGATATGAGTTGGGCTGCCAACCTCAAGGTCAGCGGTTCGAAACTATTAACGGCTCTGCGGGAGAAAGATGAGGCATTCTGCTCCCGTAAAGATTTACAGGGTTGTCTAGGAGTCAACCCTGTGCAGGGTCACTATGAGTTGGAACCGACACCACTGTACTTAACAATAACAATGGAGTCCCGTAGGTTAATGCGCTGGACTGCAAAGCTGATTTGAACCACAAAGTTGGTGGTTCAAGATCACCATTCACACTTCAGAAACCGTATATTGGGTCACTATGGGTCAGAACTAACTCGACAACACTTAACAACAACAATGGAGTCCTGGAGTGACTCTGTGGGATAAAAGCACTATATTGCAAGGTGAGTTTGAACTACAAGGTCAGTGGTTCAATCTCACCAGCTGCTTCTTGGAAACCCTATACAGGGTTGCTATGAGTCAGAAATGACTTGAGAGCACTTAATAACCACAGTCTCTGTTGGTATAGTGAGCTATGTGTTGGGCTGTTAATTGCAAGATCACCAGTTCAAATCCATCAGCTGCTCCTTCGAAAGTTTACAGTCTCAGAAACCCTATACAGGACTGCTACGATTTGGAACGGGCTCAACAGCACACAACAAGAATGGTAATATGAATGCTTGAACAAAGGGTACAAAAAACTCAAATGTCCTTGGTGTAGAACCTGGCTGAGTGGGCTTTGTAATACCCCCGTCTGCCTGTTCTTCAGCAGGCCTAACCCATTGATCATATCTGGAAGAACACCATGGGGTAGTCCATTCTTCCTCAGGGATTTTATTCTTTTGCCTGAGGCAGGTGGTTTAGGAGTCAACCCAAATTTGGGGGGTGGGGCTTCACAAAGCATTTATCACAGAATCACAGAATTGGGACTTGAACACTTGAAAAGACTTCACAAAGAACCTTAGATAGAAAGTGCTGGAAGAAGCTGCCTGTAAACCCACCAGGAGATGGAGCAGGAGGAGCCCAGAGGAGCCCCTCATAGGCCATACATTGTTAGCACTAGAAGAGTCTTCAAACGGAATGGCAGAATGATTCCCTAGGAGCAAGCCTCAGGTAGAGTCATGGTCGTTAGCGGTAGAAGGGACCTCAGCGCATGTTCCTGCTGGAAGGTGTGCTAAAGAGTATCTTGTTCAACCCTGACTCCTCATCTCCCCATATGAGCAGCAGTGGGTGGGTTTGAGAAGAATTCTCTAGAGTGAGGTCCATGTGACTAATGTAGATATTTAGGTTGGGGCAGAGAGGAAGAGAAATGTTTAGTGTTTATCTAAGAAGTAGTCATTATAGATACAAGAAGAAAAATTATCACTGGGCATTCATTCTACAAATATTTATTGGCTCATCCTGGTGTGGCGCTATAGGATCAGTACTGAACTGCTAACCACAAGGTTGGTGGTTCAAACCCACCAGCCACTCCTTGGTAACCCTATACAGGGCTGTTATGAGTCAGAACTGACTCAACAGCACCTAACAACAACAACCCAGTCCTATGCACTGGGTTCTGCACTAGTACAAAGAGGAGTAAGGTAAGATGTGATAGAAAATCAACTCAAGGTGGCTTAAACAGAAAGATGTTTATCTGACTCACATAACTCTGCAGGGAGCCCCATCCTCTTAAGCTGGTGGCAACAGGATCACCATAATTCGAGGCTCAGCACTGTTCAGAGGAGGAAGAAGACACAAGGTTGCTTTGGGTAGATCTTTCACAAAAACAAGAAGGGTCTTTCCTAGAAACCCCCATCGAATCTTTCCTTGTGTATCATTGGCTCTTACTGGGTCATAGTGCCCCAAGATAAGGGAAGTTAGGCACTGAGCATTTTGTAGGATAGGAAAAAGTTGCTGCAACAATGACACTTTGAATATAGAAGTACAAGTAAAATAGAAAGAAATTGATGTCATTTTCACGTGTTGTTGTTGTTAAGTGCTGTTGAGTCATTTCCAACCCATAGCGATCTTGTATAAGGGTTTCCGAGGAGCGGCTGGTGAGCTTGAACCGTCGACCTTGCGGTTCAAACCGACTTTGCAGTCCAGCGCATTAACCCACAGCGTGAGTCCAGAAAAAAATGAAGTCCCTGGCTGAGAGGAGTTCTCAACATGTGATTTCCCTCTCTAGCTTCAAGGACACTACTCCAATTTTTATCACCTCTCATTCAAAAAATAGTTAGGGAAGGGCCAGGATAGCACATTCACACACACACACACACACACACACACACACACACACACACCCCAAACCCCACGTGAGGAAACAACTTAGAAATTGTACAATCACTTCAGCTCACAGTCCAATGATGAGAACACAGTCTCATGACATCAAGCTGCAAAGGAAGCTGGGAAATGTAGTCCTTAGCAAGGCAGCCATGCAGCACTGTAGGATGAACACTGGACTGCTAGCCACAAGTTGGTGGTTGAAACTCACCAGCTGCACCTTGGAAACCCTACATAGTAGAGTCGCTAAGAGTTGGAACCCACTCCACAGCACTTAACAACAACAACAACAACAACAAGATGATTACAGAAAAGGGAGTCCTAATGCTGGAGTCCTGGTCTACTGTAGGATAAGCACTGGACCACAAGGTCAGTTTGAATTGCAAGGCCGGTGGTTCAAACTCACCAGCCAGTCCTCAGAAGCCCTATACAGGGTCTCCATGAGTTGGAACTGACTCCATGGCACTTAACAACAAGTGCTGCTGTAATAAAGCGCTTGACTGTTAATAGAAAGTTTGATGGTTTAATCTGACCTGCAGCTAGAGGGCTAAGATGTGGCAGTGTGCTTCATTCAGTCTCGTAAACACCATGGGGCAATTCTACTCTATCCTATAGGGTTGCTGTGAGTCGGAATCTACTCAATGGCAATAGTTTTGTGTGTGTGTGTGTTTTGACAGGAGTGGGGATGAGGTGGGGGAAGGCTTGGAAGCAGTAGAGGTAGGCAGTGGGAGAGGTGGGAGGAGGGGGTAGGGAACAGGTACATGAAAGATGGAATCCCTGCACAAAGGAACCAAATGCTGGCTGTTCCAACTCCATGATAGGTTCCAGATTAGACCATTATGATCCATAGGGTTTTCATAGAAAAGTATAACAAGTTCATTTTGGCTGGGTCTGAAAGACTATGTTTCTAAATAGTTTGGTTTGGGGAAGGGCATTTCAGACAATGTGAACAGCAAAAGCAAGGAGGTGTGAACGCCCACGAGGCATGGCTGGTGGTCAGGCCTGGCTAGAGAGTGGGAGACTGGAAGGTACTTTGGGATCAGTTAATGAAGGAAGGAGCTGGCCTGTCTGACAGGCCTCTGGAAGCTGGGCAAGGTTTTTAAGCCAGCAAGAGATGATCAGATTTGTGTCTTTCTCTGAGGTAGAGGCTGGAGGATGACTACTTGGGAAGCTATTTCACAAATTCAGCTGAGTAATGAAGAAAGCCTGCATCGGGGCTGTGGTGGAAGGAATGGAGACAAAGAGACAGTGTGACCAAAATTTTGGTGGTAGAATTGACAGAACTTGGTAACTGGGTGGCTGAGGAGGGTTGTGTGAGGACAAGGAGGGTTTAAATATGGTTAAATATGATCTTAAGTTTACATGCGTGTTCTAGAAACCCAGAGAAGGAGTACAGGAAAAGCAAGTTTGGGGAGTGTAAGAAGAAAATGACTTCCCACTTCTATAAGTTGGCCCATGACAGACTTCCTTGGGTTCCTTGAAGGTAGACCATTCTCTTTTAATTCAAGACTTCTGAACATACAGTCCTTATTTCATCGAACAGTCCCTCAGCCTCAAATCTCCAGCTGGCTAATTCCTCATTTGCTCCAAGATCGTTTCTTGACCCCCTGATCTAGATGAGATAGTGTCTTATATGCATATAGCACCTCACCTCTTTTCTTTACAAGTCTCTCACTTGACAATGATGTTTAATGTCTGCCTTGCCCCAATAAGACTGTCATTTCCATGAGGGCAGAAACCACACCTGCCTTGTTCAGTGCTTCAGTCTCAACACCTAGTGTAGTGCCTGGCACATAGCAGGTACTTATACTGAGGATGAGGCCTCCATTGGAAATAGAGTTTCTCAATAGTTTTGATCTGGGCCCAGTCAGATGTGATGAAAGGCAATAAGACCATTCTAGGGACAGATGAGATAACCCTTCTGTAGGCTTGGATTATTCTAGACCAGTGGTTCTCAACCAGGGAATGAGTTTGCCTCTCAAGGGACTTTGGCATGTATGGAGACAATTTTAGATGGTTAGGACTGGGAGAGAAAGTTGCTACTGACATCTACAGGGTAGAGGCTGGGGACACTGCTAAACGTCCTATAATGTATAGGACAGCCCCCCTACAACAAAGTATCCAGACCAAAATATCAACAGTGTCAATAATGAGAAACTCTATTCTAGAAATGGGCAAGCCAACTGGCATGGCAAAGTTCCATGGCTTGGCCTACTGGCTGCTATAGCCCAACCGAGTTTAGTGGTTGTCACAAGAAATAAGGACTTCAGAGGTGCAGCCAGGAACCACCTTGGGTTGGGCCTCAGTCAAAGGCCCCAACACCTTGGGCAGTTTCCCCTTAACTGAACTCGCAGCCCTAAGCCCAGCCTGGCACTTGACTGCTCTGACTCATACCCTTGGGTTTCTCTCCCTGTTTGGTAGAAGTGGCCACCTTCTTCCCACCCCATCTGCCTCACTGATTATTTTCAGCTTGGCTTGCAGAGCCCCAACGCTGCAATTACTCCCCAACCTCAACGGCTCCTTCTGAAAATAACATTTGGGTCTAAGAAAACCTCAGTCTGGTGGGCTGGATTTTATACTAAATAGTTAAAGAGTGGGTGTAGGCATGGGGGGAGGATTTCCAAGGGCGTGGCACAATGGTACAATTAAGAGAAGAATCTGGTGGAAAGGGAAGGAAAAGGAAGTGAAGAGAGGGAAGGGCTGATGGTGGTAAGGGCTTTTCAGAAAGCAAATATATCAACTGGGCAGGGGTCAGCGGATCTTTTAGAAGTCTTATGCTAAGTCTTCACTTATACCTCTAATTGAAGGTTTTGTTTGCTTGTAATAGCTCACCCCCATCCCGAATCATTGAGGCCTGGGAAATTTATGTCTGCCTGGGGCCACAGGATTTAGTTGATGGGCATGCCAATCTTTATCCAAGCTAGTAACCAGATTTTCCAACCCCAAAATAGGAGCCACATGGCCTCACATAAGATTTTTGTGCTCCTTCCAGATAGGAAAGGCAGTCTGGGAAATGTAGTTTTGAAGCTGGCATGTGAAATTTCTAAGTGTTTCCATGGTTAATGGAGTCGAGAGTAGATAGAACTTTTGAAATTGGAACTCTTGTGGAAATCGGGAATTTATGTGTTATTTAGGTAGGAGTCTCAGGGTAGTGCAAACAGTTGATGCAGTTGGCTGCTAAGCCTAAGGTTTTAGTCCACTCAGAGGTACCTAAGAAGAAAGGCCTGGAAGTCTGCATCTGGAAAATCAGCCACAGAAAACTCTGTGGAGCATAGTTGTACTGAAACACATGTGGGTTGTCATGTGTTGGAACTGATTTGATGTAAGCTGGTTTTAGTTCAAAGAAGAGAATGAAGCACTAGAAATAGGACCTTCTGTCTCACTGTCTCATCCAGGTAGAGTGGGGGAGACAGAAGGTGAGGAGGGAAACATTTGGAAGCACTTTTGGGATTCCAAAGTAGACAGACTTCAAGAGGCTGTGAAAGATAAGATATGGAAAAGTAGGCAGGAAAGAGTTCTACAGGTCAGTTAAAAGCTCAGTTCTAGGGTCAGCCAGACTGGGGTTTGAATCCATACTGTATTAACTCGCTAGCTGGCCTCAAGTAGCCTCTCTGAGACTCCATTTCTTCATCTGTTTAGATAAGACAGTGCTAGAACCTGCTTTCTACAGTTGTTGAGAGAATGAGCTGGGATGATGTTTTCAAAATAGAGGCCCTCACACTTAGTGAATGCGAAATAAAACAATGAAAAGGGAAGACAGAAGAACTGATGAACTGGAGCTAAGGAGCTACCAAAAAGAATTGAGTATACCATGGACAGTCAGGAGAAAGAACAAATGAGGCCTAGAGGAAATCCAACGAGAATGCTCCTTAAAAGTAAGGATGGCGAGACTTTGGACACAGCGTCAGACCAGTCAGACCAAAAGGACGTCATATTTGATAACGCAGAAGGCCAGGAAGAACTAGGCAAGCTCTTAATAATCACAGCAATGATCTCAAATAAATCAAAGATTTGGAAGATGGCACAGGAGCGGGAAACTGTTTGTTCTGTTATATTTGAGTCAAGAGTCAACTTGACAGCAACTAACAACAACAAAATGGTTAGTGAGGACAGCTGCGGTTGGAAGCAGGGCTTGAGACCGGTCTCCTCTCCTGACACATATTCTGGAGCGCAGTTCTTTACTCCTGTCTGTGATTCTATCTTCTATGTGCCACCAGCTGAACTAACCCTATGCACAAAGATGCCTGTACTGTCTCCATTGTAGAATGAATGTTCCTGGGGCAGCACAGGCCTTCTATGTTGGAGACTGTGAGAAGTAAATAGGTCCTTGGGGCTACCTATGTGCTTGTCTCTGTCAATCTTAACCTGAAAGTGAGAAGACCCGTTTTACTCACTTGTCCGCCAGGATTGGCTGTGAGCAAGACAGAGGTAGGCCCTGTGCTCAAAGAGCTTCTGATCTAGTGGGAGAAGGGGTAACTACAATATCATGGTGTTCAGTGCTGCAATTCATTTAAGTGCCAAATGCCAGAATTTGGAGGGGACCTGAACCCAACCTTGGCAGGGAAAGAAGAGACTCCTTGGGAAAATGATTTTGAAACTGCGAGATGAGTTGGCCTGATGAAGTTCATGTGAAAAACAATGATCATGCCCATTCTACAGATGTTAAGTGCTGTCAAGCCAGTTTTGACTCATAGCAATCCCGTATAGGGGTTCCAAGGAGCAGCTGGTGGGTTTGAACTGCTGACCTGGTGGTTAGAAGTCCAGCACTGATCCTACAGAGTCACACCAGGAGTCCTATCACCTAGATCAGTCTACAGATAAGGAGACGAAAGGCTTAGGTCCCACAAGTAGTGATGGCAGAATTGGTATTTGAATTCACTGACCTGAGTCTAGCTGTCCTTCTGTCACCTTACCCCGTGCTGCCTGACTCTCACAGAGACCTTAGTTCAGACCCTGACATTTGAGCTTGACTTTAAAAGAAGAGTGGTGGTGCTTACGTACCGGGGAGTTGATTCCAACTCCTAGCAACCCTGTATAGGGTTTCTTTATGGGAATAGAAAGCCTCATCTTTCTTCTGAGGAGCAACTGGTGGACTTGAACTGCTGACCCTGTGGTTAGCAGTCCAACACGTAACCCACTATGGTACCAGAGTGCCTCTTACGCTTAGGTCAGCATGTAGACTCTGGAGTCAAGCTACTGGAGTTTGCATCTTCTCTGAGCCTCACTTTTCTTCTCTGTAAAATGGGACCAATCCTTAGAGCAGGACATGATGCTTGATAGAATTGTTGTTGTTAAGTGCTGTCAAGTTGGTTTCGACTCATAGCGATCCTGTATAGGGTTTCTAAGGAACGTGGGTGGGTTCAAATGGCCGACCTTACCATTAGCAGTTGAGTGGTTATTCTACAGCATCACAAGTCAAGGGCCAGTGAAAAAGAAGACCCTGACTAACAAGCTGCATTGACACAAGGGCTGTAGCAGTGGGCTCAAACATCCTTACTGTTGTGAAGATGGTGAAGGACCAGGCCACAGTTTGCTCTGCTAGACACAAAATCACTCTGAGTTGGAGCCCAGTCCACAGCACCTAACAACAACAAAATGCATATGACACTCATCTACTAAGGTTGTCATGAAGATTCAAAAGATTTACAGTAAGTAAAGTGCTTAGAATGATCAACCACTCAATATAAGCTAGCTATTATTACCAACTCTGGAGTTTCTTCTCCAAGTGTGATAGTCAAGAAAACTTTGCCTACCTGGATCCATTTTTTTTTTTTTTTTTTACTAGTTATGAATTTATTTTCAGGTATCTTAAAAATATATGACTAGCACATCAAGGCCATTGTTTTGCCTATGTTATTACTTAGGACAAAGGTACGTAGGAAAAAGAGTTTCATTTAAAGTTAATTTAAAGAAAAAGAAAAGTGAATAAAAGTTCATTGAAAATAAAGTATACAATATAGGTGGAATGTGGGTATAGAAAAACACGAAGGCAATACTTGAATGGTTGAAAATTTGGGAACATGTGTCATGCTGTTATTGTTAATGTTAGTTGCCCTTCAGGTCATCCACACTCATGGTGGCCCCACGTGTGTCAAAGTAGAACTGCTCCCTAGGGTTTCAAGACTGAGTTTTTGGAAGCAGATCACCAGGTCTTTCTTCAGAGGCACCTCTGGGTGACTTCCAACTGTCCAGCGCTGAACCGTTTGCCTTTTGCTAATAAAACACTTTTAAGGCAGCTGGTTGGGGAAACGAAGCAGAGGAAAATACTGACCAAGTTGCTTTCAAAACCTTGCCTTCCTCTTCCTGAGAAGCCGGGTACGCAGAGAAGCAAACGGGCCCTGCTGCCTCGCTTTGGAACAGCATAGTGGGTTGGGGTGCTTGGGGAAGAGAAGCCAAAACTAGAGGCCCCGATCTGGAAACCGAAAGCCAACTCCCTAACTCCGCTCTCCCGACGCGATCCAGGCCTCTGATTTTTTTGGATCACTGGGTCAATCAGTCAGCCAATGCCTCGGGAGAAGTTTAATTAAGCTCAGATCGCGCCGCGCGAGCTGCCAAAGGTCTCCCCGCCCTCCTCTCCCTTCTTGTCCCGCCCCGCCCCGCCCCCAGCACATCTGGAGAAAAGCTTCTCCGGGCCTGGCCGGACTGGGCCGCAGCTCGCGCATGCGCGCCGCCCCGGCGCCCGGCGCTCGGCCGTAAAACTCAGCTTCCAAAACTGCGTTGCAAACTGTTGCATCAGACTGCAGGCAGGCGGTCAGGCCGCCAGGGTTTCTAGGAAGATAGGAAGGATTTGCGATTCCCTGTGGTCGTTTGGGAGCGTTGGCCGTCATTCACGGTGTTTACACGCTGGTAACACGAACCCCTGAAAGCTTCAGCTAGCTCCACCGAGGAGAGGGCCTTGGCCGCAGGTGAAATTGGCAGCACTCCACCGCTCCTGCCCCCACCCCATGGCCCCAGGCTGGACGAACTGAGCTGCTTTCTTTATGGCAAGGGCCCTGAAGAAATGAGCTGGGCTGTAGTTCCCTTCCCAAGTACAAGAATGCCCCTGAGGAATTTCTCACTCTGTGAAAGTGCAAAATGAATTTCCCCAGACCAGTGATGTTGCCGCTTCCCAAAAGGGATTGGAAAAGACCCAACAGGAAAGTCTAGTGGTTTCCAAATTTCTTCATCCCCAGCAGCTGGACACACAGCTTTAGCCAGGGGCAACTCTGGTCACTCGAAACTCTTTGGTGGGTGCACACACGTCTTTCGTCCTTCACAAACAGGCCTTCTTTTTGGCACATCTCAGGCCCCCATGTTAGGAAGAATAGTACAATTGTCAGGAAATGTACAAAGTCATGTAGACCCAGCATGCAAAATGAGCTCCCTAGAGTTGAGTGGCTCTGTGACTCAGGTCGTCCCCCTTACTCAATTCCTCACTCTTAAGTCTTTGGACCACTCTCTCAAAAGAAGAAAAAAATAATAATCCATCAAGGCAGGATGGCACGGGCTTAGGTAGGGGTGGGATATTCCAGAAGAATAAGAGCACTGATTTGGATTTTGCTTTCTAAAGGGATTTCCAGGGACATAATCTGAATCTTAAGATTTAATCCTTTCTTTTTTGGAATGGTGAAGACCAAGTTCATTCAGTATTAATGGACTTTCTGGAGAGATGGAAACTGGAATGTACCTTAAAGCACTCAGTCTTCTTTTGGGTGTTGATGGTGAAAATCAATTCCTTGTGAAGAATCTTGAGAGCTGAAACAGACTAGTGTTTTTCCTTGCCTTCATTATTATGAATCATTCAAAACCAACATTCAATTTTTAAAAAATGACCCAAAAGACTCGTTAAGTATTATCTGACGTGTCTCTTGCCAGACAGTCACTGTTGTTTGTGTAAGCCAGCATTTCCCTTTGAACAGTGGAGTGTTATGTCATGATGGGATTTTCATTGTAATAGATGCTTCAGAAATGGGGCCCGAGCTATTTTGGTCACAGTGCTCTTAGGAGCTGAAGAAATGACAACTGGAAAAGGATGGGAAGGAGTGTCCGCAAGTACAGGAGTTGGAACATTTCTGGAGTATTGCCATTGTGTGCAACCATCAAGTTGATTCCAACTCACATCGACCCTATAGAACAAAGTAGAACCACCTCCGAGGGTTTTCTAGGCTGTAGTATTTACAGAAGCAGATCATCAGGTCTTTTCTCCCAAGTGGTGGCTGGTGGGTTCAAACCACCAACCTTTAGATCAACAGCTGAACATTTATATCAGGTCTGAAACCTTCTTCTGGAGGGCCAGCCTAGTAGGTGTTGCAAGGCAGGGTCCACACACAAGTGAGTGGTCTAGGAGCTGATAAAATGTGAGTATGTCGGATAATAGTTCCCAGTTGGAGAAGCAAGCCATTTACTATTGTGCAGTCTTGGCCAGGCATGAAAATTGGAACCACAAGGTCAAAAGCCCAATGGGAATGGAAGAAGATGAACATATGTGAGTAGAGACTTATCTCTTGGGTCCTCTGCTGTATTCCAGGCATCTACATATAGTGAGCTTTCAATACATTTGTCAAATGAATGAATGCACCTCCAACGAATGAGGGAAGGAACAGACAGAGGAAAGGGCAAAGGAGTCCAAGAATTTAGCGGGAGGTAGTCTGTGCTGCCCAGGCTCCCTTGTATTAGGAGAAGAGGGGAATCCTTTCAGTGTAAAGACGTAGCAGCTGTTAAATGACAGATCTCATGAGCTCTCTTTGCCTTTGTTTCCCTATTTGGAAAAATTTCCAGTTAGTGACTCCAGAGCAGGGCAGTTAATTTAACCAAGCCTGGTAACATCAGAGTCCTGGTGTGAAACTGTAGGATAAGCACTGGACTGCTAACCACAAGGTCAGCAGTTCGAGGCCACCTGCCACTCCTTGGAAACCCTCAACAGAAGGCACTTAACAAACAGCACAGCCACGTGAAAGTGACATCAAGGAGCCCCTGGTGGTGCAGTGTTCATGTACTTGGTCACTAACTGAAAGGTTGGTGGTTCAAATCCACAAGCTGCACCATGGGAGAAAGTCTGCTCCTATAAAGATTACAGTCTTGGAAACCCCATGAAGCAGTTCCACTCTGTCCTACAGGATGGTTATGAGTCAGAATTGATTTGATGACAGTGGGTTGTTGTTGTTGTTTTTAGTGACATCATCAATTATTGCCTCAACTTGACTGAATTCCCAGAGCAAACTTCTGGACAAGCAATGAGTCTGAGGGAGGGCGTATACCTGGAAAATCCCCCAGAAGCCATACTTTAAAACCATAAGCAAAGTGGAAGCCCAGATGCTTAGTCAATGCAGACATACACCAAAAGTATGATTCGTCCCCCACATTTAGTGACTGCTCACAGAATCTAGACACTCTACTGAACCCAGACCCAGACAGAGCTCCTGTTCTAAGGACTTATGATCTAAATTCCTTGTGGAAAGTCTGCTTTTGAAATGTTTCAGGCACCTCATTTAATGCTCATTTCCACTTCAAGTCATGTCCCGCCTTTCTGAGAAACCCACCACATTTTAAGTTTGTAGCTGGCTCTCCTTCTGTTTTTGCCATTTATGTGCCAATTTAAAGGGTGGAGAGAGTCACATTAATTTTAAAATAAAACACAAATAACCAAAGGAGGTTGAGTTAAAGTAAAACCCACAAAAGGAATTATTTTTTCTCTCATACTTTTCAGATTTTCCTAGAACCACCTTTATTTCCTTAGAGCCCAGACATAGTGAGGGAGGGCTCTCCAGCACGAAGCTCTCTTCCAAACTGAAGCTTAAAGGCCTTGTGCCTAGTCTCCTCTTATTGTATCTTTAGGTTTTGTTTTTCTTTTTGAGATATTTGGGTCCCAAATTGGGGTTTAGGAACTATTCAAACTCCCAATTCACATGTTTTGTTTCTAACCACACTTAGAGTGGATTTGTTTTTGTTTTTTAAAGTTTCTTACTTCTTCTGTTCAGTTGTGTGTGCTTGTAAATTTTGGGTGATAGGCTTTAAGATCAGACACTCCAGGTGGAATTGCAGCTCAGCAGCTTGCTAGTCTTGTGACTTCATCTGTCAAATGGGAATAACCATCCCTACCACCCAGGGCTGTCTTGAGAATTAATGAGTCAAGACATAGTAAAGACATAGCACAATGGCTGGTCCAAAACAAGCACTTAATACACCGTATCCATTACGACAATGGAGTCGTGCTGTGGGGCTGTAGGATAAGCATTGGACAGCAAGGTCAGTTAGAATCTCAAGGTCGGCGGTTCAAACCCACCAGCCACTCCTCAGATACCCTATACAGGGTCGCTATGAGTTGCAAGGGACTCGACGGGCACTTAACATTATGAAAATGGAGTCATTCATCTATCTGCTCCTTCCTATACTAGTGCTTCCCTCTGTTTTAGGAGAAAATGGAAACCAATGATCAATTCTAAGTGGATGATTTCTCCACATTTTAAATCATCAAAGAAGCTCACCAGAAGGGGAAACAAGGCCACGTTTGACTTGCAAATACCTGGGCCATTTTGTGGTTGGTTGTCTGGCATCCTGTATAGGGTTTCCGAGGCTGTAAATCTTTAAGGCTGGTAAATTCAACTAACCTTTCCGTTAGCAGCCCAGTTTGTAATTCACTAAACTACAGGCCTTTTTATGGGAGGGGTATTAAGTGTCTTCTGTGTCTATATGGATTGGTGTTGGTGCGTAGAGACTGCAGGAGCCTAAAAGGCTGACGGTGGGTGACAGGAATACAGAAGACCCGGAAAAGTGGTTAGGAAAAACAGGCTCAGGGTTGAGTTGAGGTGTGCCAGCCTCCAGTAAAGAATGGCTCTGCTGAGGAATGTGGAACCAGAGGCGCATGCAGCAGCGCCCTCTGCCGGTCACGCGGGGCAGGTGGCCAACAGGGCGCGGGTCCCGGCACTGTGCAGGTGGGACCTTGATCCCTCCCTCTGCCTCCGCCTCCGCCCCATTCTTTCTAAGGACCACGCAGCCCAGTCGGGGTCCGGATTCCGGGAGATGTGTACCTACCCGACGCCTGCGGGCTGAGCAGGGAGGATATTCCGGAACATTCCATTCACTTGGGAATCAGAGACTGCAGGAACCCACCCCAAATTCTGCAGGGACTGCACCTTTTGGGATCCCGGGCCGTCGGAGTTGGTATCGCTTATGATCAAGACCGCGGGTTCTACGGACAGAGAGAAACCCTGGGTTCGCTTTCAGTCTCATCCATTTTCTAGCCAGGTGACCTTGAGCAAGGTTCTTAGTCTCTTCATCTTTAAAATGGAGAAAATAATCCCGACTTTATGGGTTGGCATCCTCTTGACATCAGATCACGGGATCAGACAGTCTGAGATGGAATTCTGGCCTTGACATCGGTTAGCTGTGTGACCTGGGGCAAGTTGCTTAACCTCTCTGTGCTCCGGCTTCCTGCAAAACAGGGAGGATAATAATAGTACTTACCTCTGAGGGCTGTTGCCTGTAAAGCGCTTAATACAATGTCTGGCACAGAGTAAGCGCTCAATAAACGGTGGTTGTCGTCATTATTGTTCCTTAAAAGCGCTGAGCAGAGCTCAAGCTGGCGGCTATTATTAGTCTCCTTCGTGGGTCCCGCAATTTCTTTCCGGGTATTGTTAAAATCGTTTTACCATGCGCTCGTGTTCTAATCAGTAGCCGAAGGACAGCCGGCCATCCCGAGTTTGGCAAACCGAGTCCCCTGGTGGAGGGCCAAGGACGCGGCCGCAGGCTGCAAGGACCAGGACCTCCCGGCGGTAGCCCGCGCCGCCTCCACCGCCAGCGCCTCCATTAGCGCGCGTCAGAGCCGCAGTGACGTCGCGGGGCCCGCGGGCGATGGGGAGGGGCGGCGTAGGGAGGCGCGGCTCGTGGCTGGGATGACCCGGGTGGCCTGGCCGCCCGCAGGAGACGTCCCGGGCCGCGCCCTTGTCGCGGATACCAGGCTTTCTTTGGTGGCTACAGCCAAGGCGACCCAAGGGCAGTAGGAAGGTACTTGCCTGGGTGAGCTTTCTTAGCCTGCCTGCGCGGGGCGCACGCACGGTCCAGTTGCAGCCTCGCGGGGAGATCCGAGATTCCACGGCCTGCTTGTGTGCCAGGTGCGCTCCCCTTAGGGCGCGGAGCTGACCTTCCGGCGGCCGCTCAGCCTGTGGCCCTTCTCACCTCTTCCCACCCTCTCCAGCCATATTCGTTGTTGTCCCCACTCCCCACTCAAGGACTGGCTCCTTTACCCCCACCTCCTTCCTCAGGACCAACTCATTTACTCTTAATAGCAAATAGCCACCCATAGGAGTCGCCGTCCACTCCCAGCTTTCAGCAGCTCTGGCCACAGAGGCACCCATCCAACCAACCGCCTGTTGGACAGTTCCACTGGGCCTACCCTGCGCACACCACAAACTCACCACGTACTCCACCCATCTCAGTGATGGCGTGACTGCCCATCCCATTATCCCGAACCCTTCTCTTCGTGTTCCTGCCTACACACCTCTTCCCCAAACACGTCTCCATCCTAATTCTAGTCCTCCTTCTTTGGTTCTTGATATATTCTCAGGATCTCCTTGTCTGCACACCTGCCTCCCTCCGTTCACACATACGCATAGTTAACTACCTACAAGCCCGGTTGCCTGCCTTATCTCTCTGTTCACGGCTGCTGCCAAGGGCTCCAGACCCTCCCTGTCTTCCTGGACACCCTTCTCCGCTATTATTTTTTCCTCACACTTTATGAGCTAGTCCTAGGGTTAGTCTCTATTGGGGCCACTCTCCTTAAGGTCTCCAGTATCACTGGACTGCAAGGCTGGTTTGAGCCACAAGAGTGGTGGTTCAACCTCACCAGCCACTCCTTGGAAACCTTCTACAGGGTTGTTATGAGTCGGAACTGACTTGAAGGCACTTGACAACAACAACAACAAAGTGGCTTTGTTGCTGCTGGGCCCAACCCAGGGGTTTTATACTGTGACCTCTGTGCCCCTTCCTCCTAAACAGGCATTCTCTTACTTTTTTACTCATGCTCCCAAAGTCAAGATGAGTCACTTTTTAAGAACATCTTCCCTGAACCTATTTCCAGAGATCATCATTCAGCCAAACAATGACAGGCCTAGAAAGTGAACAATGACATCTGTGAGGAACGTTTTCCTCAGAACAATCAATTATACGAGGCTAAAAGGGTAACATTTGTTCCAAAACAAAGTTCAGAAGGCAGGAAGGGGCAGGAAAGAAGGGGAACCCAGGGAGGAAATGGGAAGAGTGTTGTTACTTTGAGCAGGTTGCAGCTAATGTCACAAAACAAAGTGTTTATCAATTGTTAAACAGGGAAACTAATTTGTTCCCCAAACCACAATAAAAGGTTTAAAAGAAAAGAAAAAAAAGAATGCCTTCCTTGTTAACAAAAGGAGTTGCCATGGAGTAAATTCCAACTTAGGGTGATCCTGTGTGGGTCAGAGTAGAACTTTGCTCCACAGGGTTGTCAATGGCTGATTTTTCAGGAGAAGATCACCAAGTCTTTCTTCTGAGGTGCCTCTGGATGGGCTTGAATCTCCAACCTTTTAGTTGGCAGAGGAATGAGTTAACTGTACCACCCAGGGACTCCGACTGTTGATGTTGTCAGGTGCCACCAAGTCCATACTGACTCATAGCGACCCTATGCACAGCAGAACAAAACACTGCCTGATCCTGGGGCAACCTCACAATCATTGCTACGTTTGAGTCCATTGATGCTTGCACTGTACCAATCCATTTCATTGGGGGTCTTCCTCTTTTTCTTCGACCATCCACTCTACCAAACATGATGACCTTTTCCAGTGAGTGGGCCCCTCCTGACAACATGCCGGAAGTATGAGAGATGAAGTCTGGCCATCCGGGCATCCAAGGAGCACTCTGGCTGTACTTCTTCCAACACAGATCTATTTGTTCTTTTGGCAGCCAATGGTACTTTCAATATTCTCCTCCAAGCCCATAACTCAAATGCACCAACTCTTCTATGGTCTGCCTTTATTCACTATCCAACTTTCGCAGGCATACGAGGTTATTGAAAATTCCATGGCTTGCTTCAGGAGCACCTTAGTCCTCAAACTAACATCTGTGCTCTTCAACTCCTAGTAGGATGGATGAAGTATCTCGGCTCCCAAAGCGCTCGTCCCTGCTGCTTTTTTGTCATATTTAGGGAAGAGACCAAAGCCCTAATGGTGGCCTATGAGGTCTGTCCCCAAATTATTTTCTCCAGTACCTTCTTTCCTCTGCCTTGTCTCACTGGTGGTCTCAGTTCTCAGTCTCTGTGTTCACCTTCCCACCCCAGGGTCTTTGCACAGACTGTCTCTCTGCCTGGAACACCTTTCTTGCCTTCCTTACCGATTCAACCTTCAACTCTCAGCCTAAGCAGAAGCCTTCCCTGCCCCCTCACTGACTCCAGTCACATCTTGCACAGATACACAAAAATCGAAGGCAAACCTGACACATAGTTCAGACTCATGGCAGCCCTGTATTGTTGTTGTTAAGTGCCGTTGAGTCAATTCCGACCCATAGTGATATAGTATAGGGTTTCCGAGGAGCCGCTGGTGAGCTTGAACTGCTGACCTTACAGTTCAAAGGGCTTTGCCACACCAGGACTCCGGCAGCCCTGTATAGCACAGAGTAAAATGGACTGTAGAGTTCCCAAAGCTGGAATCTCTGGGAGCAGACTGCCATGTCTTTCTCCTGTGGAACGAACGACATGTAGGTTCAAATCACTGACCTTTGAGTTAGCAGCCATGCTTTTAACCACTGAGCCACCAGGGCTCCACAAAAAACTATAGAGAATCATTGTTAGCATTGTTAAGTGCCTACAAGTTGTTCCTACTCATTTGTTAGGTGCCATCGCGTCGGTACTGACCCATAGTGACCTTATGCACAGCAGAACGAAACACTGTCTGATCCTGGGCCAACCTCACTGTTGTTGCCACACTTGAGCCCATTGATGCTGCCACTTGGCCAGTCCGTCTCATTGGGGGTCTTCCTCTTTTTCTCTGACCCTCCACCTTACCAACCATGATGTCCTTCTCCAGCGACTGGTCCCTCCTGACAATATGTCCAAAGTATGAGAGACGAAGTTTGGCCATCTTGGCCTACACAGAGCACTCTGGCTGCACTTCTTCCAAAACGGATCTATTCTGACTCATAGTGACCCTGTACGTGTATAGGGTTTCCAAGAAGTGGCTAGTGAGTTTGAATTGCCAACCTTGTGGTTCAAACTGACCTTGAGGCTTTTTATCCCACAGTACCACACCAGGACTCCACAGAATAATCAACACCTGTTTATTTGGTGCCCCTCCTCCCTCCTCTATCCTTCCCCCATTTGTCAAAGTTTAAGATTTGCCTTATTTTCCACAGTTTTTTTTTTTTTTTTTTAAGGATATAAATTTTACAGATACTGATGGAGCCTCTTCTAAACTCATTCCCATTTCTCCCCTAAGGTAACCACTCTCCTGTATTTGGGATTTATCAATCTTCTGGTTTGTTTTTTACCCCTCTCCACATATGTTGCCAGAAGTGTAGCCAGAGTGCTCCTTGGAGGTCGAGATGGCCAAACTTTTTTGCACACATTGCTAAGAGGGACCAGTTGCTGGAGAAGGATATCATGTTTGGTAGGGTCAGAGAAAAAGAGGAAGACCCGCAGTGAGATGGATTGGCCAAGTGGTAGCATCAGTGGGCTCAAGCATGGTAACAATAGCGAGGTTGGCCCAGGATTGGGCAGTGTTTCTTTCTGCTGTGCATAGGGTCGCTATAAGTCGGCACCAACTCGATGGCACCTAACAACAAAACCACATATGTTTGTGCCTGTAAACACTTTATAGAATTTTTTGCCATGTTTTGAAATCCTTAAGAAAAGGCAACATACTTAATATATCATTGTGCTTCTGACTTTTTCACTTAGCATTGTGGTTTTGAAATGTCTGTGTAGCTCGAGATCAGACTGAAGAGAGTTCCCCTGTACAAGATGACTGCACCTGATTTACTCACCTTCACCTGGAAGATAATCAGCTTATTTTCACTTTTATTTTTGCTGCTAGAAACAAAGCTACAGCTACCAGTTTTTGTACCTAGCCCTTGCATGCAAGTGAGCCTTCTGGGTAGAGAGGATTGAGAATGGAATTATGGATTCAGATCACTCAAATCGTAGCTTTTAGGGTTTGGCTAAATGGTTTTTCGAAGTGGTGGTACCAGTTTACACCTCAGCATCAATAGCTGAGAGTTTCCAGGCCTGGCCTTCTTAACAGCACTTAGTAATCTTAGATTTAAACATTTTTGCCAATAAGGTGAGTGAGAAATGGTATTTCAGGGTTTTAATTAGCAATTCCTTGTTTATAGTGAGATTTAGTTTACTTTCATCTGTTAATAAGCCATTTGCCTTTTCTTGTTAACAAATTGTCTACTGGCTTATTTGAAAGTGCTTCTATTGGGTCATCTTTTATTATTTGTGTTGTTTTTAAGTGCCCTGTATAGAGTTTCTGACTGGTGAGCTAGAATCGCCAACCTTGAGATTCAAACCAACTTGCAGTCCAGTGCATTAACCCACAGCACCGCACCAGGGCTCCTTACTGTTTGTAGGAATTCCTTATATACATCCGGATACTAACAATACTTTGTTAAGACACCTTAAACAATGTGAAGAGATAAGCCACATACTTAATAATACGATATTAATAATACGATATTAATAATACTATATTAAGTATGTGGCTTATCTGTTCACATTGTTTAAGGTGTCTTTGAAACAATTGCAGCATTAAAGCTCTGTGATGATTTGACTAATGTCTGACTTTTGCACTAGACTTCTAAGCTGCATGAGTAGGACCACCCTTCACTCAATGCAGTGTCTAACATATGCTTGTTGTTGTTGTTAAGTGCCGCTGAGTCAGTTCCAACTCATAGTGACCCTGTATAGGGTTTCCGAGGAGCAGCTGGTGAGCTTGAACCGCCAACCTCTTGGTTCAAATTAACGTGGCAGTCCAGTGCATTAACCCACAGTGCCACACCTAGGAGCTTAAGAAATATTTCTGAATAGAATTGTATTGTAACTATTTGGCTTTTTATACAAGTATGTGCGTAGTAAAGGAGCTCTGGTAGCATAGCGATTACGAATCGGGCTGTGAACCTTAAGGTAAGCAGTTCAAAACTACCAGCCACTCTGTGGGAGAACGATGAGGCTTTCTGCTACCATAAAGATTTACAGCCTTGGAAACCCTGTAAAGGGTCGCTATGGGTCGGAACCGACTCTATGGCACAGAACAACAACAACAACAACAATGTGCATGGTTAAGTACTGCTCTGTTAAAGACTATAAACTCTTGGAAGCAGGAACCAGTGATATTTTATTCATTTTTGTGTCTCTATCACCAATCGCTATTGACTACGCAAAGGCTTTCCATTGTGTGGATCATGACAAGCTATGGACAACATTGTGAAGTATGAGTATTCCGGAACACTCAATTGTGCTCATGAGGAATCTGTACCTGGACCAAGAGGCAGTTGTTCGAACAGAACATGGGGACACTGAATGGTTTAAAATTAAGAAAGATGTACGACAAGGTTGTATTCTTTCACCATACTTATTCAACCTGTATGATGAGCAAATAGTCCAAGAAGCTGGGTTCTATGAAGAAAAACATGGCATCAGGATTGGAGGAAGACTGATTAACAACCTACAATATGCAGATGATACAGCCTTGCTTGCTGAAGTGAAGAGGACTTACAATATTTACTGATGAAGATCAAAGAGCACAGCCTTTGGTATGGATTACATCTCAATGTAAAGAAAACAAAAATCCTCATCACTGGACCAATAAACAACTTTCTTATCAATGGAGAAAAGATTGAAGTTGTCAAGGATTTCATTCTTCTTGGATCAACTATCAACGTTCACGGAAGCAGCGGTCAAGAGATCAAACGACATATTGCGTTAGGCAAATCAGCTGCACAAGACCTTTTTAAAGTGTTGAAGAGCAAAGATGTCAGCTTGAGGACTAAGGTGTGCCTGACCCAAGCAATGGTATTTTCAATAGCCTCATATGCATGTGGAAGCTGGACAATGAATAAGGAAGACCATAGAAGAATTGATGCCTTTGAGTTATGGTGTTGGAGGAGAATACTGCAAGTGCTGCCAAAAGAACCAACAGAGTTGTGTTGGAAGAAGTGCAGCCAGAATGCTCCTTAGGGGTCAAGATGTCCAAACTTCGTCTCTCATACTTTGGACATATTGTCAGGAGGGACCAGTCACTGGAGAAGGACATCATGTTTGGTAAGGTGGAGGGTCAGAGAAAAAGAGGAAGACCTTCAAGGAGATGGATTGGCCAAGTGGCAGCATCGATGGACTCAAGCGTGGCAACAGTAGTGAGGTTGGCCCAGGATCGGGCAGTGTTTCATTCTGCTGTGCATAAGGTTGCTATGGGTTGGTACCAACTTGATGGTACCTAACAACTACAACATCACTAATCACAACACCTATGGCTATACAGGGTCATTATGGGCCAGAACCGACTCAACGGCACTTAAAAACAACAACATGGCAGAGTATACAGTCAATATTTTTTGCTTAATGAATTTCCTTCTTTATTTTGAACTTTCTTTTCTCATTAACCCAAAACTTAGAGCCCAGTTTTGTGAACAGCAAAAATCTGTTTGTGGGAGTCCCTGGGTGGCATGAATGGTTAGGCACTTGCCTACTACCCAAGAGGTTGGTAGTTGGAACCCTTTCTTCCCAGAGGTACCTCAGAAGAAAGGCCTGGCAAACTACTCCCAACAGATCACAGCCCTGAAACCCCCAGGAGCTCAAGTCTACTCTATATACATGGCATCGCCAGAGTCTGAATCGACTTGATGGCAACTGATTTGGTTTGGGTTTTGTTTTGTTTTTTTGGTTAGGGTATTTGTGACAATCACATGATACAATTTATGGTGGTGCCGTGGGATAAGCATCTGACTGCTAACAACAAGGTGTCCAGTTCAAACCCACCAGCCATTCCACAGGAGAAAGACGAAACTTTCTGCTCCCACAAAGATTTATAACCTTGGAATGCTTCTACTGAGTCACTATTAGTCTTAACTGACGCAATACAAGTGAGTATAAACTACACAGTACATAGCACACAGGGGGATGAACAAATGGTGACTTTTGTTGTTCGGTGCCATCCAGTCGGTTCCGACACATAGTGACTTTATGCACAACAGAATGAACACTATCCTGTCCTGTGTCAACCTCATTTATTCCCATAATAACCACATTGGTGGCTAGAGATACACTCTGCTTAATTTTTGCAGACAAAGTTCTTTTGGAAAAAGGATAAAACTGAACTTCCTGAAGATCTGGTGAGAAAGCTTTTTTCTTTCTCTCTTTATGGGCATTTGACTCACAATATAAGGCTCAGTCCCAATGTGAGCTCTGAAAAGCATCAAATATCATTCTACCCTTTTCTTTTATAAATTCCAGACATATCAAAGGCACATGAACCATCCATCGAATTCAAAACTTTAAGTGGAAACATATAAAAGCCAACTCCACAGCTTTGGCCCCAAGTCAGCGAACAGAGAGGTCTGTCCGCGATACCAGAGGTGGGACTTGGCGGTTACAGCCGGGGACAAAGACAGAATTCCTACATCTGTTTCCTACATCTGCCATTGATTGTGTGACCTTTGATCTGCTTATAAAATGAAGATAATCACTCTTGCTTTTTCTGGAGCTTGAAATTCATTAATTACTCATTTAAAAATGCTTCAAGATCCTCAGCATGAAAGGTACTTTGGCTATTTTTAATCAGTGCTCCCAAAAGGTAAATAGACCGGGAACATGAGCCCCATTTTACCAGAAAGTGGGGCCCAGGAGGGTGGATCTGTTGGCCAGGAGCTGTAGCTCACTGACAGACTGGGGGCGTGGGGGGCAGGGGCCTGGGAGTGGGGTGGGGGTGAGGAGGGAAGCCCCAAGAGGGCAACGCCTGGCCTTGTTGTGCACAATCCCCTTCATCTTCAGCCCAGGGCTTGCAGGAATGATAAATCTCAGGGCAGCCTTATTTGATCAAGAGGTAATACTATGCGGAGGCCTGTCACCTCTAGGGTTTCATCACCGTAGGAGGAAAGCAGGTGGCTGTACTGGACCCACTGCAATGTGAGCCCACCAGAGAGAACAATTAGAGTCACAGTGACCGCCAGCAGCCGGTCTCTCCCTAGAAGGCCCCCACCGTTAGCCATGAGGAACTTTGCTGAGAGCTGTAACTGGAGAAGGTGGGCTGAACCCAGAAAGCAACCTCAGTGGGGCCTGGGCCTCTCTTGAAGCTGACCTTCTTCTCAACTCAGTGCTCTGGGAAGGGGACCAGGAGAGGGATGGAGAGGGCTGAGGTCCCTGTTTGACCCTTCTGTGTAGTAGTAGTCTAGAGTTAAGTTGGCTCCCACTGCAGCAATTAGAACCAGGAACCATGTGTTGTGGCCGTGGGGAAAAGCCCTGGAATGAGAAGACTAGGTTTTAAAATCTGACTGTGTTAATCCTCTCTAGACTTCAGCGCCACAACTGTGGGTAGAGATAATAATAACACTGACCTATCAGCATGGTT
This sequence comes from Chrysochloris asiatica, assembly GCF_000296735.1. Classification (NCBI taxonomy): domain Eukaryota; kingdom Metazoa; phylum Chordata; class Mammalia; order Afrosoricida; family Chrysochloridae; genus Chrysochloris; species Chrysochloris asiatica. Next base: position 12,054,709 of record NW_006408593.1, on the reverse strand, counting down.
ATGGAGCACTGGTGGCTCAATCGGGAAGAGTTGACCTGCTAACCGAAAGGTTGGAGGTTCAAACCCACCCAGTGGCTTTCGTGGGAGAATGATCTTTTCTCATAAAGATTGTTGTTGTTGTTATGGGGCTGTGGAGTCAGTTCTGACTCATAGGAACCCTATGTATAACAGAACGAAACACTGACTGGTCTGGCACCATCCTTACAATTACTGTTATGTTGTTATGACACTGTGAATCTATCTTGTAAAAGGGTCTTCCTCTTTTTCACTGACCTAGGAAACTCTATGGGGGCAGTTCTACTTTGTCACACGGAGTCACGATGAGCCAAAGATCAACTCAACACACCCACAACACCATCCGGATTATTAAGAAAATGAAATAATGAAAGGTACAGGACACATGGAAGGGGTTCAGTCAATACTTAGTAAAAAAGATAAAACACTAAAACTCATTTAAGATAGAGCAGAGCTCGCTCCCTTTATTTTTTCTAATTAAAGTAACACGTTACATGGTTGTTATAGATAGAATTGGTTTGTTTGTTAGGTGCCATCGAGTTGGTACTGATTCATAGCGACCTTATGCACCACAGAACAAAACACTGCCCAGACCTGTGCCAACCTCACAAGCATTGCTACATTGGAGCTCACTGCTGCTGCCACTGTACCAATCCATCTCTTTGGGTCTTCCTCTTTTTCTCTGACACTTCATTTTACCAAACATGATATCCTTCTCCAGGGACTGGTCCCTCCTGACAATATGTCTGAAGTATGAGAAACAAAGTCTTGCCATCCTAGCTTCCAAGGAGCGTTCTGTCTATTTCTTCTAACACAGATTAGTTTGTGAACATAAACTTGCTTGGAAACAGAGTCTTAGAAGATGTTATGAGTTAAGTTGAAATCATTGGGTCCTTGGCTGCACACTCAAAGGTTGGAGGTTCCTATTTACCCAGAAAGGCCCGATTATCAACTTCGGAGAAATCAGCTATTGAAAGCCCTTTGAAGCCCAGTTCTACTCTGACGCCCATGGGGTCTTCATGAGCGGAAGCAATGCCATGACTGCATCAGTTAAGTGAACTAGTTATCAGTTACGTTAACATGAGGTCAAACAGTAGGAGGGTAGGTCACAATCCAATCTGAATGGGGTCCTAAAAAACAGAAGAGACACAGAGAGAAAGAAGCATCTCTATGCTAAGGAATAAGGAGCTCTGGTAGCATAGTGGTTACCAGTCGGGCTGCTAATTTCACGGTCCGCAGTTCGAAACTACCAGCTGTTCCATGGGAGAAAGATGAGGCATTCTGCTCCCATAAAGATTTACAGCCTCGGAAACCCTATGCAGGGTCTCTATGAGTCGGAACCGACTCCACAGCACATAACAACAACAACAACAACATGGTAAGGAATGCCCAAAATTACCAGAACCTGAAAGAGATTGGAAAAGATCTTTTCCTAGACTTTTGGAGACAACGTGGCTGGACTGAAATCTGAATTTAGACTCCTAGTCTCCAGAACTGTGAGACAGTAGCTTTCTGTTCTCATAAGCCATCCACTTTGTGTTATTTTGTTATGGCAGCCTAGGAGTCTCATCCAATGGTGAAAAAATCAACTGGGAGCCAGTGAAAAACAAGGGTCCCTCCCTATAGTGAATTGAGTGAAGGTTTACAGACAAGATCATCAGCTTTACATTCAACAAATCCTACACTTTTTTCATCTCAATGATTACAATCCCCTCCCTGCAACAACAGTTATCCTATTTCCTCCCTATAGCTCCCCATTTACATCTTATATTTCACAAATGAACAAAGCAAAAATATTCGATGTTCACATGCAAAACAAAAAATACATAAGTATCTAAATGTCCAAAGGGCACATTCTGCCAGACAGCCTCCTGCCCGCAGGGACACAGCCTTACTGAGTCCATGGGCCTAGAGCCCGCAGCTTCTCTGTCTCTCCATGTCACCTCCTCTGCCACCGTCTCTGCTGTTGCCACTTTACCAAGTAGGATCTCCTGCTCCACTCATGCTCTTCCTTATTGTTGGTCCTGGGATCATCTGTTCCTGAAATGAAAGATGAACTACTCCCCCCTTTTAGTTACACATCTTCTACAACTACGGTTGTGACAATTGCTGTATATCCCCATCAGGACCCTTTGATACCCAGTTCTCCTCTGGTGGTGATCAATATTACCAGGTTCTGGCGAATCATTCCAGCAATATTCTTTGTATATAGACACACCTATGGGCTTTTAACGACGCCTCCTTTTAACACAGATAACATGCACATACACTCTTCTCAGACATGGCTTAAAACTATTTCCATATCAGTATTCATAGAGCTACCCCATTCTTTTTGAGGCTGTGTGACTTTACATTCCATCACTTAGCCTATTCTCTGCATTTAGGTTTGCATTCGATTTTATAGCTGCAATAACAAATGAACAACAGGTTAAGGACTTAAAACAATGCCCATCTTACCATTCTGTAGCTCAAAAGTGAAGAGACCTCGCTGGGCTAATTTCAAGGTATTGATTGGGTGGTGCTCCCTTCCTATGACTGTAGGAGAGAATCTGTTTCTTTGCCTCTTTCAGCTTCTGGAGACTTCCCGCAGTCATTGTCTTGTGGCCCCTTCCTCCGTGTTCAAAGTCAGCATGAGTGGGTTGAGTTCTTCTCACAACATATTACTCTGACTCTCCTTTTCTGTTTCCCTCATTCATTTTTGAGGCCCTTTATGATTATATTGTGCCCACCGAGGTAATCACATCACTCATCAGTCAGTTTGTCCCACTGTGGTAGCTTGCATGGTGCTGTGATGCTGCAAGTTATGCAACCTGTATTTTAAATACCAGCAGGGTCAACCATGGTGGTGGACAGGTTTCAGCTGAGCTTCCAGAAAGATGAGGAATAAGGAGAGCCATATTACTTCGGGATGTTTGGTCACTGAAAACATTATGAATAGCAGAGGAACACTGTCAGACAGCACCAGAATATTGACTATTGAAACATGATAAATAGGAGCAGACTATTGTCAGATACAGTGCTGAAAGATGAGCCTCTCAGGTGGGAAGGCTCTCAAAAAATGACTATGGAAGAGCTGCCTCCTCAAAGTAGAGTTGACTGTGATGATGTGAATGGAGCAAAGCTTAAGGGACCTTCATTTGCTGGTGGGGCAAACTCAAAAAGGGGAGAAGCAGCTGTAACTATCCATTAATAATCAGAACATGAACTGTATGCAGTATGAATCTAGGAAAATTGGAAATTGTCAAAAATGAAATGGAATGTATAAAGATCGATATTTTAGGCTGAAATGAACTGGGATTGACCATTTTTAATTTGACAATCACATGGTTTATTATTCTGGGAATGACAAATTGAAAAGGAATGGCATCACATTCACCATGAAAAAGAACATTTCAAGATCTGTCATGAAGTACAATGCTGTCTGTGATAGGATAGTATCCATACGCCTCCAGGGAAGACCAGTTAATACCACTCTTATTCAATTATGCACAAAACACTAAAGCCAGTGATGATGAAATTGAGGAATTCTCCCAATTTCAGTCTGAAATTGATCAAATATGCAATCATGATGTATTGGTAATTACTGGTGATTGGAATGCAAAGGTTGGGAACAAAGAAGAAGGATCAGTAGTTGAAAAATATTGTCTTGGTGAGAGAAATGATGCTGGAGATTGCATGATAGAATTTTGCAAGACCAATGACTTTTTCATTGCAAATACATTTTTTTTTTGGTAAAGTTTTTATTGTGAATTGAGTGAAAGTTTACAGGGCAGATCATCAGTTTTACTTTCAACAAATCATATACTTTGTTTCATTACAGTGATTATAATCCCCTCCATGTACCATCAGTTAACAGTATTTCTCTCTAGTCCTTTTAGCTCTCTTTTTTTAAACACTCACACATATATAATAATTTAAACCACCAATGGGAACATTCTGCAAGTCTGCCTCCTAGCCACCAGCTCTTTGTCCCTCTCTTCCCATGAATCTAGAGTCCTCAGCTGCTCCCTCTCTCCATGTCCCCATCTCTGCCACCATCTCTGGGGTCACTGCTATACTCATGGAGCTACTCCTCCATGAGTAGAGATCAAGTTCATCAAATTATAGCAATCTACCCTTGTTTCCTTTATCAAAAAGCAAAACAAAATAAACTTTCTCTAGTCGAGTTCTGATTATCAAGCCATCGAGGCTAGGTCAAATGGGTACTATCTGCAAGTTTGGGTGTTCTTGTGAGTCTCCTCTCACTTCATATCAGTTGGATGCTTCACTCTCAGCTCTAGCCCTCTGTGGATATGTCCTTGTCCTGGGCTCAGGTGTCCCAGGTCTCACCACACTTTGGAGCAAACAGCCCTTCCTTTTCTCTCTCTCATCTCCATGTCAATGGGGTCAATAGACTGTGGTTGAACTCAGCCCATTTCTTCATTGCTGCCTTTCCCACTCTTCCACTCACCAGTAGACCAGTGTGGTTGCCAGCAAGCTTACATGCCTGCTCATGTGTTCCCTTTGAGTTTCAGTTTTAGAGGGGGTTTGTCCTGAAAGGACTTGATTGCTTGCCTTAATGGCTTCCTGGGGAACAACTTACTTATTCTATCACTCAAGCTGTTCCAGGCTGGTCTGCTTGTCCTTTCTAGTGAGAATGTCCCACCTCAGAAGGTTCTGGGTGGGGCTCAGGATTCCACCTAAGGTCCTATACACTGCAAAGGCTCTGCAAGAGGCCTATTTCACTGGACAGCAAATACCATTAAACAACATAAAAGATGACTATACACATGGCATAGCGACAGCATCAATGGACTTCAGCATAACAGCAATTGTGAGAATGGTGCAGAACTGGGTGGCGTTTCGTTCTGTTGTACACAGGGTCATTGCAGGTCAGAAATGACTCGACAGCACATAACAACATTCACAGGACCTTACCAGATGGCATATGCAGAAATAAAATTGACTACATCTGTGGGCAAAGATGGTAGAAAAGCTACATCAGCAACAGCTAAAACAAGACAAGGGCAGACTGTGGAACCATCAGTTGATAATATGCAAGTTCAGGCTGAAGCTACAAAAAATGAAAACAAGTCCATGAGACCCAAAATATGACCTTGAACATACTCCACCTGAATTTAGAGATCATCTCAGGAACAGATTTCATGAATTAGACACTAATGACCAGAAGAGTTGTGGGATGACATCAAGAGCATCATGTAGGAAGAAAGCAAAAGGCCATTTAGAAGACAAGAATGAAGGAAATGACCAAAATGAATGTCAGAAGAGGCTCTGAAACTTGCTCTCCAGTGTAGAGATGCTAAAGCAAATGGAAGAAATTAGAAGGTAAAAGAACTAAACAGAAAATTTAGAAGGGCAGCTGGAGAAGACACAAAGTCAAATATCATAATGAAATGTGCAAAGATCTGGAGTTAGAAAACAAAAAGGGAGAACATACTCAACGTTTCTTAAGCTGAGAAACCTGAAGAAAAAATTCAAGCCTCAACTTGAAATGTTGAAGGATTTGATGGGCAAACTATTGAATAATGCAAAAAAACATAAAAAAGAAGATGAAAGGAATACACAGAGTCCTGTACCAAAAAGAAATGGTCTCCATTTAACCATTTCCAAGACATAGAATATGATCAAGAGCCAATGGTATTGATGGAAGAAGTCCAAGGTCCACTGAAAGCATTGGCAAAGAACCAGGCTCTGGGAATTGATGGAATACATACTGAAATAGTTCAACAAACTGAGGCTGCACTGGAAGCATTCACTCATCATGCCAAGAAATTTGAAGACAGCTACCTGATCAACTGATTGGAAGAGATCCATGTTTATGCCCATTCCAAACAGAGGTGATGTAATGGAACACCAATTATTAATATCACAATATCACAAACAAGTAAAATTTTGCTAAAGATAATTTAAAAATGGCTGCAACAGTATATGACAGGGAAATGCCAGAGGTTCAAGCCAGATTTAGATAAGGACATGGAATGAGGGATATCATTACTGAAAGAGAATACCAGAAAGCTGTTTATCTGTGCCTTATTGACTATGCAAAGGCTTTTGACTTGTGGTTTATGACAAGCTATGGATAACATTACAAAGATGGGTATTCCAGAACACTTCATTGGGTTTATGAAGAACTTGTACATAGACCAAGAGGCAGTTGTTCAAACAGAACAAGGTCAACAACAAAAAAGGAAGACCCCCAAAGAGATGGATTGACACAGTGGCAGCAACAATATACTGAAACGTAACAACAACAATTGTGAGGATGGCGCAGGACCAGGCAGTGTTGTTGTGCATAGGGCTGCTATGAGTTGAAACCAACTCGGTGGCATGTAACAACATCAGCTGACCTTAAAAAAGAGAAAGGAATACACCTTTGGAAAGGTGTGTGCCAGGGTTGTATTCTTTCACCATACTTATCCAATCTTTATGCTGAGCAAATATTCTGAGAAGCTAGATTATATGAAGAAGAACATGGCATCAGGATTAGAAAAAGACTTATTAACAAACTGCAATATTCAGATGATACAACCTTGCTTGCTGAAAGCAAACAAGACTTAAAATACTTACTGATGAAGATCAAAGATCAAAAATCCAGACTTCAGTATGGTTGCACCTCAGTGTAAAGAAAACAAAAATCCTTACCAGTGGACCAATAAATAACATCATGACAAACGGAGAAAAGATTGAAGTTGTCAAAGACTTCATTTTGTTTGGATCCACAATCAATACTCATGGAAGCAACAATCAAGAAATCAAACAAAATATTGCATTAGGCAAATCTATCGCACAAGACCTCTTTAAAGTGTTCAAGAGCAAAGATGTCAGTTTGACAATTAAGGTGCGTTTGACTCAAGCCATGGTATTTTCAATAGCCTCATATGTGTGTGAAATAAGGAAGACCATAGAAGAATTGGCGCCTTTGAGTTATGGTGTTGAAGAAGAATATTAAAAGTACCATGGACTGCCCGAAGAGAAAAAAGAAAAATAACAAATCCGTGTTGGAAGAAGTACAATCAGAATGTTCCTTGGAAGTAATGATGGTCAGACTTCATTTCTCATACTTTGGACATATTGTCAGGAGGGACCATCCCTGAAGAAGTACATCATGCTTGGTAAATTGGAGGGTCATTGAAAAAGAGGAAGACCCTCAAGGTGGTGAATTGGCACCCGGGGAGCAGCAATGGGCTTAAATGTAAGCAAGATTGTGAGGCTAGTACAGAATCAGGCAGTGTTTCATCATGTTGTGCCTAGGGTCTCCATGAGTCAGAATTGACTCGATGGCACCTAACAATAACACAACCTAAGCAATCCAAAATAATTTCTATTTTTAAGGTCAGCTGATTGTTTTTCTTAGGTGCCATTGAGTCGGTCCAGACTCTTAGTGGCCCTACAACACTGGCTGGTCTGGCAAAATTTTTTCACACAATCTCCAGTATAATTTCTATCATCCTCAAAATTGTTGTTATGTTTGAATACATAGTTGCTGCCCTGCATCAGCCCATCTCTCATTTTGTAGTTAATCCAGTGCGTTTCTTACAGCGCCACACCAGAAAAATCTTCCAGTATTGCAACCGAGGCTTGAAGTTTGTCTTCACTTCTTTCAACTTGAGAAATCCTACACGTGTTCTTCCCATTTGGTTTTCTAACTCTTAAGTGTTTGGACATTTCATTATAATACTTGACTTTTTTTTTCTCAAGCTGCACTTTGAAAATCTCTGTTCAGTTCTTTACTTCCTCATTTCTTCCAGTAACTTTAGCTTCTCTATGTTCAAAAGCAAGTTTCAGAGTCTTTTCTGACATCTGTTTGGTATTTATTTTCTTTCCTATCTTTAAAAATACCTTTTGCTTTCCTCACATATGATGTTCTTGATGCCATCCCACAAATCTCCTGATCTTCAGTCATTAGTGTCTCATACATCAAATCTCTACTTGAGATGGTCTCTAAATTCAGGTGGGATATACTCAAGGTTCTGGTATGGCATGGTAGAATAAACACTGGACTGCTAACCAAAAACCCACCAGCCACTCCTTGAAACCCCTATACAGGGTCACTATGAGTTGGAACTGACTTGATGGTATGTAACAGCACCATATTCAAGGTCTTATTTTGGCTCTCGTGGACTTGTTTTAATTGTCTACAGCTTTAGCCTGAACTTGCATATGAGCAATAGATGGTCTGTTCCACATTCAGTCCCTGGACTTGTTTTGGCCGATGATATTGAGTAACACGATCATTTCTTCTCACAGGTGTAGTCAATTTGATTCCTATATCTTCCATCTGGGGAGGTTCACCTGTGTAGTTGCCGTTTATGTTGTTGGAAAAAGGTAATTGCGATCAATAGGTCAGTGGTCTTGCAAAATTCTGTCATGCAATCTCCAGTATAATTTCTAGCACCAAGGCCATATTTTCCAACTACTGATCCTTCCTCTTTGTTTCCAACTTTCCCATTCTAATTACCAGTAATTATCAATGCATCTTAATTGCATGTTTGTTCAATTTTAGACTGAAGAAATTGGTAGAATTCTTTAATTTCATCATCATTGGCTTCAGTGGTTAGTACATAAATTTGAATAATAGTGTTTTTAACTGGTCTTTCTTGTAGGCATATGGATATTAATCTGATTACAGGCAGTATATTATTTCAAGATAGATCTTAAAATGCTCTTTTTGAGAATGAATGCAATGGTATTCCTCTTCAATTTGTTATTCCCAGTATAGTAAACCCCATGACTGTCTGATTCAAATGGTCAATATCAATCCATTTCAGTTCACCAATGGCTAGGATATTGACCTTCATGCATTCCATTTCATTTTTAACAACTTCCAATTTTTCTAAATTCATACTTTGTACATCCCATGTTCTGATTATTAATGAATGCTTGCAATAGTTTCTTCCCAATTTGAGTTGTGCCATATCAGTCAATAAAGATCCCCAAAACTTTGCTCGATTCATGTTATTAAAGTCAACTCTACTTCGAGGAGGCAGAGCTTCCCTAGGAGTATTTCGAGAGCTCATCTTCTGACACTATAGCTGACAATGTTCTGCTGCGATTTATAAGGTTTCCAGAGGCTAACCATTCAGAAGTGGTCCTTCTTTCCTCCTTCCTAGTCTTTTCTTAGTCTGGAAGCTTGGCTGAAACCTGTTCACCAGGGGTGCCCCTGATGGTATTTATAATACTGGTAGCAGAATTTTCCGCATCATAGTAACACCACACTATGGCACACTGACAGATGAGTGGTGGAAAGTTAGCTGATTAGCAACCTTAATTCTACCTGCAACTTTAGTTCTCCTTTGGCATGCAATGTATGTAATATATTTATAGGTTCTGCATTTGGATCTAGGTATATTTGTTATTTGTTGTTGTTAGTGCCCTTGAGTTGGTTGCGACTCATAATGACCTTGTGTAGGGTTTTTGAGGAGCAGCTGGAGGTTTGAACTGCCAACCTTGCATTTAGCAGTCCAAGTGTCTTTGGGTGGTGCAAACAGTTAACAAACTTGGCTGCTAGCTTGGAGGTTTGAGTCTACCCAAACGTGCCTCTGAAGAAAGGCCTGGTTGTTTAGTTCAAAATAATCAGCCAATGAAAACCCTGTTAAGTACAGTCCTACTCGAACGCATGGATCAACCAACAGAAGTCAGAATCAATTCAAGAGCAACTGGTTGGTTGGATGGTTGGGTATGCTGCCTACCACAGGTGAGTTTTTTGTTTTTTTTGTGTGTGTGATTAGAAACAGACTTGCTAAATAACCTTGTATGATTATCATTTCTTACCTATGATTGTATATGTGAGATAAATTCTTAGACGTGAACTGTCCAGCTACAAGGGCATGTAATTTACATTTTTGCATAGGCATTACCAAATTTCACTCCAATTTACATGCCTAGCACCAGTTTATTTGTGCCAGTTTTCATATACCTTTAAACGCATAGCACTTTATCAAACTTTTTCATCTTGGCCAATCTGATAGATGAAAAATGGTGTCTAGTTGTTTTAATGTATATTTCTTTTATTATGAATGAATGAAGCTGAATGTATTTTTTTTTCCTGCTGCAAAAGACCTCTTAATTTATTTCTTGCAACATTTTGTTGTGCTTTAGGTGATGGTCTCCACAGCATTGTCCTCTTTCCTCCCTGGGATCCCCATTTCCATTTGCCCAGATTCCCTGTGCCTTCTCATTGCCTTCTCATCTTTTGTTTTGGGCAAATGTTAAAGGCTCATCTATTACCTGGCTGAGAGGTGACCTCCTGAAGTATTTTCAATGTCAAGTTAGAAGGTTGCCTTAAAGTGATAGTCTCAGGGGTTCCTCCAGTTTCTTAAAGACCAGAAGTTCTGACTGTTTTGTTTGTTTTAATTTGAATTTTGTTCTACTTAAAAAAAAAAATTTTTTTTTTTTTTAGCCCATCCTAATTGGGACCCTGGAGTCCTGGTGTGGTGCTGCAGAATCAGCACTGGACTGTTAACCACAAGGTCAGTGGTTTAAACCCACCAGCCCCTGCCTGGGTACCCTATACAGGGTCACTATGAGTCAGAAGCAACTTGACAGCACTTAACAACAATAACAACTGGACCCTTCTATGGTAGTCCTAGTCAGAGAGTTTGGTAATGATGTCAGGCACAATCTAGTTCTTCTGGTCTCAGGTTAGAGGAAGCTGTGGTTCTTGCGGGCCATTATTCCTTTGTACTTACTGCTTCTCTTAGCCTTCAGTTTTCTCTGTTCTCCTTAGCTCCTGGTGGGAAGAGACCAACAGTTGCATCTTAGATTGCCATTCACACGTTTTTTAAGACTTTAGATGCTATTCACCACACTAGGATATACAGATACATTATATTTATGAACTGTGTTCTGCCAGTTATCCTAGATGTCTCTCAAGACTATGGTCTTTAACTTCCAACTCCAGTAGTTCAGTCCTGATGTCTAAGTAGTTTCTATAAGTGTTTCCACTATAGGCCCTCTTATTTATATAAGTATACATGCAGCAGTTATAAATTTATATGTTGAAATATCCACAACCATTCCTATATATACATGTGGGTGTAACCCTGAACGACTTCCTCACCTAATTAGCATTCATATTTATGTGAATATCTACTCAGAAATTATTATTTTTTATTACTGTCATTATGGCATTGTACATGTTAGAGCACTTGTCGTACTTGTTCTTTCTTGGTCACTTTGTGTGACTTCCTCCATATGGTATATTACCTTTGCTTCACCATAATCAGCATTTTGTACTATCTAGTTAGTGATTTCTACCACTCGTCTGTCAGTTTGTCATATTGTGGTGGTTTGTGTGATGCCACGATGCTGGAAACTATGCCAGCAGCAGGGTCACCCATGGTGAACAGTTGTCAGCGGGACATCTAGACTACGACAAACTCCGAAGGAGACGTAGACAGACCACTTCTTCTGATTTCTTGACTGCTGCTTCAATGAGTGTTGATGGTGGATCCAAGCAAAATGAAGGCTTTGACAACTTCAGTCTTTTCTCCATGTAACATCATGGTCAAGTGATGAGGATTTTTGTTTTCTTTACATTGAGGTGCAACCCACACCGAAGGCTGTGGTCTTTGATCTTCATCAGTAAGTATTTTAAGTCCTGTTTGTTTTCAGCAAGCAAGGTTGTATCATCTGCATATCGCAGGCTGTTAGTGAGTCTACCTCCAGTCCTGATGCCATGTTCTTCTTCATATAATTCAATATTCAATATTCATTAGATAATGGTGAGTGTTTGTTGGGATTCTAGATTTTCTCAAAGGACACAGGACTATCGTGGGTGCTTACTAGAAAGAAGTTTTAAGGAAATCGAAAACTGCATCAGTGAGAAAAAAAGCCAGGAAATTTGAGTTAAGGAATTTCCCCCCACCATGACAATGTTTCTGCTTATTCTTCAAGGGTAATAAGGGCTTTCCTACTGGAATTTCATTGGGAAACCTTATCACATGCACCCTACAGCTCTGATCTTGCCCCTTTTGACTTCTTTTGTTTCCAAAGCTCAAGAACGATTAAAAGGAGCATGATTTGAGTTCTCAGTGTTGCCAAAACTGCCATTTTGATATGATGTCAATTGCAGAGTGCAGAATTCTGTGGGGCAGTGGTAAAGAGATGGAAACAGTGGCTTCATGTCTTCAGAAGGAGGAGATATTGAGAAGCAATAGCTTTGCATTTTGATCTTTTTATTAAGTAAATGTTTCTATGATTTTGTAGCAATCCTTTTATTTATTTATGTATTTATTTTTAACCTAAGATATGTCTTAATGTCTGGTAAGGAGCCCATTCTCATAATCTTTTGTTTTTGTCCCAGAGGTTTTTTTCTGGTTATTCTTTTATGTTTATTTTTCCTGATGAACTTTAGAATTAGCCTACTTTGTTCCAAAGGCAATCCTTTTAGTATGTTTTAGAAATTGGAATTACTGTATGTTTCTGTAAATATACAGTAATTTTGATTTTCAAAACATTTAGTAAACATACAGTAATTTATGAGACTGACATTTTTACGACAGTCCATCATCCTGTTCAAAAACAGAATAAGTCTTTACATTCATTCAGACTATTAAGCCACTTGCATTTTAGAGCATTCTTATAACCTAGCACATTTCTAATAGTTGTGCTTTGTGCTGTTACTCCTATGAGTGGCGTCTGTGCCGTCGAGTCAGTTCCGACCCATAGCGACCCTATACAGGGTTTCCGAGGGTGTAAATCTTTACGGGAGTAGAAAGCCTCATCTTTCTCCCGCGGAACGGCTGGTAGTTTCGAACCGCTGAACTTAAGGTTCACAGCCCGATTCGTAACCACTACACTACCAGAGCTCTATTCTTACAGTGGTTGCTAAATGCATATAAGAAAGTTACTAATGTTTGTATATATCCATCATGTAAACCAACATCCTTATTTTACTGACAATTGATATCACATGATTTTATGGTGAATTCCTGAATGAGTTATCATGAGTTTTCCAGATTCACAGCACAGCAGCTAAAAAAAAAAAAGGAAAAACAGAAAGAATGTTCCCTTCTTCTTTTCCTGTTTTCCTATGTTGTGCTTCTTTCTGCTGTGGACTTGTACCACCAGCACTTGCAGAACCGTTTTAAATAAGGAGGATGTTAGTGGAAATCCGTATTTTGCTCCTGACTATGGGAAATGCTTCCAGCATTTACAGACTTAGCAGAGAAGCAGCTTCCCGCATCTCTTTCTGAGGTTTTCTTCTGTTAGGCTTGCTTTGTCAGGTTTCATACAGTGCTATGCTGCCTTCAGAAAAAGAATTTGGAAGTTTTCCTGCTTTCGCTCTGCTCTAGAACAATTTAAATAGCAGGTAGAACTCACCCATGAAACCATCTGGACCTGACGCTTTTTTAGCTATCGCTCTTTGTAAATAGTCTCAATGTATTTCGACAGTATTTGGCATGTCTTGTTTTGTTTTTGTGTCTTTTAAAACTCTCCTGGAATTAGTTATACTAATTTTCTATTTTCCTAGAAAATCATCCGTTCGATCCAGGGTTTTAAACATCTTTCTCTGGGTGATGGTGGTGGTTGTTGTTAAGTGCTATCCAGTCAGTTCCAACTCATGAGGGTGGATTTGAACCACTGACCTTGTGATTAGAAGTCAAGTGCTGCTACCAGGACTCCAGGTAAATGCTTATGATTCTATTCATTAGCTTGGTGTCTGCGTTGGTTTCCTAGGGTTTCCGGGATAAAGTACAGAGCAGAACTGTATTGTCTCACGGTTGTGTAGGCTAGGAGTCTGAAATCAACGAATGGCCATGTTGATTCCTTCCCAGGGTTTTGAGGAAGAATATGTTCCTTGCCTCTCTCCTAGTGTCTGGTGACAGCTGGTGATCCTTGGTATTCTTGGCTTGTAGCAGCAAAATGCCTTCATGTTCATGGGGCCATCTTTCCTCTGTTTCTCTCTTCTCCTTTTTTTTTTTTAGAAAAATAAGGACACCACTCGTACTGGGTTAGGGTCCACTCTACGTCTGTCTGTGCTCATGTTAACTGAACTGATAGCATTTTCAAACACCCTGTTTCCAAACAAGACTGTAGTCACTGAAAACAGGGTTAGGACTTCAACATACTGTTTTGAGGAATGTAGTCCAATCCATTAACGGTGTCTCTGGTTATTTCTTTAAAAAACTGGCAGGAGGTCTGCTGCTAACTACAGAACTACCTGTTTATACAACCAGTCTGAGGCTGAAGACCACCATCACTAAATCCCCCAATGTCCAGCCTGTTGGCTGTGACTTGAGATGAGGTGAGACAGACGTTCCTTCCTGTACCTGTCACTGTGTTGACTAGGTGCCAGACACTGTGCTATGTTCTTTACTCTCATTTTCTCGTTTCATTTTCACACAGTCCCAGGAGACAGCTATTGTTGTTGGATCCATGGAGTTGGCTCTAATTCACAGCAACCCTATGAGGTTAGATCTGCCAACTTTGCCGTTACCAGTCCAATGCTTATCCTATAGGGCCACACCAGAGCTCATGAGATAGGTTGTTGTTGTTAAATGTCGTCAAGCCAGTTTCGACTTATAGCAACTCTGTATAGGGTTTCCAGAGAAGCTCTGGTAGTGTAGTGCTTCCAAGATGGGCTACAATTCTCAAGGTTAGCAGTTCCAAACTACCAGAGTGGCTGTAAATGAAAGATGAGACTTTCCACTCCCTTGCACTTTGGAGTCCTGGTGTGACGCTGTGGGCTAATGCGCTGGACTGCAAAGTCCTTAGAACCACAAGGTTGGTAGTTCAAACTCACCAGCCACTCCTTGAAAACCCTATACAGGGTCACTTTGGGTCGGAAATGACTCGACAGCACTTAACAACAACAACATAGGGTTTCCAAAGGAGCTGCTGGTGGTTTTGAACCACTGATCTTGCCATTCAAGCCAACCTTGCAGCCTTGTCCTACAGCACCACTCCAGGACTCCCAGGAGATAGGTGGTATTGCACTATCTCCAATTTGTTATTGTTGAGTGCTGGCTGATCATTTCTGGCTCATAGCAACCCTGAATAGGGTTTTTCAGGAGCGGCTGGTGAGTTTGAACCACTGACCTTGTGGTCCAGTGCTTATCCTACA
The DNA here is from genome assembly GCF_000296735.1 of Chrysochloris asiatica. Lineage (NCBI taxonomy): Eukaryota > Metazoa > Chordata > Mammalia > Afrosoricida > Chrysochloridae > Chrysochloris > Chrysochloris asiatica. The sequence goes on along the minus strand of NW_006408593.1, from coordinate 12,039,627 downwards.
GTGCCACACCAGGATTCCATCCCCAGTTTACCAAGGAGGAAACAGAGATAAAATAACTTGCCCGAGGTCACAGAGCTAGTAGCTGGTAAAACTGGAATTCTGACCCCTGTCTTTCTGCCTCAGGACTTGTTGTAATTATGGGACCTTTACCCTATTCTACACCTGTCTCTCATCTCCCTTGGTGCCAATAACTCAGAAATGTCACCAGTTGACAAACATCTAACTTAGGCCCATGCTTACTGAGTTCTCAGGTGTTTCAGAAGGCACCTCCTCTCCCCATCTATTAGTTTTTGAGGACTTACTTTGTGCTAGAGACATTGTTTCTGTTAGTTGCTGTGGAGTTGGCTCCAATTCTTGGCCACCCCATGAATGAACGTGAATGAACAGAATGAAACATTGCCCAGTCCTGGACCATCTTGAAGATCATTGAATGAATAGTTGTGGCCATTGTGTATTCTGAATGCTTTCCAACCTAGGGATCGGACAGTATTCTGTTGTGATCCATAATGTTTTCATTGGCTAACTTTTGGAAATAGATCACTAGGTTGCTCGTCCTAGTTTAGTTTAGTCTGGAAGAAATACTATTCACCATGGGTGACCCTGCTGGTATTTCAAATACTGATGGCATAATTCCCAGCATCAAAGCAACATGCAAGCCACCCCATTATGACAAAGTGACTGACAGGTGGTGGAGATCCAGTGTTAAATGCTGGGAGAATGACTGTGAAGTAGAAAGAGATGGTCCCCACTCTCAGACAAAGTGCTCATAAACTAATAGGGGAAGAGCTGTGTCACTAGATAAATTAAGATTCTCGTTTAAATCCTTCAGATCATATAGAGTTGAAAGGTGAAGTTGTAGAGAGAGGCCAGGGCTTAGTACCCACCAGAACTAGTCTGAATCACATGTACCTTAACCTTAACAACAGTATGACTAGGAGCCTCCACTTCCATAGCTACAAAATGTGGATACTACCAGACATTTTTGTTTTACATCCTGGCACCTCTGCTGTAGAGATACAGCTTCCGACTTATGGGGTCTCACAAGGATACTTGGTAGGGTTCTTCTTGTTAGTGTGTAGAATAGTGGTGCATCCTATTGATGGTTTAAGATCTGATGGCATATGATAATCACATGGTTGTTACAAGAATGAAATGAGGTGAAAAGCTCTGCACAAATTCTCCACAAAAGCCAGCACAAGAAGCATGGGATGGGATTCTAGTCTGGATTCTATCCTCACAACCTTACTGGGTGACTGTGGGCAAGTTACTTTCCATTGTCTAGTCTCCAAATTTCCTCCTCTAGTCTTCCTTCTCAAGGCTGATGATTCATCAGAAACCCTATACAGGGTCAAGATGAGTCGGAACTGACCCAAGGGCACTTAACAACAGTCTTCCTTCTCAGCAAGATAAGAGAGGTATTTAATTAATTGAATAGCTCAGCAAACATCTACTGAGCACATTTTCTGTGCCAGGCACAGTGGCCTTGGGTACATGAAGATGAGAGGCAGGTGGGAGTGTCTGGCTTGGCAGAGAGCAAGAGACAAAGACTTCCTTGTGAAGCAGGTAGAGACAGGGAATGTGAGCTGATCTCTGTTGTTGGTAAGTGCTGTTGAGTCAGTTCTGACTCAAAGCAACCCTGTATAGGGTTTCCAAGGAGCAACTGGTGGGTTTGAAACACTGACCTTGCTCTTCAAATCAACCTACAGTGCCACACCAGTACTCTGAACTGTTGTTGTTGTTGTTAGGTGCCATTGAGTCAGTACCGACTCATAGTGACCTTATGCACAACAGAAGGAAAC
>NW_006408593.1:12025084-12035898 GCF_000296735.1 Chrysochloris asiatica | reverse complement strand
CAGATTGGATAGTACTCACTGGAGATTCTGCCTTCCTCCAGGCCCCCTGGCTCTAGGTTCCCTCTTGAAAGCTTGTAAGCCAGTCACTTCTTGCCTTTGTAGCTTACATCTTCTTTTGATGCTTTCTGCATCATTCAAAAATTTGTCCAGAGAATCCTTCAACAGCAAAAAGTTAAGGCTTGATTTTTTCCTGCAGTTCCCTCAGCTTGAGAAATGCTGAGCATGTTCTTCCCTTTTGGTTTTCTGACTCCAGATCTTTGCACAGTTCTCTGTAAAGACTCCGAACTAGGGTCTCTTAGAAACTCCAAACCAAACCCATTGCCACTGAGACAATTCCAACTCATAGGGGCTCTTACACCTTTATATCCTGTCCTTCTGTGACCAGGAGAAAGGAGAGACAAAGCTAGTGTCTTTGGGGAGGACATATAGTATAGTGTGTCAATGAACAAGCCCTGGGGTTAGTCTTGTGCTAGCTCTGTCACTTCCTTGCTGTATGACCTTGGATCATGACTTAACCCTGATAAACCTCAGTAGACTTATCTGTAAAATCTGTCTGACAATAGTCCCTGTCTCACAGGTTACTGTGAGGACTGACTGAGAGAGTAGTGTGTAAGTGCAGCTCTCATCATCAGTGTCTGGAACATAATAAGCAAATTGACGAATGGCTGGCCTTTCCTCTCCCCCTTGTTTCCCTCTTTTCATCCATTCCCTGTTCTCTCTCCTGTCCTTCCTTCCTTCCTGTTCCTCTTCCTTTTCCGCCTCATCATCTTCCTCTCCTCTGTCTCCATTGACCTGCTGTACTTGAGCAGCACGGGGCAGTGGTGTTTCCATTGTAGAGTCCTCCCTCGCCTTTCCCCCCGGAGATCAGGGTTTGATTCCTGGCGGAGGCACCTTCTTCACAGCCACCATCCGTTAGTACAGCTGAACAGAGTTTACTGGAGTTTCCAGACTCCTGGCGAGCTACTTCTGAAACTCAGTCAACGAAAACCTAATGGATCATAGTGGTTTGATCTGCCATGATTCTTTGGGGAGAGTGCAAGACTGGGCAACATTTTACTTGGTTGTAGGGGCACTGGGGAGAGGGCAGACTCATAGCAGCTAATGACAACAACACTGGAAAAGCAAAACCCCTTTGGAGCAGAAATCTCCTTTCTAAACCTTTCCACTATTTTTATTTTTTGGAGGTGGGCAAGGAAAAACCACCCCTACCGAATGACTTTGTTCTCTCATTGCTGGTGGTGGCAGGGGCTCCCATCCTTGCTGAAAGTTTCTGATGCTTGTCAGCTGTGACAGCGCAGAGGTTGAGGGGCTCAGACAAGACAGTTTCCTCCATGAGGCAAGGTGGACCCAAAATCCAAGGTCTGGGTACTTTTCAAGGACCTAGGAAAAAGCGAGAAGGGGAGGTGGGGGTGGATGGGAGTGGGGAGGTGCTGGTTCCAAAACATGCAAAAAAAAAACTGCAACAATCTAGACACGTTTAATTTGTTAACTGTTGTTAATGTCTAACCTGCGGCTCACCAACGCTGGGATTTAAACCACCCTTGCGCTCCAGTGCTTATCCTACAGTGCCACATCGGGGATCCCTAATTAAATAACCCTGGTAGTGTAGTGGATTACTAGCCGAGCTAACTGCAGGTCAGCAGTTCAAATCTACCAGTTGCTCTGCCAGAGAAAAATAAGACTTGCTGTTCCAGTAAAGATTTGTTGTTGTTGTTAAGTGTCATTGAGTCACTTCTGACTCAGTGTCTCCTATACAGAGTTTCCAAGGAGTGGCTGGTGAGTTTGAACTGCAAACCTTGCAGGTCAAAGCGACCTTCAGGTCATGTGCTAATCCTTCAGTGGCACACCAAGATTCCAGATAGTAAAGATTTACAGCCTCCAAAACCCTGTACAGGTTTGTTAGGAACTGACTCCGCACTACATATCTATAAACGAAAACATTGTGTTTGTTTCTTTTATCATTTGTTACATATAGTGCTTCTTTATATTTGAAAATAATTTGTAGGGTGGATTTTTCTCTCTTTGCAAGCATCCCCTAGAACACACACAATAATTGCTGAGGAATTATGGTTCAGTGTAAATTAAATGAAATGTTTGCCAACTATACATAAAATGAATACTTCTAAGTCAAAGTCAATAGCAAAATTATAAGAATCCTTTAAAAATTTTTGTAGTTATAATAGTTAAGATGGAATGTTTTCAAGTATTTTATATGAGATAGGGCTTCTCTAGGGACTATGAAAATCCTTAAAAAATGCCTTGTGCTTGGGAAATTATTAGCTCTCTTTTTAATTCTTCCATTTCACTCCCAGCCCACCCCTACCAGGACAGCTGATTTTGTTTAGCCCTTTGTAAGGCCTCTACTAAGGAATTCTGGTAATGTAGTGCTTACAAGTTGGGCTGATAACCTCAAACTCAACAGTTTGAAAGTCCCAGTTGTCCCATGGGTGAAAGATGAGGCTTTCTGCTCCCAAAACCCTATCCAAGGTCACTATGAATCGGAACTGACCCACGGCACACCACCACTAAGACCGCTAATATTTACAGAAAATGTGTAATAACTTTTGAAAATGGTCACCATGGAGCACAACCCAAAAAATCCTGCAGGCTGTTGAACTACAGATCAGTTCTATTTCACATGCTCTCAATGTGTTAAGAGCTAGAGGAATTACATTGGACTATGTAACTACAGATTGACAGTTCAGACCCCCAGCCACTCTTGGGGCTGCTATGAATTGGAATCAACTCGATGACATGGCATAAAACAACAAGTTAAAACAAATTCATAGATGTCTTTTTAAAAAAGACTAGAAAGATACATATTAAAATGTTAACAGACGCTCCAGATAGAGCAACATGCATAATTGTCTTTTCTTTTTTATAGATTTTGGACTTTCCATTTTTCTACAATGAAAATACACTGTAATCAGAAAAACAATTTTTAGTAGTTAAAAAAATTTTTTTCTTACTATAAAAGTAATTTAAGCTCATTATGGAAAAAATCACAAAGTACATATAAGCATAAGGAAGGATAAGAAACATGCAGATTCCACCCACCCAGAGACAACCACTGGGTCCCTTTTTATGCATACATAAACATTGAGATTTTTATCACAAAATGGGATCATTCTGTACATAGTACTGTTTTGAAATCTGTTTCTTTCCCTCATGATGTATACTGAGAACGTTTTTTAATGTCAACAGCCCATTTCTACAAGATGAGGTTAACCAATTATGAGGACAAAGTCTTTTTTACCTAACCTCAAATATGAGACCTTTATGTTGCTTCCAAGTTTTCCTTATTACAAGTTGTTGTTTCTGTGTGTCACCGAGTCGGTTCCGACTCTTAGTGACCCTGTATAGAGTTTCCAAGGAGCAGCTGATGAACTTGAACAGCCGACCCTACAGTCTAGCACATTAGCCCGCAGCACCACACCAGGACTCCTTATTACAGGCAGTGTTGTAATAAAACATACTTAGAGCCGCAAGGTTGGCAGTTCAAGCTCACCAGGCACTCCTTGGAAACCCTATACAGGGTCGCTATGGGTCGGAACCGACTCAATGGCACTTAACAACAAGAATCCTTCAAGAGCCCTGGTAGTGCAACTGTTAACCACTTGACAAAGGTTGGTGGTTTGAACCTACCCTGGGACTCCACAGAAGAAAAGATCTGGCAATGTGCTTTGTAAAGGTGGCTGTTGTTGTCAAGTGCCATTGAGAGGACAGACAGCCTAGGAACCCCTATGAGGCAGTTCTACTTTGTCAAATTGGGTCACTGTTAGTCAGAATTAGCTTGATGGTACATAGCAACAAATATCCTTCATCTTCACCAGGAAATCCGAGAACGCTATCCAATAGACATTTCGTTTTGAATGATGCCAGGCACTGAGGACCCAAGATGCTAAATTGCTGTTCCAGTTGTAAGGGAATGTCCAGTCCAGCAGGAGATAGCAGCAGGAGCAGTAAAGTCTGAGAAAGCCACTGAAGGCTTCTCTGGGAAGGTGACATTGAACCGGGCTTTCTTAGGAGTTTGCTCGGCAGACAGAGTGAAATGAGCAAGGAGAACTTAATGGACGTGGAGAATAGGACATGAGAAAATGGGAAGGGAGCATTTTATCAAGTCTCTCATGTGTTGGCTACTTTCTTATAAGTTTTTCATTTAATGCTGACACCAACCCTTATTATTCACATTTTCAGCCAAAGAAATTGAGGTTGCTGCGCTTGTTTAACTAGAGGTAAAGCTGCGGTTTAGACTCTGACTCTAAAGCCTGAGCTCTTTTTGTCTTCTTTTCTCCAACCCCTCAAATCCCCCCATCCCCAGCCCATGACAGTAAAGCAAAGTTTATGCACCTAAGAAATGTAAGAACAAGATCTAATTCCTTTCCTTCTGATATTTTAGTAGCAAATATCTCCAGTTATTTTAAAGCCATTGCCATAGAGAAGCACTTAAATTCATGCCCTGTTTGGTCTCTTCCAACAGCCATTCCTTACAGAGTTTGTAAAAGGGTGGGATCGCTCAACTTGGGCCCTGCCTTTTGCCCAAATATGTCACTTGAGCAAAGACATATTTCCTCTGTTGTTATTGTTGGCCCATGCACAATGGGAGGAAACGCTGCTGGTTCTGTGGAATCCCCATGCCCACTTATAGATCAGACTGTTGTGACCCATAGGGTTTTCATTGGCTGATATTTTAGGAGCAGATCACCAGATCTTTCTTCCTAGTCTGTCTTAGTCTGGAAGCTCTGCTGAAACCTGTCCACACGAGCCTCCACTGACAAATGGGTGGTGGCTATGCTTGGAGTACATTAGTCAAGAATTGAACCTAGGTCTCTGACATGGAAGGTGAGGACACTACCATTAAACTGCCACTGCCCCATATACATTTTCTGTTGTTGTTGTTGTATGCCATCGAGTCAATCCGGGCTCATTGTGACCTCATATGACAAAGCAGAATGGATTTGTTAGGTTGAAATCTTTACAGGAGCAAATCACCAGGTTTTTGTCTCCTGTAGAGCCACTGATGGATTCAAACCCCTGATCTGTTACTTAGCAACTGAACACTTATTTATCACATTACCAAGGCTCCTTATAGTCTTGTCTCTTTCACCAAGACTCACTGAGGTCCAGTCGAGTCTCCCTCATAGCAACCCTGTAGGACAGGAAAACTGTCACAGAGCTTTCCAAGGCTGTAAATCTTTACAGAAGCAGACGGCCCACATCCTTCTCCTGTGGTGGGTTTGAACCACTGATCTTTCAGTTAGCAGTGGAGCTCTTAAGCATGATACTACCAGGGCTCCTATACTCCCTCCACAGAGTGGAGGCTGAGGGCTGGAGAGGAGGACTGAAGACAGGTGTTCGTGATATTGTTAGGGGTATGATGTGGCTCCCTAGCACAAGACTCAGGCATCTCTGGAAAGGATGGTTTGGCCTAGAGAGTCAACTTTGGCTCATGGTCATTCCATATATGTCAGAGTAGAACTTCTCCACATAGGATTTTTAATGGTTGATTTTTTGGAAGTAAATCACCAGGACTTTCTTCCAAGGTACCTCTGGACAGACTCAAACTTCCCACCTTTGATTAACAGCTCAGCATATTCGTTAACTGTTGGCACCACCTCGGCACTCAATTCCTCATGAGGTCATGGTGGCGGTGTGTTCCAACTCACAGAGACTGACTCTGCAGAGGGTTTCTGAGGCTGTCAATCTTCAGCGTTTCCTCATTTGTCTTTCCTCTCGACAGGGAGAGACCAATAGTTGTACCTTAGATGGCCACTCTTGAGTTTTTAAGGTCCCCAGTAGCTATTCATCAAAGTGGGATGCAGAACTATGTTTATGCCAACTGACCATGGTGTCCCCCGAGACCAAAACGTATCCGTTCTTACAGGCAGTTGTTGATAGGTGTTATCGAGTCAGTTCTGATTCATAGTGACCCTATGTAAAAACACTACCTAGTCCTGTACCGTTCTTAGCCTGTGTTTGAGTCCACTATTGCAGCTCCTGTATCAGTCCATCTCAGTGGGGGCCTTCTTTTTGGCTTTTGGCTGACCCGCTATATTATCAAATATGATGCTCTTCTCCAAGGACATTACCAGGTCCCTCCTGATAATATTCCAAAGTGTGTGAGACTTGGAATGAAAAGAAGATAAAGGACTCATATAAAGTGATTTTGCAAGGAGGTAGTAGAGTAGGACTCAAACATAGGTCTCCCTATTATTACTGTTAAATAAATCATTCCCAAAGTTTAATAGCTTAAAACAATGAATATTTATTATTTCACCAGCTGTCGAATCAGGGGATGGCTTAGCATGATGTGACCATTAAGCTCTTGGTCACGCCTGTAGTCTCTAAAGACTTGCCTAGGACTGGAGGTTCCCCTTCCACATTTGCTCACAGGCTGTTTGCAGGAGGCCTCAGTTTCTCACATTAGGGCTGCTCATGACACAGCCTTCCCCAGATTGAGTGATCAGAGAGAGAAAGAAAGAGACAGAGGGAGAGAGGAAGAGTGAGTAACCGATGTGGAGCCTTGCAAGTGACATTCCATCAATGCGACCATGTTCTACTCACCACGAGTGAGTCTGTAGGTCCAGCTCACACTTCACCCTTGTGAAGGGATTTCACAAGGATGGAAACCAAGAGGCAGGAACCATTTGGGACCATCTTAGAGTCTGCCTACCACAGGCACCCTTGTTTCATCTTTGTCTTCATCTTTGCAGCTGCTCCCCTCCCCCCATAAGTGGAAGTATTTTATGAACTTCATAAAGTTGCAATGAGACCAGTTTGGGACGATTTATATCTTCTGTAGACAACAGCATTGAACTACTTAGCAAACCAGGAAGTGGAAAATAGTTATAAACGGATCCAATTACTTTCATTGCCAAGGCAATGTAAAATGCAACATGTAAAAATGGACTTAATTGGTGAAAAATTAATTAGACAATTAAACTTATTTCTGCTTAAATACATTTAGGTGTTAATTGGTAAACTGACTTGAGGTTTATTTTAAGGTGGATTTGTTATCTTGACTCTGTCCTATAGGAAATGGGCCCTTTAATATGCCAGGGAGATCTTGCTAAAGGAACCATGTTTTGTCCCTTTTCATGGTTCATCTCCAGATGGGATTCATCAGGGTCAGACTGGCCCAGAGGGCAAAAAGACATTTGCTTTGGAAACCCCATCAAGAGGAAAATCATTCTACTGCCAGAGGCCCCTTTCTGGGAAGGCTGACTGTTAGTGGGAAAGGCACAGGATTACAAGTGGGAAATACAGGGATTCTTGACATTTCTGTCACTCACTAGCTCGGTGACTCTGGGCAAGTTATTTCTGCTATCCAGGTTTCAGTTTCTACATCTGTACAATGAGGTGGTGGGAGAATTTGATGATCTGAGTTTGCTTCACTCATAAAATTCCACAATTATCAAGTAAAGGGGTGTCACTACAAGAGGAAGACTATGTAAGTAAGGTTTTTCTTTTCCTTTGTGAAAAAAGTTTCTCAGACTGATCTACTCACTGGAATTTGTTTCACAGGCTCTCTGTGTTCTGGTTAAACATGGTGGATTGGATATGTATTTATCTATATGCACTCTTCAAATCCCATTTAAATGAGGACAAAGAGAATGGGCAAGGGGAGGGAGCAGAAAGTGCAGGGCCTTTGGAGGCCTGTCAACAAGAAGCCAACCAGTTTGTCCTGCAGAATTCCAGAAAGGTCCAGGAACTTCAGGGAACTGTGGAAGATGAAAGGCTGAATGAGTGAAAAATGGTGACCTCTTTCTGCAGGCTTCCCATCCCCCACCCCCTACAGACAGAAGATTGGAAGATTCTTCTCTGGAGAAACTAAGCAATCCTAGAGAAAGGAGTTCCCCATTGGAAAATCCAGTGCACTACCCGATCACATTGGGGAGAATAAGCATTCCAGAACACTTGATTGTTCTCATGAGAAAACTGTACATAGATCAAGAGGCAGTTGTTACACCAGAACAAGGAGATACCAAATGTCTTAGAATTAGGAAAGGTGTGCTCCAGTGCTGTATTCTTTCACCTTATTTATTCAGTCTGTGTGTTGAGCAAATAATCCGAGAAGATGGATTATATGAAGAACAGTGTGGCATCACGATTGGAGGAAGACTCATTAACAACCTGTGATATGCAGATGATACAACCTTGTTTGCTGAAAGGGAAGAGGACTTAACATATTTAATGATGAAGATCAAAGACCACAGCCTTCAGTATAGATTGTACCTCAATGTAAAGAAAACAAAAATCTTCATGACTGGACCAATAAATAACATCATGATAAATGGAGAAAACATTGAAATTGTCAAAGACTTCACATTTTGTTTGGATCCACAATCAACACTCATGGAAGCAGCAGTCAAGAAATCAGGCGACATATTGTATTAGGCAAATTTGCTGCACAAGACCTCTATAAAGTATTGAAGAGCCAGAGATGTCAGTAGAAGGACTAAGGTGGGCCTGATCCAAACCATGGTATTTTCAATAACCTCATGTGCATGCAAAAGTTGTACAGTGAATAAGGAAGACTGCAGAAGAATTGATGCATTTGAGTTATGCAGTTGGAGGAGAATATTGAAAGTGCCACGGGATGCCAGAAGAACAAATAGATCTGTGTTGGAAGAAGTACAGCCAGAGTGCACCTTGGAAGCCAGGATGGCCAACTTCATCTCTCATGTGTCAGACATATTACCAGGAGGGACCAAACCCCTGGAGAAGGACATCATGCTTGGTAAAGTGGAGGGTCAGCGAAAAAAGAGGATGACCTGCAGTGAGATGAACTGACGCAGTGGTAGTAGCCATGGGCTCAAGTGTGACAATTGAGGACAGTACAGAATCAGGCAGTGTCTCCTTATGCTGTGCATGAGGTCACTATGAGTCACCTAATCACAACAACAACATCGCACAAGAAAAAGCCCTGGTGATGCTGTAGGATAAGCACTGGACTGATAACCACAAGGCTGACAGTTCAAATCTACCAACTGCTTTGCAGGAGAAAGCTGTGGCTTTCTGCTCTGGTAAAGGTTACAACCTCGGAAGCCCTATATAGTCACTATGAGTCAGAATTGATGAGGTGCAGTTTGGGTAAGATCGTCAAGGAGTGCTGGTGGTGCAGTGGTTAAGCACTCAGATGCTAATTGAAACATTGGCAGTTTCAAGCCCCCAGCAGCTCCTCAGGAGAAAGACTTGGCAGTCTGCTTCCATAGAGATTGCCGCTTTGGAGACCCTGTGGGCAGCTCTACTCTGTCCTACAGGATCTCTGCGAATCAGGATTGACTGCATGGAAGACATAGCATCATGAAATTTCAGGACCCCAGGGAAAATGACAAGATCCTAAAAGCTTCCTCAGAGACAAAAAAAGAGTAGCTTTTACAAAGGATCAGCAATGAGACTACTCAATAAAAACAGAAGCTAGAAGAAAATAGAGCAAGCAATCAAAAGGCTGAGGGAAAAAGATTCCAACTTAGAATTTTCTATTCAGCTCAATTATCAATTAAGTGTTGGAGGGAAATAAAGACATTTTTTAGACATACAATTCCTCAAAAGGTATGCTTCTCATTTTCTTAGAATACACCAAGAAAGAAAGGGACATGGGACTCAGGAAATAGAACACACAATACAGGAGAGCGGCAAAGGAAATATCCAGTATAATGGAAAACAGAAGCAACCTGTCTAGACTGAAGGGGAAGGATGGTAGAAAAATGGAATGGATAGATTATATGAATTGCTTGGCATGTGGAAATATTAAAAAGTGCTTAGAAAGTCTGGAGTCCTGGTGTGGCACTGTGCGTTAATGCGCCAGACTACAAAGCTGTTTGAACTGCAAGGTTGGTGGTTCAAGCTCACCAGCTGCTCCTTGGAAACCCTATACAGTGTCGCTATGGGTTGGAATCGACTCTATGGCACTGCACAACAACAAAGACATTAGAAAGTCTAAGAAAAGTTATTGTTAGGTATCTGGAATACTAAGCTAATTAAAGAGACAGAGAAAGACAGAGAGAACTAATTATTAACGTCAGTCTTTGAAGAAACGCAACCAAAATATTCCTTAGAAGTAAGGATGATGAGACTTTGGCTCACTTTCTTTAGTCGCATCATCTGGAAAAAACAAGAGCCAGAACCAGCCATCCTGTTTGACAGAGTAATGGTCAATGAAAATGCAGGATACCCTGAATGAGATGCATTGACACAACAGCTACAAGAACAGATTCAAAGATGCCAACAGTTATGAAGGTGGTACAGGACCAGGCCACATTCATTATGCTACATACATGGTCGCCATGAATCAGAACTGGCTCAATGGCAAGCAACCACAGCAAATTAGAAGGGACACAATGTATCTTGGTGCACTGGCACAAATGCATCAAAATCACATAATCATAATAATGCAAACAGATAAGTAGTCACTGAGCAGAGGAGAACAGGGAGTGCTTTCAAAAAGCTAACTTCTGATCTGTCATGCTGGGCAACAGATGATGCATAAACCCACCGGTTGGAGACCAAGCAGTCTAAGGCACTTCTTTGGAAACACTATGGTAAATTCCTAAAGAAATGCATAAGAAGAAGTTTGGTGGCTGCCTTTTGGGAGGAAAGGGGTAAGGTATTGCCAGTTTTCCACTAAGGATGTTTTAATTCTATTTGACTTCTTAAAGTAAGTGGAAATTATACTATGAGAACAAGAAACATTAACTTTGGAACTTATGCAGGAGCAGATGGCCCAAAAAAGCAAGGTAAGCACAGGCTTGCTTGTGCTTCCTTACTAATCTATAGTGAACAATTTCACATCAAAGATGTGATGAAAAATA
>NW_006408593.1:12020796-12023669 GCF_000296735.1 Chrysochloris asiatica | reverse complement strand
CTCATCTTTCTCCCGCGGAGCGGCTGGTAGTTTCGAACAGCTGACCTTAAGGTTCGCAGCCCGATTCGTAACCACTACGCTACCAGAGCTCCTTAATACCACAGTGGGTGGGGGTTATTTCCTACTCATAGTGACCCTGCATAGGATTTCCAAGGCTGTAAGTCTTTATGGGAGCAGACAGGCTGCTAATCTCCAGGTCAGCAGTTAAAAACTACCAGTGGTTCCTCAGGAGAAAGATGAGGCTTTATGCTCCTGTAAAGAAATGCCACAGGGGGAGGCTTTAAAGAAGAGCAATTTCTCTTCTCACAGTTAAGAAACTAGAAGCCTAAATTCTGAGCGCTGGCTTTAGAGGAAGGTCCTTCTTTGCTTACCTATCTCTGTGTGTCTGTGTGGATTTTGTTGTTGGTAGAGGAAGGTCCTTCTTTGCTTACCTGTCTCTGTGTGTCTGTGTGGATTTTGTTGTTGTTAGCCGGCAAGTAGAATCTGGTTCATGAAAACCCTATATTGTACAGAGTAACTCCATACGGCTTTCCAGGCTTCCTTTTGGAAACAGATCACCAGACCTTATATCTGAGATGCGATGCCTCTGCATGGGTTTGAACCTCCAATCTTTCTGCTAGTAGCCTAGTACTTAACTGTTTGTGTCACCCAGGACTCCAGCTCTGTTGTATGTACTCCCCTTTAGAAGACACCACTCAGACTGGTCAGAAAGAGACTGGAGGAATCTGAGACTATGGCCCTCCAACACCCTTCAGGTCTGGAAAGGAACTCATCCTCATGGCCCAGTTTTCATCCAAGCAGTAGATAGATTTATAGGGGAGACAACAACACTAGTAAGGTAGCTCACCATGGAATGGTCAGTCATTCAAAGTCAAGAGGGCAACATCTTCCTAAGGACAAAGTTGAGAAGGGCTGGGAAGGTGGGTGGGTTGCAAATAGGAAGCACAGGGAGGAAGTGGGATAACTGTTGTTGCAGGAAGGGGAGTGTACTCATCAAGAGAAAACAAAGTGGATGATGTGTTGAATGTAAAGCTGATGATCTTGTCTGTAAACCTTTACTATTCAGTTCACAATAAAATGTTTTTAAAAAAGTAAGATACTATTCAGAAGGACCCATCCTGGTGTGGTGCTGTAAGAAAAACACTGGACCCCAAGGTAGGTTTGAACTGTAAAGTCGGTGGTTCAAACTCACCAGCTGCTCCTGGTTAACCCTATACAGGGTTGCTATGAGTCGGAACCAACTCAATGACATTTAACAACAACAACATGACTTCATTAACATAAGAAAAGAAAAAACATATTTCCAAACAGGGTCAGATTCACAAGTTTAGGGGTAAGAACTTCATCCTATCTTTTGGGGATACACAGTACATAACACTGTTGAATTTCCAATAAAGATTCCTCCCCACATCTTCCCCATTCCCCCCATCTCCACAACCCGAAATAGAACATTGCTGTGAAATTCCCATTAAATTACATGGGAAATGTTTTTGAGCACTCTCAGACCCCCAAAACAAATTAACAGTGAACATATGAAACTTTACACACACAGTTCAAAGTTAAGGTAGCTTGATACTTAAGTGCTATGTATAGTTCCAGGGAAGGAGCCTGGTGAAGTCACCCTAACTGCTCTGGGTGCGTGCTGCCTCTTTTAAGCAATTGTTGCAAAATAAACACTGAACACTAGTTTTCTTTATGCCTTTTTTTCATAAAAGCAAAAATCCTTGCCAGATTTCTTTCAGTTAATGGAAACAGACACTAATATAGGTGTTTTGTGAAAGTGAAGTGGTGTAAAGCAAACTTTGAGAAGCGGGGGATATGTGTATTCCCTGAGCTTCATTAGGATTGTCATTAGACTGTAGGGATATATAGTTTCTACCCTTGGTGACTTTAATGAGTGGGCTGAATTATTCTTTTATGAGTGGATTCATTTTTCATAATTCAACAAATACTTATTGGGCATTTAGTGTATGTTGTTGTTGTTGTTAAGTGCCATTGAGTTGGTGCTGATCCATAGCAACCCTGTACAGGGTTTCCAAGGAGCAGCTGGTGAGTTTGAACTACCGACCTTGTAGTTCAAACCAACTTTGCAGTCTAGCACATAAACGCTGGAAATTAGTAGGGTTAAAACCCCTGGCTGCTGAGTAGCATCAGTGGTGACAAGTGCTCTGGGCTTGGGCTGTAGAAACCCTCCAAACACAGGGAGAGCTGAGGGACAAAAGAGGCCTGGACTCATCACTGTGCGACAAAGGCCCAAACACAAAGTCTTGCTGAGTGTGGGAGATGAGTGGATAAACCGTCCCAGCCTTCCCATGCCTACTAAGCTGCATTGTTATATTTTTCCTTTTCTGGACTGTCTTCTGAGGCCTTGCATTTTAGGATTTTAGAGGTTTTTCATGTTGTGTGGTGCTGGGTTGATGCTGACTCATAGTGACCCCCATGTAACAGAGTAGAACTGCCCATAGGGTTTTCCTGGCTGGAATTTGGAAGGGAACAGTTTGCAAGGCCTCCTCTGTCATGGGGCCACGGGGTGAGTGCAAACCTTCAACCTGTTGGTTAGCAGCTGAGTGCTTAACCATTGTGACAACACGCTTCCTTTCATGGAAAGTTGCTTTTTGTTTGTTTTCCTAACAATCCATAGAATATTCAATATTCTAAGTCAACATCATAACTCAAAGGCACACATTCTCCACTCTTCCTTAGTCATTGTCCAGCTGTCACACACATATGAGGCGACTGAAAATACAAGACCATGGCTTGGGTCAGGCACCCTTAGTCCTCCAAGTGACATCTTTGCTCTTTTGGGGCACATTTCCCCAATGCAATACATCATTTAATTTCTTCACGGCTGCTTCCATTTGATTGTGGATCCA
>NW_006408593.1:12004291-12020129 GCF_000296735.1 Chrysochloris asiatica | reverse complement strand
TCCACATCTGTGAGAAAATAAATTCCTGATTTTTAAAGCCATCCACTTGGAGTCTTGGTGTGGCATTGTGGGTTAATGCGGGGGACTACATGGTTGGTTTGTCTGCAAGGTGGGTAGTTCAGGCTCACCAGCCACTCCTCGGAAATCCTATATAGGGTTGCTATAGGTAAGGACTGACTCAACGGCACTTAACAACAAACAACAACACTTGAAGTGTATGTGTTACAGCAGCATTAGAAAGTTAAGACAAAACCCCAGGCCTCCCAGTCCTGGGACACTTGTGCGCTGGATTCATCCACAGGGGCCAACTAAGGCGAACAGTAAAGAGAGGAATCACTGACTAGCTCTTGTCTCAACAAAAGTGATTGAGAAGAATCACTCCCCATTGAGGCTAGTGCCTTCTCGCATGCATTTTCATCACCCCCAAATTCCTACAAGATAACTCTACACCCTCTGATTTTGCTTCCTCCTTCTATTTCCTTCTCAGCCTCTGAAATGTGACTTTCTGCCCTCATCCCTGAGGTTCCTCTCCAGGGGCCTCTGTATGGGTCCTTTCTGGGTCTTTGTCCTCCTTGACTATAGCATTGGAAGACGTTAGCCTTGTTCACCATTCTCCCTCCTTGGGCTTTTCAACCCTCCTGGCTTTTGGGTACTAGTATCTTCTGGTTCTTCTCTAGCAACCCAAGCAACTCTTTCTTCACTTATTTCTCTTTCTGTCTTCTAAATGTAGGATTACCCCGGAGTTCATTGATGAGAGATCTCATGCATCACCACTGATACACAGAGAATTCTGAGAGCTCTGATTCATTACCACTTATATACAGAGAATTCCCAAACCTTTATGCCTGATGTCAGCCCTTTGTCCAAGCTTCTGGCATATGTTGCTGTGTATTTTGATATCTCTAGTTGCAATTTGTCAATGTATGGTTTGCAGCCTTTTCTGTATTACCTTTAGTAAAACTTTTTTCCCATGGGATATCAATGATATTGTCTTGTTGAGGTCCTATGTCGGGGTCCTGCCTCAACAAGGAAGTGTGGGTGTCACGAAGAAGGGAGATCTGGCGGCGAAAGTGATAGAGAAAGAGAGAGACGAAATATATATAAAAAATACAGACACACAGATATGATGTAAGCTGGCAGGTAGACAGATATGCAAACATATTGCCTAGCATTGTCCAGCATTGCACAGCATTGCATGCAGAACTCACTTTACCTCAACCTTTTATTCTCTTTTTTAGAGAGGGATTTGTTACAAAGGAAAGATGTAATTCACTCAGGGAGGATGTCACAAAGGGAGGATGTGATTAAGACAGGATATGGAACTGAAATGTGATTAAACATTCAAAACAGGACATAATGATTCACAGGAACAACTTTTAAGATATTTTCATAGTTTTTCTTAACAATCTAACATTTTTATTTTTACAGAAAAAAAGGTTCAATCAAGCTGTTATATATTAACTTTTAGGCTGAAATGATCTAGAGTAGCAGCAAGGTGCGGTTTCTTAAGGATACATAACATAAAGCAAGGTTCCTGAAAGGAGTCAAGCTATCTCTGTACACTTTGCAAACTTTTGTTTGTGAGCAAGATCTCAGGCACCAAGTTTCATTTATCTATACCTAAAATCTACATTGTTCTTAATATTCCTATATACTTTCAAGAGGAAGGAGAGCATATGGGTTAAACTGATTATATTCAGAGGTGGTTTAATGGGGCTGCCACTGATCAACCCAGGGTCTGTGTATGCTGTCCCCAGCATTGTCTGATGATTTCCACATTCTATTGGATTATCTCTTTTTGGAATGAGCACAAATATGGATCTCTTCCAATCAGTTGGCCAGGTAGTTGTCTTCTAGATTGTCAGGACAGACCAGTCACTGGAGAGTCACTGGTAAGGTGGAGAGAAAAAGAGAAAGACCCCCCAATGAAATGGATTGGTAAAATGGCAGCATCAATGGGTTCAGGCATAGCAATGATTGTAAGGTTGGCCCAGGACTGGGCAGTGTTTTGTTCCATTGTGCACGGGGTCACTATGAGTCGGTACTGACTTGATGGCACCTAAAACAGCTGCAACTCTGGAAAGCTCTCAAAGTAGCATGTTACAAAGAAGAAGCGTTTATACACTTAAACCTGCTGCTCTTCCTTCTGTTTTCCCTGTCTTGGCGATTGCCTCTAGTTCACCTCCAAAGTCTTCTCTTCTAGCAATGGATCCGTCACGAATGTAACCCCTCCTTCCTCAGAAATGTCTTTCTAATCTATTCTGACTGCCTCTGCCACTGCCTGGATGTATCATCCCTTTTCTACCTCGTCTTGTTTTGTGCCATTAAGTTGATTTTCAACCCATACCAACCCTGTGAGACAGAGTAGAACTGCCCTATAGGATTTTCTTGGTTGTAATTTTTATGGGAGCAGAGCTCTAGGTCTTTTCTGTCATGAAATCACTGTGTGGGATGGAACCACCAACCTTTGGGTGAGCAGCTTAATACTTAAGCATTGTGCCACCTCAAAGACCCAAACCCAATGCAATCAAGGTGATTCTAGAGGGACCTAATGCAGGGTTTCTGAGACTGTAAATCTTTATGAGAATAGTCTCACCTTTCTCCCTCGGGGCTGTTGGTACAGTTTGAATTGCTTACCTTTCAGTTAGCAACCAATAGCATTTCACTGTTATTCATAAGGTTTTCAGTGACTAAATATTTGCAAGTAGCCCGTCTGTCCTTCTTCCTACTCTGTCTTTGCCTAGAAGCTCATCTGAAACCTGTCCACCGCAGGTGATCCTGCTGGTATTTAAAATACCCATGGCATCGCTTCTAGAATCACAGCAACACACAAGCCACCACAGTATGACAAACTGACAGACCAGGGGCTGCCAATAGACCCAACAGATCTGTGTTGGAAGAAGTGCAGCCACAATGCTCCTTGAAAGACAGGATGGTCAAACTTCATCTCTCATACTTCGGACATATTTTCAGGAGGGATCAGTCACTGGAGAAGGATATCATGTTTGGTAAAGTGGAGGGTCACAGAAAAAGAGGAAGACCCCCAATGAGATGGATTGGTACAGTGCAGGCAGCAATGGATGAGACCAGGTGTAGCAACAACTGTGAGGTTGACCAAGGACTGGGTGGTGTTTTGTTCTGTTGTGCATGGGGTCACTATGAGTTGGTACTGACTCGATGGTACCTAACAGCAACAACAGTCAGCAGCTCAACCCTAATCCACAGCATCACCATGTGTTAAACAATTTCTTAATGGTCTCTACATTAGCACAGCCTCATTTCCCTTCAGGTGAGCTCTGTTATCTAAGAAACAACCTGATCATGGTACTCCCTGGCTTATGAAACCTCTTTTAGAATGCAAATAAAAAAACAATAATGATTTAATTTAATATAAGCATATTTATTTGTTACTCTTAGAAATCTCTCAGAGAGAAAGCCTCTGTCTCTTGGTTCTCTGTTCCTGACATTTTTCCTTGGCCTCCTCCATTCTCTTGGCCAAAAGCTTGGTGGTTTCTGCGACCTCCTCCTTATTTTTCTTAGTGCCATGTTTCTTCAGAGCAATATGCGGTGTTTGTGTTGCAGGGCATGTGGAATAACAAAACACCGAATCTTGGGCGTTTTGGTCCAGGATTTCTTGTCTTCTTTGTTCAGTGGCATTTTCACACCATCCTGGAAGACATCATCTTTAGAGAGATTGAAGTTTGTGGATCCTGCAAGCTCTTTTGGGCCCCAGGTGACGAGGTACAGTTGAATCAGTCAGTCCTGGGATCTCTCTCTTCTTTATTTGCAATAACCAGGTTGAGAACACTCGGGTTGGCAAATTCCAGACAGATGTGCACTTTCTTTCTCCAGTTCTCGTTGGTCTTGCACTGACACAGAGAGTCAGCAGAAACTTCTGTGGCAATTCGCTTCTCATAAAAGGTTCCAAGTTTGCGTTCATTCTCTACTTCAGTGAGTTTCTGGCAGCCAGTGGTTGGGAATCTGCTTCCGTGGTGCAGTGAAAGTGAAACCCAACTTCCACTCAGCCCCAGTCACACAGAACCAAAAATAATTTTTAAAAAATATATAATCCTCAGTTCTGCTGAGGATGCTGTGAAATAGGCAATCTCGCTGATTGCTAATAGAAATGCAATTTGTAGAGCTCTTTCAGAATGTAATTTAAGGATACATGAAAGGGTTTAACTGTATTCAGTCTTTGACTCAATAATTCCATTTCCCAGGTACTAAAGAAATCACCTCATCTGTGAAAAACCTTAATTCACAGAGATATTTATTACATCATTATTTATATAGGAAAAAATCAGAAATAACCTAACTAGATTACAATAGAGGTAATCTATGATCGAAGTGGTCTAATATACAGCTATTAAAAATGATGTTTGCTCTTAGGAAAAAAGACAACATAAAACACACCAAAATCTTAGTAAGTGATTATTCCTAACTAGGGGGGATTATGGATGGTTTTAATTTTCTTCTTTGTAATTTTCCGTATTTTCCAAATTTTCTACCATAAATTACTATTGTAATTAGATATGAAAGTTATTTTTAAGGATGCTTAGAATAAGTTTATAGTTACAGTGAAAGAAAGAAAAAAGTGGGATACTAAATTGCATATAACGCACACAGTACAAACACAAACAAAAATGTATGGCAATACAACACAATGTTCTTAGTGGTTGTCTCTAGCTGGTGGCATCATGTGGGAATTATTTCTTCTTGTTGATTCTGTCTTTCTGCGTTTTCAGCTGTTGAGGAAGTAGAGTACATGCACGCGCAAGCGCATACAACTCACATTTGTCACTAAGAATTGATGTTGTTTGATGTTGTTTTGCCATCAAGTCCGTTCCCATTCATGTTGTTTTTAGGTGCCATCGAGTCGATACCGACTCATAGCAGCCTCATGCACAGCAGAACAAAACACTGCTGGATCCTGGGCCTACCTCACTACTGTTGCCACACTTGAGTCCATCGATTATAGCAACCCTATAATTATAGCGACTCGATGGCACCTGACAACAACAACAACATATAGGGTTTCTGAGAGCAACTGTTGGGTTTGAACTGACAGCCTTTTTATTACCAGTCCAGTGCTTATTCTACAATGCCATACCTGTAAAAATAGGATTTAATAAACGTCCTTTGGTGGTGATAGTGTGCCGTGGAGTCTGTTCCGACTCATAGTGACCCTGCACAGAGTTTCCAAGGCTGTAAATTGATACGGAGCAGAAAGCCTCATCTTTCTCCCACGAATGGCTGGTAGTTTCAAACTGCTGGTCTTGAGGTTAGCAGCCTGATTTGTAACCACTACGCTACCTGAGCCCCTAGCTATTGTTGTTAGGTGTCATCGAGTCAGTACCTACCCATAGCGACCTTATTTATGCACAGCAGAACGAATCACTGCCTGATCCTGGGTCAACCTCACTACTGTTGCCATGCTTGAATCCCTCAATGCTGCCACTTGGCCAATCCATCTCATTGGGGGTCTTCCTCTTTTTCTCTGACCTTTCACCTTACCAAACATGATATCTTTCTCCAGCGACTGGTCTCTCCTGATAATATGTCTGAAGTATGAGAGATGAAGTTTGGCCATGTTGGCCTCCAAGGAGCATTCTGGCTGCACTTCTACCAAAACGGATCTATTGGTTCTTTTGGCAGCCCATGGCACCTTCAATACTCTCCTCCAACACCATAACTCAAAAGCATCAATTCTTATACAGAGTTCCTTAGCATCATCTATATGCTACAGTGGCATATGCATTAAAAAAAATTCATGTACAATAAAATGCGCTTTAAAAACAAAACAAAACACTTTTTATTGTGAATTGAGTGAAGGTTTACAAAGCAGATCATCAGTTTTACAGGAACTGTAAATCATATACTTTGATTTACTTTGACTAAATCATATACTTTGCTTCATTACATGTTTGCAGTCCCCTCCACATATCAATAGTTAACAGCATTTACCTCTATTCACTTAACTATTACATTCGTCCCTGTGGCTCCACTTGTGTCTTCATCTTTCCTCTGCTCACCTCCCCCTTGCTATGTATTGTCTGTCCTGTCACCTCTATCAACGTGTGTCTGCCCTCTAGCCCATGAATATTCCCCTCCACCACCACTCCCACCTCAGCGTAAGCATCATAGATGGTTTCTTTTTTTGGGAACAATTATATAACTCATAGTATCAAAGTAACAGTGGCATTCACCCTTCCCACCTCCCATCCCAAACCCTTCACTGGAATCGGGTGAGGCGTGAAGTTTTGAATGTGCTTCCACAATTCTTCTTTTGCTTGGAGATGGGGCTTTCCCAGGTTGTATGTAGTTCACCCAGGGGTCATAGCTTACCCAGGGGCTGTGGCTTTTCAATCTTTGTGGGAGCAGAAAGCCTCATCTTTCTCTACTGTAATGGCTGGTAGGCGGGCTCTCATATCTTTGTTGTAGAAGGTCTATGCGGTGCATTTGCTCAACCTCCATCTTGCTGGAAGTTGCCTGAAATGCACTCTTTTAAAGTATACAATTGGATGCATAATCATGACCACTATCTAATTCCAGCTCGTTTCCATCACCTACTTCTCTCTCCAAACCCTGGCAGTCATTAGTCTCCTTTCTATCTCTATTGATTTGATAGTGCATGTCAATGAAATCAGATAATATGTGGCTTCCCTCACTTAGCATGTTTTCAGGGTTCATCTATGCTGTAGCATGCATCATTTCTTCATTTCTTTCTTTGGATGAATAATATTGACTGAATACTATCCCACTGTAGAGGTATACCACATTTTGTTTATCTATTCATCCACTGATGAACATTTAAATCCTTGATCCATTTTCAAATTTGGTCACTTGCATTTTTATTGTTGAGTTGTAAGAGTTCATTATATATTCTGGATACATGTCCCAGACATATGATTTGTAAATATTTTATCTCATTTTATAGGCTTTCTTTTCACTTTCTTGATGATATCCTTTGAAGCATTTTGATGAAGTCTTTTAACAAAGGGCTCAGAGACAACTGCTAAAGAATAAATTTGGGAGCCGACTTGAGGGCAGCTAACAATATCCAGAGGGGTGCTGGTGGCACTGTAGGATAAGCACTAGACAGTTAATCACAAAGTCGGCAGTTCAAACCCACCAGCTGATCCACAGGAGAAAGATGAAGATTTCTGCTTCCATAAAGATTTACAGCCTTGGAAACCCTATACAGGGTTGCTGAGTGGGAACTGATTCAATGGCACCTAACAGCAACAACAACCAGGTGAGGTAAGAAAAGCAAATGTCTCAGAAAAAAGGGAGTATGCAGAGGACTTGAGGCTAGGAATGTGGTTTACTCATCTCACTAGGAGAAGGCCAGCTTAGGGACTCTGGCAGTGACAGGAGCTGGTGCAAGGTGGGCAGGAGCCCAGCCACAAAGGGCCAGGAGAACAGTGGGAGATCTTGGCCAAGAGTCCCTAAGTGATTCGATTTGCATCTGAAAAGATCCCTCAGATCCAATTATTATTGTTAATGATGATGATGATGATGATGATGAAGATAAATGATTGCATCTGTATAGTGAAAGCTCTTTTCAGAGTATTTCCACATCCTCCATCACAGCCCCAGCTTCCTGAATTCATCCATAAAACTGCTGACTTGAAGATATGGTGTTCTCCTGTTACAGAGATCATGTTTTCTGAATCCCAAATCAGGACACATGGCCTGACAAAAGACTTTTTATGTTCTTTTTCTTTTCTTTAATATGAAGCTATAAGAAGCCTAGGCAGCATAGTGGGTTGTGTTGGGCTGCTAACTGCAAGGTCAACAGTTTGAATCCACCAGTTGCTCCATGGGAGAAAGATGATTTTTCTGTTCCCATAAAGACTTACAACCTCAGAAACCCTATACAGGGTCTCCATGAGTCAGAACTGACTCTTCGGCCCACAGAGGTAACAGCATACAAAGATATACATTCCAAATCACAATTAATTACACATTTAACAAACGGTCTCAATTGAAAAGAACAGCATGCCCCGCCATTGAGACTGTTGTAGAAAATTAGAAAAAAAACCTATCATTGTAAGGTAGCCCCTCACCAAGACACTCAAGAGTAATGTTGTAAAATATATGACAATGGCTTGAAAGCCAAAGGTGAGTCTCTCCCACCACACACATTCTAAGGAGACCAGGATCCTACTCTCATTTTGAGTGGTGAACAGGAAGGCAGAGCTTCTTGGGAGTTCTTTCTAAGCAGAAGGTCCCTTATGGGGACATTCCGGGTTGGTGCTGTTGTGGACTTTGAATGATGATGAAAGAGCTAGAACCCCACTGAGTGTCTGAGTGGGAGACACAACCCTGGGAAGGCAGAAAAGAACCAGGAGTTGGACTGAAGCAGATAAGGACAAAGATTCTCTGTTTAATGGACAACAGAAATAAACGTATGCACGCATTCACACACACACACACATGTGAACATTAAAATCAAGTTGTCTTCTGGATACAGTGGGAAGTGGGCAGAGGAACTTGATGTAACCTTGCAGAAAGATAGTTGGGTCTGGAGAAGTCCTTCTGGAGAAAAGCGAGAAAGGAGAGGGTGACTTTCAGCCGGTGACTGTGGAGAATGGTCAGAAACAGGGATGGAGCATCCAATCAGCCAGGTAAGCACATACTCCTTTGTACTTACTAACCTGTAGTGAATAGTTTCACATGAACTATTCACTACAGATTAGTACAAAAGTACAAGTAAGCCCTACTTACCTGACTTACTGGGTACTTCATCCCTGTCAAGGATTGTAAATTTGAAAAAAGGCTTTGATTCTTTAGGAAGGTACGTGGGTTTGAGAAAGAGATAGAGGTTAGCCATACCTAGAAGCAGAATCTTTGATGTGATGGAAAAAACTGTATAATTGTTCACTGTAGATTAGTAAGTAAGTCTGTGCTTACTTGCCTATTGAGTAATCTGACACTGGTCAGAAATGAGAGGCAGAGAGAATGCTAAGGATGAGGGACTGGAGAGCAATCACCCATCAGAACTGGAACATCAATGAGTCATGTTTTTTCCCTTTAATATTACGTAGTAATTGGCATCACTTGGCTGGGGGATAAAAGGCTGAGACGTGATGCTATAACTGCTTTCAAGTAGGAGAAGGTTTCCCTTTGTATGATGGTCATGAGCTATTTGCAGCCCTTAGGAGAGAGAACAACTCATTCCCTTGCTGGGCATAAGTGTCAAGAGCTCTTCAGCTTAAATATAAGAACTAGCTGTGTCTGCAACTGGCTTTCAGGAAGGTCTCAGAGGGTCGTGAGGTCTAAGGGAGGCTTTGGAGGTGGGGATCCCATCAGAGCCACATTGTCCTCTTCCCCAGATCGTGGGGCTCTTCCAGCATCTGCCTACAGTCTCAACACTTCCTGTCATACAGGCAGGAAGCTACAGTTACCACTCTACCCCAAGAGAACAGAAGATTGGCCTTCCTGCCAAGGGCTAAATCTGCTACTTTTCTCCTAATGAGAGTGTTGTTGTTGGGAGCTGTTGTTGAGTTGATTTTCATTCATAGCCACTCTATGTATGAGAGTAGAACCGTCCCACAGAGATTCCTCGGCTGTAATCTTCATGAGAGCAGACAGCCAGGTCTGCTGTCTTATAGTCACTGGGTGGGCTCAAACTGCCAACCTTTTGATTAGCAGTTGTGTGCTTAGCTGTTGCACTGCTAGGTCTCCTTTCATAGTGAGGGTGGTGGAGTGCCGTCGAGTCGGTTCTGACTCATGGCGACCCTGTATAGGGTTTCTGAGGCTATCAACCTTTATGGGAGCAGAAAGTCCCATCTTTCTCCCGAGGAGTGGCTGACCTTGTGATTAGCAGCCCAGCGTGTAGTCCACTACGCTACCAGGTGTCCTCTCTCAATTGTCATTACAGTCCAAGGGACAAAAGACTGTAGAATGGTTGGCATTTTGTTCTCTGAGGCTATAGATCTTCATCATTCCTTATTCTGAATATAATTACTGACCACTTGTCCTGTGTCAGTCACGTGGTTGGATACCATGAGAGAAGCAGAGATGCCCAGTTACGGGCTTGAGTGGTGTCACCGTGGGCCAGGCAAGAGTAGATTTAAGTTTTTTTGTGTGTGAGACATGAAGTTTATATGAGTGGGCTGCAAAAGGTCCATAGAAAAATTCCTTTTTTCCATCAACTTTTTGAAGCCCCTTTATACAAGTTTGATTTAAGGAGAGGATTAAAGAATGAAGAATACAAAATGTCCCCTCTAGTGTAGTGTAGTGGTTACTAATTGGACTGTGAACCACAACGTCAGCAGTTCAAAACTACCAGCTATTCCACGGGAGAAAGATGAGGCTTTCTGTTCCTGTAAAGATTTACAGCCTCGGAAACTCTGTACAGGGTCGCTAAGAGTCAGAACCGACTCCATGTCATGACAACAACAGTGCCATCTGACATGAGGAATAGTGTGATGGGAAGAAATGTGAAGAATTTAACCTTGCCCCCAAAAGATCTGGTCTTTACCTTTAGCTTCTGTGAGGTAATCTATGTCATACTTAATGGGAGTGTCTTTGTTTTGAGTGGGGCTAGAATCTTAGAGTGGGGACTGTGCCTGCCAAAAAGTCCAACCATGCAATTTAGAGTGAGTCACCTGGTAGTGGTTACAAATTGGGCTGCGAACCGCAAGGTCAGCAGTTCGAAACTACCAGCTGTTATGCAGGAGAAAGATGAGGCTTTCTGTTCCTGTTAAGATTTACAGCCTCGGAAACTCTGTACAGGGTCGCTGTTAGTCGGAACCGACTCCACAGCACATAACCAACACAACACCTGGTATTAGTCAATCTGAAGCTGAGATCAATCATGTGACCAATCAAGCAATCAGTAAGCCAATCATGCCTATACAATGGAGCTCTGGATACTCAAGCTCATGTGAACTTCCTTACTTTGTGCACATTAATATCAAGAGATATAGCATCCTGAATCCATGGTAGAAAACAATGGAAGCTTCATGCGTGGACTCCTCCCAGACTCTGCCCTGTGAGTCTCTTCCTTTGGCTGATTTTAATCTGTATCCTTCCCTGTGATAAACTGTAATTGTGAGTAGAATAAACTAAAAGGACTGCCTTCCAGTCTATTTCAACTCATAGCGACCGTATAGGACAGACAGAACAGAACGGCTCCACGAAGCTGCCAAGGCTGTAAATCTTTACAGAGCTTCATCTTCTTCCCCACAGAGCAGTTGGTTAAACCTTTCAGTTAGCAGCCCAGTGCTTAGCCCACCGTGTCACCAGGGCTCCTTGTAACTATAATAACTGCTGGTGAATTCTGTGACTCCTTCTATCAAATGATCAAACCTGAGGCTGGTTGGAAACTACGTGAACTTGCAGTTGGTTATCATAAATTAAGGTGGTCTTGTGGAAGACTATGCCCTCAAACTTTATGGCTAATTCTGGGCAAGAAGGCAAAGTGACAAGAGACAGTAGTCTTAAATGACTGTTGTTGTCTATTTCACTTTTGTATATTTTACAAAAACACATGACTTAGGTGAAGGCATTGTCAGAGCCCCTCTCAGAGACTTGGAAGAGTTCTATGGGTGTCAAAGGGGATGTTCTGAAGCTTCATGAGCTTCAGTATAAATCCATGTCTGGTACGGAACACTGAATTTACCATCTCATTGAATCTTCACAATATCCCTCTGAAAGAAATCCTTTCTGTCCTCATTTTTACAAAGAGCAGACTGAAACTTGGGGAAGTTAGAGACTTGTCATACATCTAGGGTGTAGTAGAACAGGGATTTGAACCTAGGTCATCCAAACTCCAGAGTTTGTATCTCTAACCATTTACCACCCTCCCCCTGCCCCAATGCCTCCTCTTAGCCTCTAGGATCTTATGGTTTCCCAGAGGAATGAAGCACACACAAGTATCACCTCAATTCCTCCCAGTTTCTACTGAAATGTCACCTCATCAGGGAGACCATCCTTCCCATGTAGGATAGTTACCACTCCCTGTTCCCTAACCTTGATCTATTTTTCTCCACTGTGTTTTGATTGACAGGCATATGTCATATTTATCTTCTGCCCTTCTGCCCTGTGCTAGAATGTGGGCTTCATGAGGGCAGGGACCTTCCCTGTTTTGCTCATTGCTTTATGCCTAGAACAGTGTCTGTATAGTGAGGGTATTTAACACATATTTATTGAATTAAATAATTAATTAATTAGCAATGATACCAGCCTATTTTTGATAAATGTCTAAAGACTGTTATGATCAACAGGTGTCATCACAGTTAACAAACCAAAAACATTTCAAACCAGGGGATCATTACAGAGGGTTTCCAGGAGGAGACTGGGCTATGAGAGATGGCTAAGCTGATATATATATTTAGGAGACAGTAGCGGGGGAAGGTATAGGATGGATAGCGGTCCAGCAAGCTGCTTGGCATGCCTCCCAGCCTTCCCCAGCCTCCTTGGATGTGGGCCTCTGTGCTATATTCACACATCATCTAAGTGGGTTGTTAAACATGGCACTATCTACCAGTGGATGCTATGGTTTCTCTTTCCTTGGAGATCTTTAAAAATAGGCATAACTGTCCTCAATTATTTAAGAAGGGAAGCACTAGCATTGTTGGCTTCTATAGTTTATCAGACTGTTTAACTTTGTCATCCAAAACAATCATCCCAAGAACCTTGTGATTTTGGTGCAATTATTTTTATTGTCCCCAGTTTTCAGATGAGGAAACCAAGGCTCAGAGAAGGTAAGTGATTACCCAAGGTAAGGCCATGCATGGCAGGAGACGCATCTCTCTGATTATAGAATGGTGCTCCTGCACCTCTCTCTTGCAGTCTATCTTGGAAGAATAAACAATTTCCAAGTTGTATATTATACATGGTGTTGCATTAAGCCAACTGTAGTCAGTAAGTCTAATAATGATGATGGCAAAAGTAACTCCAGTCACACGACTAAATTCTATTGATTTTAGGGCAGCATCTCTGTGAGGAAGGAGGCTAGACCAGATAACCTGCTCACATCTCCCCATCAGCATTGTTTTATTTATAAAGAGCCGGTATGAAGAGCAGTGAATTTTATCCTTCATAGCTTGTTAGTCTAGGGAAATATGCATTAAAGCAGTCATTAAACTAAACAATAGGTACCCGAAGTGGAGATGTAGTTATATTAATTTAGTAGAAGATGTATTGTTACACCCCTTCAGGATGAGAGACATTGAAGTAAGCATGTAACAGTGCTGTGGGGAGGGGCAGGTGGGAGAAGTGAAGATATGGAAAGTCAGTCAGAGTTTGGAGATCTCATGAACTTGACTCCTTATGCAGACTGTTTGAGAAGCCACATGAGGTTTTGGCATCAGACAACCCTGGGTTCAAATCCTCACTCTGCCACTTACTAGCAGCTTAGGGTTAAGTCTTAACCTTTCTCTGTCAATCAGCATTCTTTGGTTTCAGGCAACAGAAACGAACTGCCCTGCTGCCTTAAGCAAGGGGAGATCACAGAATGTACAGAAGAGCCCCAGCTTCTGACCTCAGAAAGGGCTGAAGGTTGAACTTTTCAGAACTTCTACCATAGCTGCTGGTCTGAGTATCATTCCCCTCAAGACCAGGATTACAGCAGTAAGAAGCTGAGTCACACACACACACACTCTTCACATATACCCCTGCTGGGCAGGAGGGCAAAGCATTTAGACAGTCAATTTCACTACGACGTACCTATTTACAGAGGGTGATCCCTGAAGGAGAATTTGGGCTTATTCCCAGCAAGTTAATGGAAATATTGGATAGTCACTACCACCTCTGAGCCTCAGTTTATCCATCTGTAAAGTGGGGTTAAAGATACCTGCCTTGAAGCAATTGTTGCAAGGACTAGAGCTCATATGTCTAGACTGGTTCATGTAAAAACCATTCAGTAAATGGTAGCTGAACTCCTGGTGTGGCACTGTAGGATCAGCACTGGACTGTGACCATAAGGTCCATAGTTCAAATCCCCCAGCTGCTCCTCAGAAACCCTACACAGGGTCGCTGTAAGTCAGAGTCAAAGTCATGATACACAGCAACAACAACAAATGGTTGCTAGAGCTGTCATATCATCAGATCTTTACTATTCCTTTTGCAGATGATCCATGGTGATCTTATTTAATGATTTGTTCATTCCAGTGTACATCTTAAAAAAAGAGAAGAGTATCCCTATATAGCTAAAACCACATCACACTTAATATAATTAATAGTAATTCCTTAATATCCTCTAATATGTCCATACTTAAATTTCCTTGGTGACTTTTATATCTAGCTTGACAACTGCCTTGAGCCAAAGGCTCCCTCCAAGGGCTCATGGAGGATGTTTTCATTATTTATCCAATATCCAATGTTTTGGTCAGTTTGCTGAGAATTCACCAAAGCCAAATAGAATTGCCAGGGTAAATCTGTTACAAGGGGGGAAATTCATGGACTGTATTTCAAGACTAAATAGAGTTGACCTGGGATTTCCCTCTGTTGTGTAGTCTCCAGGCCACAACTCCCCTCCTTAGTAGCGATTGTATTTAACTCTGTCACAGTTAATGAAAGCTTTAGTAATTAAACAGCTACACAAATTCCCCCATTTCTCCAGTGTGCATGTCCATGTCTTCCAGTGCAATTCAGTAAACATATATTGAGAGCTTACTGTTGTGGTTGTTGTTGTTGTTAAGTGCCATCAAGTTGGTTCCAACTCATAACAACCCTGTATAGGGTTTCCAAGGAGTGGCTGGTAGACTTGAACTACCGACCTTGCAGTTCCAGCCAACATTGCAGTCCAGTGCATTAACTCACAGTATCATTCTCCTTGTAGCCATTTTTGTGGTGTTTTGAGCCAAAAGGTGTTTTGTTTCTTTGTTTTTTTCTTCTTGTGAATTTTGTAATACATGAGTCTAAAGTAGGATGGAAGAAGGAGCAGTCATCATATTAAATAATTACTTTGTTATAAAGTTCAAGACTTATTAAAGGGAGTCCATATTTCATTCATTGATCTAAGATGATGGATCATGTGGAAGTGCAGTAAGGAGCTCCATCACCAACAACACAGAATACCAGACCAAGCAGGCTCAGGGGAAGGTGCTAGAACTCTGAACCACATATAAAGGAATATTTAGAAGGTTGGAAGACTTACAGCTAGGGGAATTTGTAGCAGAATCAAGAAATCCATTGCTTTCTAGTTCAAGATGCTCAGCTACTCCCTGTGCCCCCATCTTGGGAGAGACCAAGTGGGGGAAGGATCAGAACTGCATGAAGACCTGACAGAACTGCGGAGATATAGGTGTGGACGTTCTTTTTTTGGTATCTGCTCACTGGTCTCTTGCTGTCTGTGCACCTCCATTCTGATGACAAGAGGGGATGTATGCCTGAGTGAATGGACACCCCACACCCACCCCTGGAGGGTTCTACTACGCATGTGCACCAATCTCCTCGTAATTTAAAGTTACAGTTTCCACTTAATACCAAACGGCCACCACTCATCTGTCAGTTTGTCATACTGTGGTGGCTTGTGGGTTAATGTGATTCTGAAAGCTATGTCACCGGTATTTTAAATACCAGCAGGGTTACCCATGGTGGACAGGTTTCAGATGAACTTCCAGTTGAAGACAGACTAGGAAGAAAGAGTGACGAACTACTTTAAAATATTTAGTCATCGAAAACTTTATGAATAGCAGAGAAACACTGCCAGATATAGTGCCAGAAAATGAGCCCCTCAGGATGGAAGGCACTCAAAATGCGACTGGGGAAGAGCTGCCTCCTCAAAGTAGAGTTGACCATGATGACAAGAATGGAGTAAAGCCCGTGGGAGAAAAGCCCACAGGACCTTCATTTGCAGATGGGGCACAACTCAAAATGAAGA
>NW_006408593.1:11999928-12000765 GCF_000296735.1 Chrysochloris asiatica | reverse complement strand
GTGGCAACAGTAGTGAGGTTGGCCCAGGATCGGGCAGTGTTTCGTTCTGCTGTGCATAAGGTCGCTATGGGTTGGTACTGACTCAATGGCACCTAATGACAACAACATATTTCATAATTTAAATGTTTAAAAAATTAATAAAAAAGTTTTAAGGTCAGACTCTTTGTTTCTTCTCACGTAGTGATGATTTTCCTATTGAGGATAAGACCTAAGAGATCTGCAAATAGTCTGATGCTAAGACTAGGAAACAATGGCCTTTGGAGCTCTGTTGAGTGAGAAATAGACAGCAATTCTCAATCTGGAGTTGTCCCCAAGGACAGTTTGTTTCCAGTTCCTTGAGCCAGAAATCTCAGCCTTCAAGATAGCAAAAGGAAAAAGAAATTCCGAGACAGAGTTAAAAAGGTACAAAATAAAGTATCTTATAAGACTATGAGGGGGCATTGATGCAACCTTCCTGGAAGGCATTTTGGAAATCCTATAGAAAAACTTAAAAATGATCATACTCTTGGAATTGACTCCAGGAAATAAATAGGACTATCCATAAAGATTTATCCACAGGTATAGTCACTGCAACATTGTTTATAATGGAAAAAAGGAAATAATCTAAATGTCCAACCATAGGAGACTGGCTTAAATTGGTTCAGTGATTAGCAGGACATACTATCAAGATGTAACATTATTCAGGCAGGATTGGAGAAAGGTTCATTAATAATCTGTGATATGAAGATGACATCACTTGCATGCTGAAAGCAAAGAGGACTTAAAGCATATACTGGTGAAGAACAAAGTATTCAGTATAGATTATACCTCAACATAAAGAAAACAAAAATCCTCACA
>NW_006408593.1:11997122-11998943 GCF_000296735.1 Chrysochloris asiatica | reverse complement strand
AATAACAAAAATGATGTTCTAGAATTATGATTCTCAATTGGGATGCCTTTACAGAATCTCTGAAATTATGTGTAAAATTATGTGTATATGATAGAGTGGAGGATTCTAATGGATTATGAAATAGGTGCATGACTCAGGAAGGGAAAATATCACGGCCATAGAACATTTAAAGCAGAAAGATGTTGACAATATTTTATTAAGTAAGAGGATGGGAAGGATAGATAAAGACATACATACTATGATTCCATTTTGTCAAATATATATGTGGAGGAAAAATATTGTCCACCAAAATGATAGTCACAGTTATTTCTGAATGTATGATTATGGGTGTTTTTGTCCTTTATTCTTTCTGTATTTTCTAACATTGTTGCCATCAACATATATTGTTGTTGTTGTTAAGTGCTGTCAAGTCAGTTCTGACTCATAGCAACCCTGTATAGTGTTTCCATGGAGCAGCTGGTGGACTTGAACCACTGACTTTGTGGTTAGCACTCCAGTGTTTATCCTACAGCGCCACACCAGGACTCCACCATGTATTACTGGTACATAATAAGAAAAAAAACAACCTTACTGCTTTCTAAAAATATAGGAATATGGACTCTGGAAACCAGAACTATACTGCTTGTGTTTGGACTTCAGGCTGAGGATCTACAGTGAGTTTCTAGGCTTCCCTAGGCCTTAATTTTCTCATCTGTAAAATGAGGGATAATATCAGCCTACACTGATAGATATAAAATATGAAGGCTTGGCCGAGGCAAGAGCTTAATGAAGGTTGGCTATTAGCAACAAAAGGTGAGGAGGTATGGAGCAGCTTTGGACACACATTGGTTCATGACTTCTTAACTCGTGATCTCTTTGAATAAGCCTTACTTTTCCCATATGTAAAATGGTCACAATAATTTCTACCTTGCTAAACTGCACATTACCAAAAATAAACCTGCCTAGCATATGGCCCTGCAGGATAATGCACTGGATCACAAGGTCTGTTTGAACTGCAAAGTCGGTGATTCAAACCCATCAGCCGCTCCTCGGAAACTCTAGACAGGGTCATTATGAGTCGGTGCTGATTTGATGGCACTTAACAACAATGAAAGTGTTTACCTACTACTATAAAATAGACACGTGAGTGGGATACAAAGGAAATTTGGGAAACATGATTACAGAAAGCTTGTAAGCCTGTCTTCAGCCTATAACTGATTGGAAAACCTAAAAGAGGTGCTGGAACTTGTCCAGTGAAATATGCCTCTTGCAGAGCCTTTGCAGTGTATAGAACCTTAGGTGGAATCCTGAGCCCCATCCAGAACCTTCTGAGGTGGGACACTCCTACTAAAAAGGACAAGCAGACCAGCCTAGAATAGCTAGAACGACAGAAGATACATCTTTAAAGAAAGATGATCAGGAAAAACCCAAAATGAAAATGGCAGTATGACTGGCTACTACAAGAATAAACAAGTTGTTCACTGGAAGCCATCAAGGTAAGCAATCAAGTTCCCTCTAAGACTGAAACTCAAAGGGAACACATAAGCAGACATGTAAATTTGCTGGTGACCACATTGGTCTACTGGTGAGTAGAAGAGGGGGAATGGCAGAAATGAAGAAACAGGCTAAGTTCAACCACGCTCCATAGACTCCCATTGACCTGGGGATGAGAGAGAGAAGAGGAAGAGCTAGTTGATCCAAATTGTGGCAAGACCTGGGCCACCTGAGCCCCTGCACAAGGACACAGCCACAGAGGGCTAGAGCTGACAGTGAAGCATCCAGCTGATATGAAGTGAGAGGAGACACACAAGAACCCCCAAACTTGCAGATAGTACCCATTTG
>NW_006408593.1:11991041-11993087 GCF_000296735.1 Chrysochloris asiatica | reverse complement strand
GCAGTTTTACTCCTACACATATGGCAACTAGTTTTTTTGTGTACATTTCTGGGGCTCAAGAAATGATAGAAATGCCCCAGAAAAGTAGAATTGTATCCTTTAGGAATTAACAATAAATGCTAAGAAAACGAATGCTTTAGCTTTTTTTTCACACCTCAACACAAATCTCCTCATCTAATTCATTCTAAAAGCATTGCAAGAAAGAGACTGGTCCAAGACAGGACTTCAAAATAGAATCTTCTATATATCTAGCCAATATTGCCCCTGCAATTTCTAATAACCGTTACCTCAGCATTATTGTATGCATTGGCCCTGAGATGAGTCATTTTCTGGGTACTCTTAATTCATTTCAATTGATCTCTTCAGAACAGAGCAGCTGAGCATAAGACAACTAGAGAAGATGGAGAGGCCTTACCAGTGTTGACTAGAGCTTGGCCCTCCTCTCTTTGCCTATTATTCCGTGTGCCCTACTGCACTCCCACCCCAATGAGTTACATGATTAGTATATTACTGGGCCTAGGACCAGCACCTCTTTTGAAATTTCATCAGATTTTGGTGCTGGTTAATTATCTGTTATGTGCTTGATATCATGCAAAATCTTCTTCATATTCTGTCTCATCTAGGCTATAGGGTGAATCTTCTTGTGCCCCCCAATTCCACGTCCAATCCACCAATTTCTGTTGGCTCTTCTTTCAAAATATATCCAGAATTGAACCCCTTTAACCGCCTCCATAGGCACCATACTTGCCCAAGCCACTATTATCTTTATTATTATTATTATTATGAATTGAGTGGAAGTTTACAGAGCAGATCATCAGTTTTACATTCAACAAATCATATACTTTGCTTTATTACATGATTGTAATGCCCTCCATGCACTAACAGTTAACAGCATTTACTTCTATTCACTTTAACCACTGCATTCCTCCCTGTGTCTCCTGCCACCCCCATCTTTCCTCTGCCAACCTCCCTCCAGTTGTATACTGCCTGCCTTGTCACCCATGTCAACACATGTCTCCATTCTAGCGCATGAATCATTTCCTCCTCCCTCCATAACTATCATAGATGATTCCTTTTATCAAGAAAACAACCCCCTTTTTTTGATATACGTATTACACATGGGAATATATAATCATTTAAACAACCAAAAAGCACATTCTGGAAGTCAGACTCCTGGCTACCAGCACACAGCCTTTCTCTTTCCATGAGTCTAGAGTCCTCAGCTGCTCAATCTCTCCATGCTATCACCTGTCTCCATTTCTGATGTTGCTGCTTCTCTGGTTAGGGTCCCACATTTTGCCAATGCTCTTCTCTCTTGCTGGCCCTAGGGTCCTTTGTTTCTGGAATGTAAGATTAACTACCCCCCACTTTTTGTTATACAACTTCTACCTTTACAGCTGTAACAATCACAATTAATCATGATGACAATTACTCACTATTGAATCAAATGAATCTTATCACCATCTCCTTTCACCAGACCCGTCTAGACAAGATGAAAACTATTCAGTGGGGATTCTACCTTCCCCCACATACTCTGAAACTAAACTCCCTTTTGAAAACTTGTAAGCCAGCCACCTCATGCCTTTATAGCCACCCACCCCACCCCTACCATTTTAGGTAGCCAATGTCTAAATTGCTTGTCCCTATCAACCCTGTGTACCAAGAGGATAGATCTGATCCTTGATGTGAGGTCTCCTTCCCTCTCAGTTGATATTTTGAGCTACTACATGCATAAAGAGTCCTGGTATGGTGACATGGGTTAATGCACTGGACTGCAAGGTCACTTTGAACCACAAGGTGGGTGTTCAAGCTCATCAGCTGCTCCTTGGAAACCCTATACAGGGTTGCTATGCATCAGTACTGACTTGACGGCATTTAACAACAACAACATCCATAAGTATAGGTCGATTTCATCAAATTATAGCAATTTACACTTGCTTCCATTATCAAATTTCTTTATCATCTTCCAGTTGAGTTCTGATCATCAAGCTATCAAAACTAGGTCAAATGAGTACTATTTGCAAGTTTGGGCACTCTTGTGCGTCT
>NW_006408593.1:11982606-11989369 GCF_000296735.1 Chrysochloris asiatica | reverse complement strand
TTTTTTTTAAAGGTTCTGTATGGGGCTTAGTATTCCACCTAAGGTCTTATACACTACAAAGGTTCCACAAGAAGCCCATTTCATTGGGCAAGTTCTAGAATCCCTTTTAGGTATTCCAATCAGTTATAGACTGAAGATGGGCTTACAAGCTTTCTGTAATCATGTTTCCCGATATTCCTTTCTATTCCACTCAAGTTTCTATTTTACAGTAGTAGGCAAGGGAAACCAATATCCACAAGACAGTCAAGCATCTTAACATTATTTCCCCTCTTACCCTCTATCCCAGAGTCCTGTTGTTCCAGGGTGTGCATACATCACTATTTATTTACCTCTGTCCCGTTTAGCCCATGCAAACCTATCTAAGTGTTCCCCTATCTACCTTGTTCAACTTCCCTTCCCCTCCCTCTTCTTGTGTATTGCCCGCCCTTTCCTTGTAAATTGCCCTCCCCAACACCGGAGCTATGGTGTACCACCATTATCTTGTTGCCTTAGCCTCCTAGCTGGTTTCCTTCTTCAGCTCTTGGCCACAGGACAACAGTTTGAAAGCCCCATTAGAATGTAAGTTTGACTTTAACCATCCTGCTCAAAGTCCTCCAGTGGCTCCCCCATCTCACTCAGAGCAAAAGCCAAGGTACTGGGTCTATCAGACCCTACACATCCGTCTCATCTCTGACACTCTGTCCTGAACTCCTCTCTTCCTACAAGGTCTCCTCCAGTTGTGCTGGCTGCCTTGTTGTCCCTTGAACTTTTCAGGTGTGCTCTCACCATCAGGCCTTTGCACTTGCTGTTCCTTCTGCCTGGAGCACTCTTCCCATCTCTCAAGTCTTAGTACAAATGTGAAGGCCTCCCTCATCACCCTATACCAATAAAGCCAGTTGCTGTCCAGTTGATTTCAACTCATCGCCACCTCCTGTGTCAGGGTAGAACTATGCCCCATCGGCTTTTCAGTGACTGATGATTCAGAAGTACATCACCAGGCCTCTCTTCTGAGGCACTGCTGGATGGACTTGAACCTCCAACCTGCTGGTCACCACCTGAGTATGTTAACTGTTTGCACCACCCAGGATTCCCATCACCCTGTATAGTTTAGTAACTCCTCTCCAGTCACCCCACCAGCTTCCTTGGTTCCCTTTCTTCCTTTATTTTCTCCATAGTATGGATCAGTGTCTGGTAGACCGTATCATCTGTTTTCTTTCTCCCACTAGAATGTAAGGTTCACGAGGCCCGGGACCTTTATCTGTATTGTTCATTGCTGTAACACCAATGTCTAAGATAACAGTGGTAATACACGTATATGTCTTCAATACATATTTGTTGAATGGATTATTATCTTCCTTATGTTGATGAGGGAAGGGATGCAGCTAGAGTTCAAACACAGGTCTTCCTAACTCAGAAGCCCACTTCTGAATGACTAGGCTACATCACCACTCAATTCTGTGTTGAATATTGGAGATCTGATGCATTCTTCCAAATGGCTCTTTCCTCCAGCCTGACAGTTTTCTATTTCTTGGCTTTCACTAGAGTTGATTTTTCTGCGTTAGTAAGAACTCTCTATGAACTGTATCCTAGTATTTCCTCAAGATCATTGCATTGCAAAATAGGCTGAAATAAGACTGCCCCCTGCATTACCTGTAGGGCTCTCTCCTTCGTCTTGTTTCACTGGGGCTTGTCTGCAGCTCCAGACAGAACTGCATTGCTTCTGGGCAAATGCCGTCTCAGGTCAAGTAGTCGATAGGATGAGATCTTTACATTATAAAAACCCAAACAGACCAATTATGATTCCTCAAGTTTACACACTTACAGCCTTCCAAGTGCCTTCAAGTACATTATTAGATAATGTATTCAATAAAGCTCTAATGAGCTGCTGTGTAGGTTGTCATTTACCCTATTGTTCCGAAGAACAGGGTCCGGAGAGTTAGTGACAGTTTTGGGACTAGAATTCAGGTCTTCTGACTCAAGAGGCCCGTTTTCTCCTCAGACTGAGTCTCCTTCCGCTGGTTTCAGTACTATTAATCATCAGCTTTAGTTTACATTTTTGACAAATTTTGTTCATCAATAGCACCTGGTTTCTCTTTTTGTGTGTGCAGTTTGGGGGGAAATTAGCAGAGCAAATTAGTTTTCCACTTAACAATTTATACAATTTTGTTTTGTAACATTCGTTGCAATTCCTTTGCAGTATAGCACATTACTTCATATGGTTCTTCTATCCATAGTCTTTGTAACTCCCACCAAATAATGTGTTTGTTCTGCTGGGTCTGTGTAAGAGAAAGTGGGAGAGGATGCTGATATGATTATATGATTCCATTGCGAGTGATTGTTGTTGTTGTTTGGTGTTGTTGAGTCAGTTGTGACTCACAGTGCAACCCTATGAACAACAGAACAAAACTTCATATTGTTGTGTGCGAGCCTGGTGCTGTGCCAATCCGTCTCGTTGGGAGTCTTCCTCTTGTTTACTGACACTTACTTTACTAAGTGACTGATTAACAGAGTTCATTGTGATTGTAAAAACTGGCCACTCTAACATATAAAATGAGCCCATCTCAGAAGCAGGAATGGAGGATTTCAGTACCATGAAGAGGAAAGAGCCTGGCGTGGACCAATGTTCTTTGGACGCAGACATCCCTGCACATTGAAACACCTCAACCAAGGGACAGGAAGCTGCGACACTGGAGGAGGGGCAGAAGAGCAGCAGCAGCAGAACCAAGAGCCAGAGCACAAGACAGAGCAGTGGACTTCCCAGCTCACAGAACAAGTAAAGCTGAGTGGCTCTGGGAAGGAGGTTCTGGGTCCATTTATCAGTTAAATAATGGCAGAGATTAAGAGGTGGAGACTGATTTCACATAGTGGTCTCCTGGAGCTGGATGCTGGAAAGGATTCAGAGGCTACCCTAAGGTCATTAGGACAGAGTTCTGTGATTGCTTAGTGGTGTCTGCTATGGTCTTGGAAGTGGAGAAAGGCAACATTTGGGTCACGTATTAGCTACTCCAGGAGTCCTGGTGTGGCGCTGTAGGGTAAGCATTCAACCCCTAGGTTAGTTTCAACCACAAGGTTGGTGGTTTAAACTCACCAGTCACTCCTTGGAAACCCTATATAGGGTCCCTAAGAGTTGAAACATACGACAACATTTGCTGCTCCTAATCTAGGTGATTGGTGTGGCGCTGTAGAATCAGCACTGGACTTTGAACCACAAGGTCAGCAGTTCAAACCTACCATCTGTTCTTCGGCAGCCCTATACAGGGTTGCTATGAGTCTGAACCAACTTGACGGTATTTAACAACAATCTAGGTGATCAGGAAGTCTTTTAGGTTGGTAAGTGTCATGGATTCATTGATTTAAACATCCTGATCTTTGAATAATAGATGAGTCAATTCTGCCTCTACTCTTTCCTGCCTTCTTTCTATTTTTCCTTTGCCTTAGGTCCTCTCAGTTTACCACAACTGTCCCAAATCCATCATCATTCTCCTAATTAATCCAGTTGCTGAAGAATCTCCTTTCCCTAGCCCAGGCTGCATAAGTATATCCATTATCTATTGCTATTAAACAACCATGCCAAAATATAATGGTTTAAAACAAAAACGATTTCCTTCTCATGATTCAGTGTGGTGACTGGGTAGTTCTGCCCCACACATGGTTGACTAAGATCACTCGTGTGGCTGCATACAGTTGGGAATTTGACTGGGGCACCATGGTTCCCCTCCATGTGCTCTCTACCTCGTTGTGGGGTCTCTAGTGCCTCTTCATGTAAATCTTCTATCAGCAGGATAGCCTGGACTTTCTTACCTCATGGTGGCTATGTTCCAGGAAAGAACATTCCAGAGAACAAGCTCTGAAGTGCAAGCACTTACAAAGCTTCTGCTTGTCTTACCTGAGAAGTCCACACTTGAGACAAGTACAGAGTCCATGAGGGGAAGTATTATGTTATTGTTTATGTGTTCCAGCATGTCAATTCTGACTCACAGCGATCCTATGGGACAGAGTAGGACTGCCCCATCGGGTTTCCAAGGCTGCAATCTTTACAGAAGCAGACTTCCTCATCTTTCTCCTACAGGACAGTTTATAGGTTCAAACCAACAATGTTTCTGTCAGCAACTGAGTGCTTAACCACGGCACCACCAGGATTTCTTAGAAATGATTATGTTAAGTTTTGTCAAGTGCTGTCCAGTCGGTTCTGACTCAAAACAACCTGTATAGGGTTTCTGAGGAGCAGCTGGTGGGTTTGAACTGCCAACCTTCTGGTTCACAGTCCAGTGAAGAGCCTATAGCACCACACCAGAAGTCCAAGCAAGGCCATAAATACTGGGAAAGGTGGTTCACTGGGGGATTACCAATATAACAATCTGTTATATTAAACAATTTCAAATATCCTCAAGTGATCCCTACAACACAGTTAGGTAATCATGAAGTCTTTATTGATGTGCTAGGCGCTGAGTTATAAGAGGTATAAGGTAGGGCCTCTGGCCTTGTGTAGTTTCCGGTTCAGTAGAAAATACAGAATATACTCTGAAAGGATAAAGCAATACAAGTTAGTGGAAGCAGACTCCAACATACATTTGTACGTTCTAAAAATTCACTTGATGATCAATAGCTTGGAGTATTTTTTACATAAGCAAAATGACTTGACCACAAAAACCTATTTAATCCATAACATAGATAAACTCTAATGGGGTTTCCTAAACTGTTAATCTGTTTATGCTCCAATTTCGTGATATTTGCCATCAGTTGTGTACACTGGAATTATTATTTGCTTGATATTTTTATTTGATTTGGCTTACTTTTTAATAGATAATTTTATTTTAAAATAAAAATTTTATCACTACAGTAAGTGCAAAAACAATATAATTTGCCATTGTGTTATATAGCCATAAAAATAAATTCCAATAAAATGAAAAATAGTAATAATACTAAATGATGGTGAAGATGTGGAGAAACTGGGTCTCATAACAACCAAAGGGCACATTCTGCACATTCTGCAAGCCTGCCTTCTGGCCTCCAGCATACAGCCTTTCTCTTTCCATAAGTCTAGAGTCCTCAGCTGCTCTCTCTCTCTCCATGTCTTCATCTCTGCCTCCATCTTTGGTGTCACTGCTTCTCTGGATAGGGGCCCACATTCCACTCATGCTCTTCCCTGTTGATGGTCCTAGGGGCCTCTGTTCTTGGACTGTAAGATTAACTACTCCCCCCTTTTTATTACAAAACGTCTACCTTTACAATTGTGACAGTTGCAGTTAGTCATGATACCAATTACTCACTATTGTGGAAGTTGTTTTCAAAACTAAAAATGGGCTTACCATACAACTCAGCCATTACACTTAGGCATTTATCCCAGAAAAAAAAAAAGGAAGTCTTATTTTCATAAAGGAACTTGTGCATGAATATTTATAGATGGTTGATTTGTAATAGTAAAAAACTAGAAAATACTCAAATCTTCTTCAACAGGTGAATGTTTAAACAAATTGTGGTACATCTAAACCATGGAATACTACTCAGTAATAAAAAGGAATGAACTATTAATACACATAGTAATTTTGATGAACCTTAAGAAAATGATGTTACATCAAAAAGTCAATCCTGAAAGTTTACTTACATCTGTATAACCACATTTATATGATATTTTTGAAAAGACAATTTTTTCACATAGTAGCCAGTGGTTAGGAATAGGATCGAGAGGGTGGGTGCAGGTACAAGAGGCAGTGGATAAGTCATAGTACAATCAAGTATCTAGATGATTGTGGGGGCAAGGTTACCAAAACACCAAAAATTCTGTGGTTATTTAGTAGCTTCTGATATATGGTGATCTCATCTATTACAGACAAGAACTGATCTCCATCGGGGTTCTTGTGAGTGATTGTTGCTGTTGTTGTTGTTTATTGTGAATTATGTGATAGTTTACATGGGAGAACACCAGCTTTACATTCATCCTGTCATATTTCATTTCATTGCCATGAACATAGTCCCCTCCATGCATCATCAAACAATCAAAGGTTACTCCCCGCAAGCCTGAACCCCGGCAGTCAGCACACAGCCCCTCTCCCTCCCTGATTCCAGAGTCCCCAGTCACTCCATCTCTCCATATCACTGCTTCTCTGGGTAGGGTTCCACATGCTTTTCCCTTGATGGTCCCAGGGACCTCTACTCCTGGACTGAAAAGTTAATCACTCCCCTCCTTTTGCTACAAAACGTCTGCCTTTACATTTGCAACTCTCAGAATCAGTCCTAATAGCAATTATTCACTATTGTACCACAAGAGTCTTATTCCCATCTCCTTTCATCAGCCCCATCCAGCCAGATTGGAAACCACTCAGTGGAGATTCTACTTTCCCTGTACTCTCAGGAACTAGGCTCCCTCTTTTTTTTTTTTTAATGTTTTATTGTGAATTATATGGTAGTTTACATGGGGGAACTTTAGTTTTACGTTCATTCCATCATATATCATCTCTTTGCCATGGTTCCAATCCCCTCCATGCATCATCAACCACCCAAAGGGTATATCCCAGAAACCTGCCCCTTACACTTCCTCCTCCTCCCCCCATTTTTCAACCCACAGTCCCTTTCCCTCTCTGGGTCCAAAGACCCCAGTTGCTTCATCACATTGTGTCATCATCTCTGCCTCCATCTCAGGCATCTCTGTTTCTCTGGGTAGGATCCCGCTCTCGGCTCTTCGTTGATAGTCCCAGGGGCCTCTGCTCCTATCCTGG
Source organism: Chrysochloris asiatica (assembly GCF_000296735.1). Classification (NCBI taxonomy): domain Eukaryota; kingdom Metazoa; phylum Chordata; class Mammalia; order Afrosoricida; family Chrysochloridae; genus Chrysochloris; species Chrysochloris asiatica. Next base: position 11,982,674 of record NW_006408593.1, on the reverse strand, counting down.
AGAGTTAATCACTCCCTTCCTTGTTACAAAACTTCTACCTTTGCATTTCCTACCCTCATAGTTCGTCC
>NW_006408593.1:11972304-11981414 GCF_000296735.1 Chrysochloris asiatica | reverse complement strand
GGTGACCAACGTGGTCACCAGCCAGAGCACATGCCTGCTCATGTATTCCCCTTGAGTCTTAGTCTTGGTAGGGGGTCTTGCCTGTAAGTTTTGTGGTAAGAGATTGCCAGGACTTTCTTCCATGTCATGACTGCTAGGCAGGTTCAACTTCTAAACTTTCAATTAGTGGTGGTTGTATGCCACTGAGTCAGTTCTGACTCATAGCGGCCCTGTATAGGGTTTGCCAGGCAATACATCTTTATGGGAGCAGAAAGCTTCATCTTACCCAAGCTGAGCACCTGGTAGATTAGAAGTGATAACCTCGTGGTTAGCAACCCAACTCATAATCCACTACACTAACAGGGCTCCTTTTTCAATTAGTTGTTGAATGCAATCCATTTGTCTCATCCAGGGACCTTTACATATATGATAAAACTGAGCTACCCACACATACACACACAAATGAGTGCTGGTATGTCTGGTAACATCTGAATAAGCTCTATGGATTGTACAAATGCCAATTTCTTTGCTTGGATGCTGTACTGTTGTTGTGTAAGACATTAACATGGGGAATGGATGCATAGGCTTTTTCTGTAGATTTCTTTGCAATCTCCTGTGAGTATAAAATTATTTCAAAATAAAGTTTTCTTAAAAAAGTAAATTTAGAACCATTAAAATAAAGGATGCTTGTTGGCATACTACCTAAAATGTTTTCAAATATTACCAGTGGTACATGGAGTCCACAGTGGAGATTCTGATCTATGACAGTAAGAGAATAAATCTCAGTTTAAGATATAAAAGCAGGACACTACATAAAATTCTTGGTGTGGTGCTATAGGATAAGCACTGGTACAAACCCATGATCTACTCTTTGGAAAACCTATACAAGGTCGTTATGAGTTGAAACAGACTCAATGGCACTTAACAACAACAGGGTAATATTGCAGTGAGTAATAAAAATAAGCATTCCCATAGTGTTACCATGTGCCAGGCACTATTTCACCCCTTTCCAGATACAAATGTATTTGTATGACACTTTGTGGATGTGTCATAGGTTAGGTTCCTTGAGAAACAGACATAAAGACTAAGATTTGCATACAGGAGGTGGTTACTCTTAGGAATAACACCTGTGAAAGGTGAGGGACCCAAGATTAAGCAGAGAGAACGGAACAATACAGCAGTTACAGTTACAACAGACTCCTCAGTAGATTTGATGAGGAATTCTGGAGTTGAGATGGGCCTTCAGATTCGTCCCAACTAGGGTAAAGGGGCAGAACTATTTTACCTCCTAATTAAAGAGTGATTAAATGCAGATTACCCTCAAGAAACTCCATGGCACATAACTACCACCACCTGCAAGAAGAAAGTATAAATCTGGTGGGAAAAAAAAACTTCCTTTGGCTGAAGACAACACCTGTAAAAGAAGTGAGCTATCAGTTGTTAGCAACCAAACCTTCTAGAAGCTGGGGGAATGAAAGCCTCAGTACTAAAAGGGTATGTGTTCAGTGCACTACAGTGTCCACTACAGTCCACCCCTTGTGCTCAGATCCACTTGCTTAATATAGGTAAATTCACCTCATCTGGAAACGAATCCAGGACTCTGGCTGTTCTCTTTCACTAAGGAAACTTACAAGAGGGAGATAGGAGGACAAACAACTCCTCCACTGATTCTTTAGCCTAACCATACACTTGTTGATTTCCCCTGTCCATTCTAGATTGTCCTCACTCTTGCTTAGTGCCTCTGCTGCTCTGGGTAGCTTACTTGGTCTCAGGCTGTGGTTGCTTCACATGTCCATTTACTGTTACTGTTGAAGAGATTCTTTAGTAGATCATCTGGGGCTTATAGCCTGTTCCTATTTTAGAACAGTAGTCCCATATCTTCCTGATGAGCAGGGTCAATTACTCCCGTCAATATGGTGATTCTGTTCCTTGCCTACTGATTTCTTGGCACAAGAAACTTGAAGTGATCAGGCAGCCTAAAATATAACTGGATTGTCACTGTGTTGCTGATAGAAAGATCCTTTTACCAGCCAAGATATGTAGATCTCTTAGAGCCGAGATAAGTTATGATAAGAAGAACCACTCCTATTGCTACCCCTTGCTTCCTGGACCCATGCATTCTACCTACTTGGGACATAGCTTTATATAATGGTCATGGATTTAGGGTCTAAAATGTGTCCTGGATGATAGTATTCCATATTTTCAGGGCATCATCTCCTTGCTGGTATTTTAGCTGTATCTTCAATAGGCCAAAATATCATCACTCTACAAAGCCAGCAGCTTCTGGAGGTACAGTATTCCATTGGACAAGTGGGTCCCATGATCATATGAGCCCTGCCACACCCCATTTATTCTACACTGGGTTCCTTCATCCAATACAACATTATGTGACATTCTGTTCCATTGTATCAAACACCCTGTAAGTCCTCAGACAGAGGTGTTAGTTGAGACTTTCAGTCAGGAAAGACATGGAATGTATATTTTGTGGTGCTGTGGGTTAATGTGCCAGACTGCAAAGCTGTTTGAACTGCAAGGTCAGCAGTTCAAGTTCACCAGCTGCTCCTCAGAAACCCTATACAGGGTTGCTATGGGTCAGAATCAACTAGACAGCACTCAACAACAACAACCCTACCAGAGTAGAAGGGGTACCATGTAATTCATTTCCACCAAGCCCTGATTGGTCTCCTGGGAGGATAGTGCCACGTGAGATGCTCAGTGTTGGTGTCTATTACTGGTAGGTTGGGCATTTGATAACAAGAGCAGTGAGATCAGCCTTCCTGAGGAGCCCATGCTGTTGGGTTTACACATAGCTTTTATCCCTGCCACCATGACTAATTATGCTGGTTCTGTGAAGATTGATGATAGAGGCTGGCTGACATCACCTGGTTGAGAAGTTTCATCAACTTGGTTATTTAGTGTCTCTTCTGTGGGGAATGCTCTTTGATAGGTGTTGCTGCTGCTATGTGCCATCGAGTTGGTTCCAACTTATAGCAACCTTGTATAGGGTTTCTGAGGCTGTAACTCTTCTTTATAGGAACAGAAAGCCACATCTTTCTCTTCAAGAGCAGCTGGTAGATTCTAACTGCTGTCTATATATATATAGTCCTGGTGTAGAACTGCAGAACTGCAGGTTAATGCACTGGACTGCAAGGTCAGTTTGATCCTCAAGGTCAGTGGTTCAAGCTCACCAGCTGCTTCTTGGAAACCCTATACAAGATCTCTATGAGTCAGAACCAACTCAACAGCACTTAACAACAACATAGATGGTATGACCTTGTTCTAGAATCCTAGGGATCTGGGTTGTGTTTCTTCTATTATGGCAATAAATGCCACCCACCACACATCTGTCTGTTTGTCATACTACAGTAGTTTGCATGTTGCTGTGATGCTGGAAGCTATACTACCTATGTTTCAAGTGTCAGCACGGTCACTCATGGTGGACAAGTTTCAGTAGAGCTTTCAGACTGAGACATATTAGTAATAAGGAAGAGGCAGACCACTTCTGAACAATTAACCAGTTCAAGCTACACTGAAGGGATTGGAGAAAAGCAAGGATCCAAGAGTTGATGGAATACCAATGAAAATGTTTCAACAAACGTGCAGTGCTGGAGGTGGTCACTTGCTAATGCTAGGAAATTTGAAAGACAGCTACCTGGCCAACCAATTGGAAAAGATCCATATCTGTTCCCATTCCAAAGAAAGGTGACCAACAGAATGTGGAAATTATTAGACAGTATCATTTATAGCAAATGCAAGTTAAATTTTGCTGAAGATAATTCAAAACCGGTCGTAGTAATGCATCATCAGAGAACTGCCAAAAATTCAAGCTGGATTCAGAAGATGTGGAATGAGGAATATCATGGATGGATTTTGGCTAGAAGCTGAGCATACCAGGAAGATGTTTAGTTGTGTTTTATTGATTATGCAAAGGCTACCAGATCATAACAATCTATGGAACACATTGCAAAGAATGGGAATTCCAGAAAACTTAATTGTGCTCATGTGGAACTTGTACGTAGACCAAAAGGCAGTTGTTTGAACGGAACAAGGCAATCCTGCATGGTTTAAGATCAGGAAAGGTGTGTATATTTACACCATACTTATTGTATATTTACACTATACTTATTCAGTCTGTATGCTGAGAAAGTAATCTGAGAACCTGAACTCTATACAGGATGCAGCATCAGGATTGAAGGAAAACTCATGAACAACCTGCGACATGAAGATGATCTTCCACGCCAAAAGTAAAGAGAACTTGAAGCACTTACGGATAAAAATCAAAGACTACAACCTTCAGTGTAGATTATGCCTCAATGTTTAAAAAAAATTCTCATAAATGGGCCAATAAACATCACAATAAATGAAGAAAAAATTGACATTGTCAAGGATTTCATTTTACTCGGATCTACAATCAATGTCCATGGAAGCAGCAGTCAGGAAATCACACAAATCTGCAGCAAAAGACTCCTTTCAAATCTTAAAGAGCAAAGATGTCACTTTGCAGAGTGTCTGACTGATAGTTTCAATCACCTCATAGACTTGTGAAAGTTGGACAATGAATAAAGAGAAGAACAGATGCATTTCAATTACAGTGTTGACAGAGAAAATTGAATATGCCATGGACTGCTAGAATGCTCCTTAGAAGTGAGAATGGCAAGACTTCATATCATGTACTTTGAATGTATTGTCAACAGGGACCAGTCCCTGGAGAAGGACAGCATGTTTGGTAAAGTAGACTGACTGTCAGTGAAAAACAGGAAGATCCTCAAGGAGATGGATTGACACAGTACCAGCAACAATGCACTCAGATATAGAAATGAGTGTGAGGCTGGTACAAGACCAGACAGGGTTTCGTTCTGCTGTATGTGCTGTTGCTGTGAGTTGGAACCAATCTGACAGCACCTAACAGCAACAAGTCCTGGTGTGGCGCTGTGGGCTAATGCTCCACACTGCAAAGCCGTTTGAACTGCAAAGTTGGCAGTTCAAGCTCACCAGCTGCTCCTCAGAAACTCTATACAGGTCGCTATGGGTCAGAACCGACTCAACGGCACTTTACAACAACAAAAACAACAGCAATAAATTTCACATAATATCTTTCCCATCCATTGTCATTAAGTGGATTCTGACTCATGGCAACCCCGTGTGTGTCCGAGTAGAACTGTGCTCAGTAGATTTTTTTAGTGGCTGATTTTTCAGAAGTAGACATCAGGCATTTCTTCCTCTTTCTTCTAAAGCATCAGTGATCAGGCTCAGTTAGCCAACCTTTCAGTTAGCAGCCAGGCTCCGTAACTGTTTGTACCACCAATCTGTTCCCATAAAGATGACCCAGGCTTGGTAATTCTATTCTGTCCCATAGAGACACATCACCGGCAGCAGATACCTCTACATACAGCCTGCACATACTACAGAGACCGTTCTTCTTCTAGGCCCCACTGAAACCTGACAGCCTTCCTCATCACATAGTAAATGGACAGGCGTAGTATTGTTAAGTATGGAACATGTGTCTGCTCTAACTAAAAGAGGTTTATTAGGTTGTGCTGCTGCTGCTGTTGGTGGTGGTAGTGGTTGTGTACCATCAAGTTGGTTCCAACTCATAGCGACTTTGGGTAGCATTTCCGAGGCTATAAATCTTTATAGGAGCAGAAAACCTCATCTTTCTCCCTCGGAGCAGCTGGTAGATTCGAACTGCTGATCTTGACGTTGGTAGCCCAACTCAGAATCCACTATGCTACCAGGGCTCCTTAATAGGTTGTGGTAGGCAGCCTCTAATATGGACTCCCATCATTCCCTACTTCCAGTCATTTACACCTTTGTGTATTCTCCTCTCCTTGACTGTGGACTAAAGAGCTCTGGGTGGCACTGTGGGTTAGGCATTGGGCTGCTAACTACAAGGTCAGCAGTTCAAACCTACCAGCTACTCTGTAGGAGAAAGATGAAGCTATTGGCTCCTGTGAAAATTTACAGTCTCAGAAATCCTAGATAGGGTCACTCTGCATCAAAATCAATTGGATGCAGGTTGTTTTTTGGTTCTGAGTGTAGATTGAACCTTGCTTCCAAGGAACAGAAAATGGCAGATGGGATGGCACTTCCAAGATTGTGGCTTCTGTCTTGGGAGGTTCTGTAGTGTGTGCTTTCTCTTTTTGTTACACTCTCAGCAGCAGCTGCTAGATTGTGAGGGTATGGGGACACCAGTGAGAGTCCCACATGGTGAGGAACCAAGGCCAACCAGCAACTTCATGAATGGGCTTGGAAGCAGGTCTTCTAAGGCCTTAGCAGCCACGTGTGCTTGGAAGCAGATTCTCCTGTCTTAGTTGAGCCTTTCCTGGCTGCAGTCCCATGAGAGTCTCAGGGTTCCATTCTTTCCAATCAGGTCCCTGACCTTGACACAGCAAATGTGCTGGAGTTGAGAATTCAATCTTCTCTGGAGTTCTGTTCCTCTTCTAATTAAGTTATGGGCCTGATTCTTAGCTTTTTCTGCCCTCCGGTATAGGAGATGAAAGTCTCTTTATATGCTGCCAAAGATACCCTCTAGCGTTTACACTTTGCCTTATATTGGTGATTAATCATTCTTGGCCTTTTATTGTCTTTCTCCAATGAATCAATGCCCCTGCCACCGCCACCCCTCCAACCCCCTAACCACCCCCAGCAACAGCCATCTCATTCCACTGTCTTTACAAATACTATTTTCTCAGAACCTCTCAAACACTTGATATGCTGCACCCCCTAGAATGCTTTGCTGTCCAACGATTGCATCCCAGTTCACCAACAGTGGAAGTGTTAACAACTGCACCCTAACCACATGCTAGGGGCTCTCAGCATTCCACCTGCCATTAGTAATGGAGTCTTTAGTGCCACTCAGTCAGCAAGTGATTAGGTTCCCAAATCCCATTTTAGAGACTGCTTTCTCAGACCACTCTGGATATCCATTCTTATAGGTCAGGTTTCCTGGGAAACAGACTGTAAGGCCTGGATTTACATGCAGGCAGTTTATTGAGAAGGAGTTTGGGGAAAAACAGCTCTAAAGGGAAAGAAGGAAACTGAATGGGCAGAGAGCAAAACTGGGCCCTGGTACAGTTAGAACAGAGGCTTTGGTAGCTTTTATGGGGCGATCAGAAGCTGGGATGACTCCTTGGAGTTGTCTAATCAAGGCAAGGAAGCCAGGCATTTGTACCCCTTTGTTGACTCAGTAGAGTCCCTGAGTAGCATAAACGGTTAATGTACTCAGCAGGTAGCAGAAAGGTTGAAGGCTCAAGTCTACCCAGAGGCACCTCGGAAGAAAGGTCTGGTGGTTACTTTCTGGAAAACCATTCACTGAAACCCCTGTGGAGCACAGTCTACAACTCTGACACACACGGAGTAGCCATGAGTTACAACTAATTTCATGGCAACTGGTTTAGGCTTTCTCACTTGCCCATTACTGGCATCAGGCTATGCGGAAAAAGGGTAGAACCTTGGATAATGCAGCTTCCTTTGGTGAAGGGCAATTCTTAAAAGGAAGAAAGTTGTGAGCAGTCAGTAGCTGAGGCTCCCTGCAAGAAGGGGGATGAGTGTCTCAGTCCTACAGAAGGATCAGGACAGTGCACCACTGTGTGGTGGATACTATTATTATCCCATTTTATAGATGAGCAACACTGAGGCACAGACAGGAAACGAATCTCGACCAGTCAGGAAGTATATTAGACCCAGAGACCATGCTCTTACTGACTATGCTCTTATACCTCTCTAGAAGGAAGCGGAAGAGACTTAAGACCCCATTCCTGGGATCATGACCAAGTCAAGAAATGAGTTAGAAATGCAAAGTATGTTTTTTAATATTCTCTGATCTTCATTTTGGTGACATTTTCTCACTTCTTAGACTCTTTTTCCAGACCTTGAAGGCACTTATGTTTATACACTTCTGAAAGTGGAGCTTCCCTATCTCTAACCCTTCCCCAAAGAATTCTTTGGTCTTCAATTTACACCATGTCCAAACAGCAGTTTTGACATCTTTTAAACGTTCTTGAGTTTGGGGACCAAAAAGTCTGAAAGGGGCAAGATCAGGGCGATAGTGTAGATGGGGTGAGGTGGAGGAGATGGTGCTTTCTAGGTGGGTGTAGGTATGAACGGTGTAGATGCAATGGTAAACCGATGTGCCTACAAAAGAAGGTTTGTAAAGGCAAATAGAGGGTGGTGAAGTAGGAGAGAAAGTCTGATTATAAAACCAAACCAGTTGCTGTTGAATCAATTCCAACTCATGGCAACCCTATGAATGTCGAAGGATTTTCAATGACTGATTTTTGTAAGTAGATTTCCAGACATTTTCCCCAAGACATCTGTTGGTGGATTTAAACTTCCTACGTTTTGGTTAGCAGCAGAGTACATTTAGTGTTTACATCACCCAGGGACTTCAAGGCCAACCACAGTGTTCTGAAAGCCAACCTAAGGAATTTGGACATTAGTCTGTACACATTGGCAAAAGAAGGGAGGATTCTGAGCAGAGGACGGTAGGTAGGAATAATGTCCAAAAGGTTGTTTGAAGAAGATTTCATGCGCTTCTTGAGCCAAGGATGAATTGGGGGACAGAGATGGGAAAAGGGAAATCTGTCAGGAAACTGTTTGAATAGTCCAATAGGGTGGAGAAAGCAGAGATGAGAACAAAAAAGAAAGAATGATGGGGTAGATATTATGTAGGAAGAATATCAGGAATTGATACCGGTTTCTCCCAGCTGGCTGGTGGGGTGACCTCTGGCGGTGTGGCCTCGGATCAGACATGGGATGAGGTGTTGTTTGGCTGTCACATAGCCTCCCTTCTGCTATTGGAGGACTCTTTGTCCCCCTACATTACACGAAAAGAGTCAGCAACTGCTGCCAAATAGCCAAACTGCAATAACACTTTATAAAACACCAAAACCCAGGCAAAAACCAATACCAGCTGCCATAAACCAGGGAAACAAACAACACCTGTAAAAGTTACTCTAAGTTAAGCAATAAGAAGAGTGAAAAGCACATCCTGATCACATCTTCCTGGAGGTAATCAGAAAACATAAAAAATTACCAAAGTACATACTTAATTAATTATTAGGGCCACAGATAAACATTAAATATGTCCAAGAAGCAAAAGCAGATGACCATATCGGCACATGTCCAGAAAA
>NW_006408593.1:11944020-11945244 GCF_000296735.1 Chrysochloris asiatica | reverse complement strand
TGAACTATCTATGGCAAAATTTTTAAAGTTTTCAGTTTGTCACAGATGGACATTTTTATAAAATACTATAAAAATGAATGACTAGAAGAATGAAATTTAAAAACCCAAAACATGCAAAATGTAGAGCTCTGGTAGCGTAGTGGTTACGAATTGGGCTGCAAACCACAAGATCAACAGTTTGAAACTACCCGCTGTTCCACTGGAGAAAGATGAGGCATTCTGCTCCTGTAAAGATTTACAGCCTCAGAAACACTGTACAGGGTCACTATGAGTCAGAACTGACTCCATGGAACATAACCAACCAACCAATGTTATTAAGTGCCATCAAGTTGATTCCAACTCATAGTTTCTGGGGCTGTAAATCTTTGCAGGAGCAGAAAGCCTCTCTTTATCCCTGAGAGCAGCCGATGGGCTCAAACTGCCAACCTTATGGTTAGCAGTCCAGTGCTTATCCTACAGAGCCAGTGTGCTGCATTATCCTCAATAGACAAATTATATTTCAATAATTATATATAAATAAATAAATACTGCCACACTATATTTATGGTCCAATAAATATAGTGTGGCAGTATCAAGTTACTGTATGATTCTCTAAATGCTTTCTTTAAATTTCTGTACTTATCTCATGTTGGGCTGGTAAAAGATACTTCACAGCCTGGCATCAGTCCATGGACTGTATTTGAGTAGTACATTCTGGGGTATAAATTGAGGAATAGATAAACTTGGAAGTGGGCTCAACACATGTTTACCTTTATAGAATAAATCCCAAATTGCTTTTCAGAGTGATTGTTCCAACTTACACTCCCACCAGCAGGCATATTAAGAATTTCCTTTGTTCCTCCTCCTTGTCAACACTTAGCGTTGCTTGACAATATTTAATGTTTGCCAGTCTGGTGAATGGAAAGTAGCATCTCATTCTGGTCTTAATTTACATCTCCCTGATTATTAATAAATTCAAGATACTTTGTCTGCTTATTGACATGAAGCACTGTTTCCTTTGTGAAATCTTTTGATTGTTTTTCCATTGGATTGTTAGTTTTTTATTATAGTTTTGTAGGCGTTTGTTTATTCAACAGGTATTTATTGAGAATTCTTCTTTGTGGTGGGTATATGGCAGTAAACAAAACAGACCAAAATTTCTAGTCTTATCTTAGAGTTTATATTCCATTGGGAGAAAGAGTCAATCAAACCATTTGGTAAAGTATTATTGTTGTTGTTGTTGTT
>NW_006408593.1:11928655-11943015 GCF_000296735.1 Chrysochloris asiatica | reverse complement strand
GACTCATTAACAATCTACGATATGCAGGTAACATAACCTTGTTTGTGGAAGTGGAAGAGGATTTGAAGCCCTTACCGATGAAGACCAAACACTATGGCCTTTGGAATGGATTACAAATCAACATGAAGAAAACAAAAATCCTCAAAAATGGACCAATAAACGTCATGATAAATGAAGAAAAGATGGAAGTTACCAAGGATTTTGTTTTACTTGGATCTACAATCAATGCCCATGGATGCAGCACTGGGCAAATTGGTTGCATAAAAACTTCTTTAAAGTGTTCAAAAGCATTGGGTAAGGTGTGCCTGACCCAAGCCGTGGTACTTTCAGTTGAAAGCTGGGTAATGCATAAGGAATGCCTAAGAAGAATTGATTTCTTTGATTTATGGTTTTAGCAAAGAATATCGAATACACCATGCACTGCCAGAAGAACAAACAGATCTCTCTTGGAAGAAGTACAGCCAGGATACTTCTTGGCAACAAGGATGGAGAGACGTCATCTCATGTCCCTTGGACGTATTGTCAGGAGGGATCAGTATCTGGAGAAGGACATCATGCTTGATAAAGTAGAGGGTCACTGAAAAAGAAGAAGACCCTCAATGGGATGGACTCTTTTTCAGTGACCCTTTACATCCAAGGGTCATGAAATGAAGTCTCTCCACATGGGTTCAAACACAGCAATGATTGTGAGGATGGCCTCAGGAGTGGGCCGCATTTCATTCTGTTGTACTTAGGGTTACAATGAGTCAGAACCAACTCAAAGGCACCTAACAACATTAACAATATGGTAATGGTGGGGTCCTTAGGTTGTGCAATTGGCTACTAATCAAAAGGTTGGAGAGTCAAGCCCACCCAGAAATGCCTGGTAATAAAGGCTTAGTATTTTACTTCTAAAAAATCAGCCATTGAAAATTCTCTGGAGCACAGTTCTACTCTGACATTCTTGGGGTTACCAGGAATTGAAGTTGGCTGGACAGCAACTTTTTAAAATAGTAATGATCAATGTTATGACTAAAAGATGGCAGGAAAGGACAATAGGCAGGGAGCAGGGTGATGGTGACCTTGTAATTTTAAACATTGCTCTGTTGTTGTTCTGACTCATAGCGACCCTGTATAGTGTCTCCAAGACTGTACATTGTGGGAACAGAAAACCTCACCTTTCTCCATCAGAGTGGCTGGTGAGCTCAAACCACCAGCCTTGTGGTTTGCAATCCAATGCTTATCCTACAGAGCCTCCACGCTCTAAAACATTGGTCTGTTGTTGGTGTTGTTGTTATTAAGTGCCCCTGAGTCAGTTCCAATTTATAACAACCCTGTATAGGGTTTCCAAGGGCTGGCTGGTGGGTTTGAACCACCAACTGTGTGGTTAGTAGTCCAGAGCTTATCTAACAGCACCACGCCAGGACTCTAGGAAGATTTTATTAACAACAGACTTTTGAGCAAAAGTCCTGAAGGAGGTAAGGAAGTGAGCATGCAGAAAGCGTTACAAAGAGTTTCACATATTTTCATTTATCAGTTACACGCAGTACAGATATTTCCTCCCACTTGTGACTTGTGTCTGCCCTTTCTTTATATGAGATATTCTAATGAACCCCACCCACTGCTGTCCAGTGTAATCCAATTCATAGTGACCCTGTAGGACAAAGTAGAATGGCTTCATAAGTGTCTCAAAGCTGTGCATTTTTATGGGAGCAGACTCCCATAGCTTTCTTCCGCGAAGCACCTGGAGACATTTCTGTTAGAACCAACTGCTTTAACCACTGCACTACCAGGGATCTTATGAAAGCAGTGCTAATATACTCTAATAGGAGGGGGTTTCAAAAAGTTTACATGAATTTTCTATTATCTTTTCATTCTATTTTTTCCTGAACTTTTTGAAGACCCCTCATTTATCAGTCTTTTATTTTATGGTTAACATGTTTTGTACCATGTACAAGAAACCCTTACCTAGCCTGAAAGTATACAGAAATTCTTCGATATTTTCTTTTAGAAATTATAAAACTTCGCCTTGTACATTTTGCTTCCAACTCATATGAAATTTATTTTTAGATATGGTGTGAGATATGGATAGGGATCAGTTTTGATTATTTCTCCCAGGTGAATAGCAAATTTTCTCCACATCATTTATTGGCTAGTTTATATTATCCACTCACCTTGCTAGACATTTTTAAATTATTATATCAATTTATCTATAAAATCTTTTGTGTTTTCTAAGAAAACAATTATAGTATCTGTAATAATGTCGATTTTATTTTTTACTTTCCAAAGCTTACATATGCTATTTCTTTTATTAGGGTACTGGCTAGGACTTACTGTCATTTTTGGTAAAAATGTTTTCAGTTAGGAAGTTTCATTATGAATTGGTGGTAAGTTTTAACAAATGCTTTTTATCTGCAACTCTTTTGATGATTATATGGTTTCTCTTTTTGATCAATGTGGTAAATGCCACTGATAGCCTTTCCAAAGTTCAATCACACTTACATTCCAAGGATCAACCCAACTTAATCATAATAACTCTCTTTTTATAATTGCTGAATCCACTTTCAAGATTTTTTGGCATCTATGTAAATGAATGAGATCGGCATCTAATTTTCTTGATCTTTTTTATTTCTTTATATGCCTCCAACAGATTTGTCACTGCTTCTGAACACAAATGGTCCCCACCTTACAAGGCCCTTTTTACTTCTGCTGGGCACTGCGTGGCCTTTTCATTCTAGCCTGCCTTGTTAACATCAATGTACTGATGCCTGGGTTCCAGCCACTGTTGTTGTTATTAAGCGCCGTTGAATCAGTTCCAACTCATAGGTAGCCTCTATAGGATTTCCAAGGAGCAACTGGTAGGTTTGAACCACCAACCAGTTAGCAGTCCAGTGTTTATCCCACAGTGCCACACGAGGTTTCCACCAACCACTATGAAGTTCAAATACAGATCAATGGCAAACCTGAGGAACTGAGCCCTTCTGGAGGCCTGGCTGACTAAATCTACATCTCTCCAAACTCACTTGGTCTATGACATTTTCTTTAGTTTTCTGGTTGTGATCTACCTTGAGGATGGTGACCACACATTTTCATCCCTCTATCCTGTCAGGGTCCTTCTCCAGCGACTGCTCCCTCCATGGCTTGGGTCAGGCCATGGAGGGAGCAGTCGCTGGAGTAGGACCCTGAGGATAGAGGGATGAAAATGTGTGGCCACCATCTTCAAGGTAGATTGCTGGAGAAGGATATCATGTTTGGTAAGGTGGAGGATCACAGAAAAAGAGGGAGACCCCCAATGAGATGGATTGGACAGGTGGCAGCATCGATGGACTCAAGCATGGCAACAGTGGTGAGGTTGGCCTGGGAGCAGGCAATGTTTCATTCTGCTGTGCATAGGGTCGCTATAGGTCGGTACCAACTCAATGGCACCTAACAACAACAAGAATCCTCAGGGTCGGAGCCCTGGTTTAGAACTATAGAATTAACAAGTGCTAACTGCAAGGTCAAGGAGCTCTCTCTGGTAGCATTGTTGTTGTTGTAAAGTGCCTTCGAGTCAGTTCCGACCCATAGTGACCCTGTACAGGGTTTCTGAGGCTGTAAATCTTCACGGGAGCAGAAAACCTCATTTTTCTCCCGCAGAGCAGCTGGTAGTTTCGAACTGCTGACCTTACGGTTTGCAGTCTGATTCGTAACCACTACGCTATAGTGATTACAAATTGGGCTGCAAACCTTAAGGTCAGCTGTTTGGAACTACCAGCTATTCCTTGAGAGAAAGATGAGGCTTTCTGCTCCTGTAAAGATTTACAGCCTCAGAAACCCTGTATAGGGTCGCTATGAGTCGGAACCGACTCCACGGCACATAACCACCACCACCAACTGCAAGGTCGGCAATTCAAACCCACCAGCTGCTCCTTGTAAACCCTATACAGGGTTGCTATGAGACGCAGGGTCACTATGAGCTGGAACTGACTCAAAGGATGTTAACAACAACAACAACATCATCAGGGTCTAGTCCAATACCTGCACAAAGAATGTGCCAATGATTGTGGAACTGAATTTACCCAACACAGTTCTGAACTCTTGGCTTACTTGACATTGATTTTTAAAATGATTTCTTCAAAATGTTCTTGAGCATTTTTCATGTGCACATATTCTATTTCACAAGACAACATCCACTTTGTAGATAAGAATTGTGCCTACAGAGACATTTCTTCTGTCTTCCCAATGTCAGGGCCTACCTACATTAGCCCAAAGTCCCTTTAGACTCTTGTGCCATCTGTGTTTTTAGCCACACTCCTCCACAGAGGAGTAGGCCTGGTTCTTCAGCATTTCCTGGGCAGGGTAGCCCCTTTATTTTGTATGCTTTACCTTTGCTTAAGCTGTGACCTTCTCCTTGCATGCTCTCTCTCCAAGCGTCTTCCTCCTGTGAACTCCTTCTCTATCAAGTTTTGCTCAAATGTCAAATCCTTGGCGACGCCTCTCTCCCGCCTTTCTCTTTTGCTTTCTTATCTCCTTGTAGTCAGCCTTTCTTCCTCTGCGCACCCAGAATGTACATATACCTTTCTTGAAATCTTGAAATACTTCAATGTCTATTTACTAAGATCAGTGACTTTCTCGTGCATAAATACAGTTATTGTCGTTAAATGCATTGAGTCAGTTCCCACTCATAGCAACCCTGCATAGGGTTTCTGAAGCTTTAAATCTTTGAGGGAGCAGAAAGTCTCATCTTTCTCCTGTGGAGTGACTGGTGGGCTTGAACTGAAGACCTTGTAGTTCACCATCCAGTGCTTTTCATATGGAGGCACAATGCTTCCATAAGTACAGTTGTTACATGTCCTCGAGTCGGTTCCTACCCATAGGGGCCCTCTATTGGGTTTCCGAGGAGCATCTGGTGAGCTTGAACCACTGACCTTGCAGTTCACACTGACCTTGCAGTCCAGCACATTAACCTGTAGTGTCACAACAGTACAATTGCAAAAATCAGGATATTTAACATGGATACAAATACTGACCTGACAGCGCTTAACAACATCAATCCACAGTTCATTTTCAAATGTCTTTCATTATCCCTTTAGTCTTAATGTAATAATTGTCATATTGTTTTATAGATATTTGTTCACATTGATCTTCTTGAGGGCTCACATGTTTACAATAATCCTGAGAGTCTAGAGTTGGATCTTTTATCTTTGGTTCTAGTAAGAGGCCTTCTATTTTTATCATCTGTTTGAGTGCATGCACAAGTATATGTTTTATTAACTCATGATGGTTTGGTATTGGTTTATTTAGTCTTCCCTCACCCTCCCTTCCATATCCCAGAGTACTCTTCCTCATGTGGGGGACTCATGTTCTCTTATTCTCTCATTCTAAACCCTTGGTGGTGGTGGTGGTAGCATGCCATGGAGTCGGTTCTAACTCAGGTGACCCTGTACAGGGTTTCCGAGGCTGTAAATGTTTACTGGAACAGAAAGCCTCATCTTTCCCCTGGTAGTTTCGAACTGCTGACCTTGAGATTAACAGCCCGACTCATAACCACTACTCTACCAGAGCTCCTTATTCTAAGCCCTTTCACCAGCCTTATTTCTTAGCCTTCATTTATAAGCAAAACAAAAACCCCAACCAGTTGCCGCTGAGTCAGTCTTGACTCATGGGTATCCCTTGGGTGTCAGAGTAGAACTGTGCTCCACAGAGTTTTCAATGGCTAATTTTTTGGAAGTAAATTGCTAGGTCTTTTTTCCCAGATGCTGTTGGATAGATTTGAGCCTCCAACCTTTCATTTGGCTTCCAAGTGCATTAACTCTTTGTACCATCCAGGACTCCAGCCTATGTGTGTATTCAATAGTAAATGACTCATGATGTTGTTATTGTTGTTGTTAAGTGCTGTTGAGTTGAGTCAGTTCCGACTCATATTGATCCTGTATAGGGTTTCCGAGGAGCAACTGGTGAGTTTGAACCACCGACCTTGCAGTTGAAACCGACCTTGCAATCCGGCATGTTAACCTTCAGTGCCCCACCAGGACTCCCAAATGACTCATGGTCGCTGGCAGCAACTCTCCTGCCAGAGATAGACACTGAGGAATAGCAAGAAAACAAAGTAACAACCAAATACCACACTTTGTTGTCTCTCCAGGATCTCCTTTTCTTGGGTCCTGTGCATTCCTGTTTCTTTCTCAAAGCTGGGCAAGTGCTTGATGACTGTAGGTTCGGTGAATTAATGCAAGTGTGAAAAAATTGTCCCTAAGACGAAGAACCACTGTCCAGGGAAGCTGTTTGGCCACACAATCAATGGCTGGACACGATGTTCCAAACCAGCAATGTTATATGACTTTTCTTTAGTTCATTTAAGGCCAACATGCTGTTCTGATAAACATGTCAGAGAAAAACTTGGACTGCCTGAATTATGAGTAGGGGGAGGGGGCAAAAGAGTCACACAAAGAGACCAAGGAGAGAAATGGAAAAAACTCTGCTATGCACCTCCTGGGCCTGTCACTATTTTCCAACGCTGAACTTCCAGCAACCATCACATATCCCTCGATGCTTGGAGCTCCATGGGAGAAAATTCTTTCAGAATGTGTCGACAGTTTCCCTGTCCTCAATAAACTTCTAATTTACACCACTGGCTTTATTTTGCTTTTAGCTTTTGTTTATTCACTTTCTTTATTGAGTCTTTTCTGTTCCTTGCATGGTTCTTATGTTTATTTAATGTCACTACTGATCAACTCTTGTGGAGCACTGATAATATACATGACAATGTAAGAAAGTTGGAATTAGGTCCCAGTGGGCTTATAATAGAAGCTCGACTAAGTTTCTGTGTTTTTCCATCTATCGGTTGCTTTTTGTTTTTTCCTCACAAGAAGGAGTCACAATTCATCTGCTCTTTTCAACTCCCTTTCTAAGTACTAGTCCCTGGATGATTTAAATGGTTAAGCACTCGGCTATTAGCCCAAAAGTTCATCGTTTGAACCTCCCCAGTGGCATCTTGGAAGACAGGGCTGGGGATCTGTTTCTAAAAGATCCCAGTTTTGAAAACCTAATGGAGCAGTTCTTTGCTACATACATGGGTTGCTATGAGTTGGAAGTGACTGACAACAGACTTCCTAATTCAACATTTGAACCTTAGACTTCCTGTTCCGCTTGTCCACTTTTCCTCAGTGAGATATTTCAGGGCAAGCACTGAAAACAGAATGAAGATCAATAGCGATAAAACTGAACATATTCTTAAATCCAGTTATTGATTCTGTTATTGCAACCAGCTGGTGCAAAATGGAAGTCTCTGGGTGGGTACAAATGGCTACCAATCTACTCTGCTGATAACTGAAAGACTGGCAATTCAAGTCCACCCACAAGTGCCTAGGAAGAAAGACCTGGCGATCTGCTTCTGATAAATCAGCCATTGAAAACCCTCTGGAGAACAGTTTTATTCTGACATACATGCAGTCACCATGAGTCGGAATCAACTCTATGGCAGCTAGTTTAGTTTTGATTAGATACAAAATTATAATTTCATTGGAGATTAAAACAAAACAAAACAATTAAGGTGGTGCCTTTTAAAATACATTCCAGGCAATTCATTCATACAAGTAGGCTTTCCAGTGGATGAGAATTCTTCCTAGGTTGGACAAAACAGTTTTGAAACCCTGACCTTCTATCGTTTTTGGGTGCCAGGGCCCAGGAGCTCCTAAGGCATCATTTTTGTTGTATATCATAAAGTCGATTCCAACTCATAGAGATACTGTAGTGCACAGCAGAATGGACGGTAGGGTTTCCACTGCTGTAATCTTTATAAAAGCTGACTCACATCTTTTACCCTCAGAGCAGCAGGTTGTTTTGAACCACCAATTTTTCAGTTAGTAGCCACATACTTAACCACCAAGGCTCGGAGTTCATTGTTGTTGTTACGTGCCATCGAGTTGGTTCTGACCCATAGCGACCCTGTACAGGGTTTCCGAGGAGCAGCTGGTGAGCCTGAACTGCCGGCCTTACGTTTCTGACTTTGCAGTTCAGCGCATTAACCAACAATGCCTCCCTCACCAGGACTCCTCATTGTTGTTAAGTGTTGTCATATCAGTTCCAACTCATAGCGGCCCTGTACACGGTTCCCAAGGGACAGCTGGTGCAGTTAGCAGTCCAGTGTTTACCCTACAGCGCCACGCCGGGATTCCCAGGGCTCCATGTTGTTGTTCAGTGTTGTCTAGTCAGTTCCAACTCATCGTGATCCTATATAGGGGTTCTGAGGAGCAGCTGATGGATTTGAACTACCAGTCTTGCAGTTAGCAGTCTGATGTTTATCCTACAGTCCCACACCAGGACTCCAGGGCTCACTGTTGTTGTTAGGTACCATTGAGTCGGTTCCGACTCCTAGCAATTCTGTATAGGGTTTCTGAGGAGCAACTGGTGGATTTGAACTGCTGACCTGCAGTTAGCCATCCAGGGCTTATCCTATACCACCACACAATGTTCCTAAAAAGCCATCCACAGATGGGGAGATGCTGCCAGTGGGCCAAAAGGTCAAAACTCTGCTCCAAATCTTGCCTGCCCTTCCCACAGTAAACAGACACACTCTGGGGTCAGTATTAATCCTCTGACAGTTCCTTTTACGTGGGGATAAATAAACCTGGGCCTCCCCATCCCTTGCAGGGCTCTGTCGCTAGGCTCCTCCTACCGTGGGACTGGCTTCTTGGGGAATAATTAATGGTCCTCCACCATGGCCCCAAATCAAACCCAGCCAGGCTTATGTTATGACACCTTGCAATATTTGTTGACACGGTTTTCCTTCTCAAATTGCCATCCTATCTTGCTGAGGTAAAGGGGGAGGAGTTCAAGGGAGGCATAGAAGCAGAGAGAAATATAGGGGAAGACTCCGGGGCACGTCTCACCTCTCCCCAGCTAAACTGCTCCCCCTACCCCCCACACCTTTTCTGATGTTTCATCGTATCTCATCAGTGTCTCATCCCCAATGGGGTTCTGGGTCCTTCCCCCAGGGAAGTGATTTTTCACAGTGGATCTGGTAGTCCCTGACTTTCAGCGTTTAGCAGTCTCTTAATCCCAGGCATTGCTTCACTTTTAAATGCACATTAAATAGCCCATCTTTCTCTTTGGTTCTTTTCACCTTGTTGGTGTTTGCAGGTGGAATGATCGTCCTTGATTTATGAGTTAGCTAAGCTGTACGTAATTATTTTTTCATCTTTACTCATGGATTCTTCCATCCCTTAATCACTCTTGTTTTTCCCTAAACTGTCACTTTCTCTACATTTGTCTGGTAATGAGGCAGCAGCCGCAGCCGAGTCCAGTTCCTGTTCCGGAGAGTCTGAAGAGGGCAATTAATGTGCTTGGGACCTGCCTGGCTCCTTTGCACTGTGAATCAGCTTGTCCCTGGTTTTTCAGCACTTAACATTTTCATAATTTCAGTCATTGTGTTTATTGAAAGTGCATTGGCCATGAAACACTGGTTCATCGTTCTCTCTCTAGTATGTGTAGATGAAAGGAGTGGTTTTGATTTATAAACATACGGCTATACCTACTTTCATTTTAGGTGTTTTTCAGAACTTCCTGCTGTGTGTGGAAATTCAGGAGAGGCATGATGACATGGAGGAGGGGATCCTGCATCTGGTTTCAGGAAACCTGGGTTCAAATCCCAGCCTTTCTCTCCTTCCTGATGGAGTGACCTTGGGCAAGTCACTTTTACACCAAAATCCAGTCCATTACCCCACTTGTTGTAAAGGACAAGTGCTCCATGGGGTTTTCTGGGCTGTGATCTGTACAAAAGACAGATGCCAGCCCTTTCTTTGGTAGTAGCTGATGCAAACCGTTCATACCACCCAGGGACCTACTTAACCTGTAGAAGATTTGATTTCTTTATCCATCACAGGGAAATAGATTACCCATAGTGTGGTAAGGATGAAATGAGTTGACTTGTTTGGTTCATATATATTTCTTTCAATTCATGTGCTTGGCACATTTTTTCAGTTGACCCTCAGACTTCTGGAATTTTTATAGGTTAGGGAAATCCCAAAATATATAATGGCAACCAAACTAAGTTTGCTAGATTTTTACTTTGCCCAAGAAGGAGCAGTATAGAAAGAGAATACAACTAATTTCCATCTGGGGAGCAGAGTGGTGTCACATAATAAGCACTGTGCTTTGAACCACAAGGTCTTTGGTTCGAGCCCACCAGCAACTCCATGGGGGAAAGATGTGTCCTTCAGCTCCCACAAAGATTTGAAGTCTTGGAAACCCTATATAATAGGGTCTCTATGAGTTGAAACCTACTCGGCGGCACTTAACAACAATTTCTGATGTTTTATTAATTTTCAGGGGAAAAAAATCAACAAGAAATAAGGAGGATATGATTTAAGAGTGAAATATCCTCTGTATTGTTCTTATCTATTAATAATAATCAGGCATGGCGGAAAACTTGGATCAAGGTTGGCATTTGGGAACTGGAGCTCCCACTGACAACCCAGACAGGCTTTCCACTAGGGTTTCCTCGTGGCAGACACCTCACCCTGAGGTGGGGAAGGGTGAGGGTGGAGGGAAACTTGAAGGAGCAGCACATTTTCAGGTGTTAAGTGTTAAAAACTGCTGAGGTGTGATAGCTGGGTCCGGGAACCTTGGGACAATTTGAGACAAGAGCAGACGTGAGAAGTTAAGAAGTCAATGTGTACAAAAAAAAAGAACATGAAGAGAGTCGAAGTAGAACATTTCATGTCTCTGATCTGTCTCAGGTAAAATTGCAGCTGTATTTGGTTGTTTGTTTGTTTGTTTAATAAAACAAAACAGAAAACCACAAGCAAACAATGAAAACTTGCCACAACCTTGGCTGAAATGTGTTTGTGCTGGTGATGATTTCATTCGGACCCTGTGTCAAATCACTTGTGAATTTTCAGACAGACGGACAGATAGACAGATACATACATTCATTCTTACATAGACACAAAGTATAGTTTTCCAGGTTGAATCATTTCATATTTGGACTAAGTCTCCAGGGATGAATTGTTTTTGAGAATTTGAATTGACTCTGCTCAAATGGTTTTGATTGTTGTTGTTGTTGTTAAGTGCCCTGGAGTCGGTTCTGACCCACAGCGACCCTGTACAGGGTTTCCGAGGCTGTAAATCTTTACTGAAGCAGAATGCCTCATCTTTCTTCTGAGGAGCGGTTGGTAGTTTCGAACTGCTGGCCTTAAGGTTCGCAGCCCAATTCGTAACCACTACGCTACCAGAGCTCCAAGTGCCCTCAAATCCATTGCGACTCATAAGGACCCTGGATAGGTTTTCTGAAAAGCAGCTGGTGGGTTTGAACGGCTGGCCTTGTGGCTTGCAGTCCAGTGCTGATCTGACAGCACCACACCAGCGGTCCATATATGCATATGTTGTTGTTGTTGTTATGTGCCGTGGAGTCGGTTCCGACCCATAGCGACCCTGTACAGGGTTTCCGAGGCTATAAATCTTTACGGGAGCAGAAAGCCTCATCTTTCTTCTACGGAATAGCTGGTAGTTTCGAACTGCTGACCTTAAGGTTCGCAGCCCGATTCGTAACCACTATGCTACCAGAGGTCCCTATATATGCATATATATTAGTATGTTTGTATCTTTAAAAGTCTGATTCATGTATACGTGGGAAGGGAACTTCAGCCAGATAGTAAGTCTTAGTGGGCAACTATGGAGCTAAAACAACAGATATCTGGGAGAAGGCACAGAATGAGACGAAGTCTGGGTTCACCGTGAGCACACACTGCCTCTGTGCAAGCGGTCTGCTTCTGAGTCTCCAAAGCTGCCAACTGTGCAAAACAAAAATCAAAGCTGGATACTCTCTGGGGCACCTCACATACAATGTTTCACATTAAACAACCCTTCAAAGAAAGAAAACATTATTGTAAGGTTCCTTTCACAGATGAGAAAGCCAAGACTTACAGAATTAGCCAATACTGTCCAAAGTCATATCAGAACTTATGAATGACAGAGCCGGGGTGTAACAAAGGTCTTCCCTACTTGTGTTTCAGCTGGTAGGCTATTTCTCTCCTACAGTCTTACACATATGGACTTGAACTGTGCCTTCTGAAGTGGCATTTGGAAAAACCACTTCATACACACATTTTTAAGCTCTCTGAAGCACTCCTAAAATTCATAGTCTTTTCCTTCTTTCATAAAAAATGGCAACGTGGAGGGGGGTATGGGAAGAAGGATTGCATGGAGGGGATTGTAACCATGGCAATGAGAGACGATATACGATAGAGTGAATGTAAAACTAATGTTCTCCCATGTAAACTTTCACATAATTCACAATAAAACATTAAAAAAAAAAAAAAAAAAGGCAACGTGGGACATTTTCTGGAAGATGCTTTAGTAGTATTTATCCAAAGCCTTAAAATGTTTATGCTCTTTGACCCAGACTTTGCCTAGCTAGGAATTTATCCCATAACCAGTATTTTCCAGTCCACAGGTAAAAAGGCCTGTGTTCAAATGCTACCTGTGTAGAGGGGCCCTGCCCAAAGTAGCTCTCCACTTCACTTTGCCCTGTGTTTTCTTTCTTCAAAACACCTACTTCCCAGAGAAGATGAGTCTCACAAGAACAGGACATTTTCAGTTTTCTCCTTGCTTTAACCCCAGTGCCTAAAACAGTACTATCTGGCATCTTGGAAGCCTTCAACAGGAATTCAAGAAAGAACAAATGAGTGTATGTTAGAGAAAATACCCTAATCTCAACACTCTGAAACCCCTAGCTATACAAATTGTAAAATTTCCACTCGCCTATAATGCTAAGGTTCCCCTTGGAATTTCCACTAGTTGGCCCTGATCATCACTCACCCTCCTGCCCCGCCTCCCCCAACTGTCAGCAAGTGGAGGGAGCACTCAGTCAAGTCCCTTGAGGCCCTGGCCTCCCCCAAGAGCCTCCAAAGAGCTGCACCTCCCATCACCCATACCTGCAGACTGACCCCCGTAACCCCAAATGCTACTGTCTCTGAGATTTCAGGTTGCTGCTGCTCATGCCAGGACTTCATGGCTCCCTGCTTGCTTGACAAGGCTATTCCAATTCAGCAACCTCCCTGGCTTTGGAGGAAACCTCTGCCTATTTGCGCAGACAGTGGGGCAGCTCCTGTTATGTCAAATTCTGTGTCCCCAGAAAAGTTACCTGGATCCCAGCATGCTATAACCCTTTCCCCTCACATCCAATACCCAATCCTGTCCACAAGGTGCCCTTAGCTTTAGGGCTGCTAGGTCAGGTGGGGTCCACCTTTGTGTCTAGAATTGATGTTCTTTCCAATCTGCCTTCGTCTGAATTAGCCTGACGGACCCTTTTTCTCCATCACAGTCAGGATATATAGAACATTTCCACTACTCCAAAAAGTCCCCTTAAGTCTCTTTGCAGGCTATCTCCCCTCCAACCTCACTCCACTCTCCCTTCAGGTAACCACTAATCTGTTTTCTGTCCCTATAGATGAGTATGACCTGTTACAGAACTTTAAATCGAATCATGTTGACTATATTTTGGAGGCCTGGCTCCTTTCACTTGTGTGATGTTTCTGAGATTCTTCTGTTTGTTGCATGTATCAATGGTTCATTTCTTTTCATTGCTGAGTAATATTCTATTGTCTGGATGTGCCATGATTGGTTTATTCATTCATTCACCTGTTGATGGACATTTAGATTATTTCCTGTTTTTCTGCTTTTACAAATAAAGCTTCTATGAACATTTGCACACTGGTATTTTTATGAACATGCTCTATTTCTCTTGGGTAAGTGCCTAGGATTGGAATTGCCAGTCACATATAAAGGGTCAGTTAAACTTTATAGAAACTGCCAAACTATTTCCCAAAGTGACTGGACTATTTGGAGTCCTGGTGTGGCACTGTAGGATAAGCACTGGACCACAAGGTCGTTTGAATCGTAAGGTTGGCGATTCAAGCTCACCAGCCACTCCTCAGAAACCCTATTTAGGGTCAATATGAGTCAGAATTCACTTGGCACTTGACAACAACAGTCAGTAATATCTGAGTGTTTGGTTGCTCCATATCTTCCCTAATATTTGGTGTGGTTATCTAAGACCTGTTTTTATAGCATAACTGTAAAGTCTCATTTTGGATGAAAACATTTTGGAGGGAGTGACAGCCCCTAATTTTGCTTGCCACTTGAATCTGAGTCCTACCTTCCAAAGGCCCTGTTGGACGAAAGGAAGTTTGACCTCAACTCTTTCACCAGCCTTGTCTGAGAGCCAGCTCCTGCCCTGTTACAACTTGAATTCATACACACTCAATAAACAACATTCTTATCAATGGAAAAAAGATTGAAGTTGTCAAGGACTTTATTTTTCTTGGATCAACTATCAACACTCGTGGAAGCAGCAGTCAAGAGATCAGACGACATATTGCATTGGGCAAATCTGCTGCACA
>NW_006408593.1:11910005-11911790 GCF_000296735.1 Chrysochloris asiatica | reverse complement strand
CAGAGAAAAAGACGAAGACCCCCAATGAGATGGACTGGCCAAGTGGCATCATCAATGGACTCAAGCGTGGCAACAGTAGTGAGGTTAGCCCAGGATCGGGCAGTATTTCATTCTGCTGTGCATAAGGTCCCTATCAGTTGGTACTGACTTGATGACACCTAACAACAGCAACAATACATCGTTTGATTTTTGACTGCTGCTTCTATGAGTGTTGATTGTGGATCCAAGCAAAATGAGGTGTTTAACAACTTCAATGTTTTCTCCATTTATCATGATGTTATTTATTGGTCCTGTTGTGAGGATTTTTGTTTTCTTTACATTGTACAATCCATACTGAATACTGTAGTCTTTAATCTTCATCAAGATTCCAGCAAGAAAGGTTTTATCGTCTGCAAATCGCAGGTTGTTAATGAGTCTTCCTCCAATCCTGACGTTCTGCTTCATATAATGCAGTTTCTTGGATTATTTGCTTAGTATACAGATTGAATAAGCAGGGCAAAGAAATGCATTCCTGGCTCAGACTTTTCCTGATTTTAAACCATTCAATAGTCCCTGGTTCCTTTTGAACAACCGCTTCTTGGTCTATGTACAGTTTCAGCATGAGCATAACTAAGTGTTCTGTAATACCTACTATTTGCAATGTTATCCATAGCTTGTCATGATCCACACTGTTGAAAGTTTTTGCATAGTTAATAAAGCACAAGTAAACATCTTTCTGGTATGCTTTGCTTTTAGCTGAGATCCACCTAACATCAGCAATAACATCCCTAGTTCCATATCCTTTTCTGAATTCAACTTGAGTTTCTGGCAGTTCCTTGTTGCAGCCATTTTAAAATAATTTTCTGCTAAAATTTATTGGCATGTGATATTGATGATGTTGTTGTTGTTAAGTGCCGTCGAGTCAGTTCCGACCCATAGCTACCCTGAACAGGGTTTCCGAGGCTGTAAATCTTTATGGAAGCAGAAAGCCTCATCTTTCTCCCACGGAGCAGCTGGTAGTTTCGAACTGCTGACCTTGAGGTTTGCAGCCT
Source organism: Chrysochloris asiatica (assembly GCF_000296735.1). Classification (NCBI taxonomy): domain Eukaryota; kingdom Metazoa; phylum Chordata; class Mammalia; order Afrosoricida; family Chrysochloridae; genus Chrysochloris; species Chrysochloris asiatica. The sequence goes on along the minus strand of NW_006408593.1, from coordinate 11,910,759 downwards.
GATTCATAACCTCTACGCCACCAGAGCTCCTTGATGATATTGTTCAATAATTTCTGAATTCCATTATGTCATCTCTTTTTGGAATGGCACAAATAGGAGTCTCTTCCAATCAGTTTGCCAGATAGCAATCTTCCAAATTTTGGCAGAGATGTGTGAGTGCCTCCAGTGCAGCATCAGTTTGTTGAAAGATTTTAATTTCTGGAGTTTTGTGTTTTGCCAATACGATTTGGGCAACTTGAACTTCTTCCTTCAATACCATCAGTTCTGGACCATATGTTAACTCTTGAAATGACTGAACTTCGACCATTTCTTTTGGTACAGTGACTCTGCATATACCTTCCATCTTCTTTGATGCTTTCTGGAATCCTCCGAAATTGCAAGCTGAGGCTTGCATTTTTTTCCCCCCAGTTATTTCAACTTGAAAAATGACGACCATGTTCTTCGCTTTTGTTTTTTTAACTCCTGGTCTTTGCACATTTCATTATAATATTTGACTTTGTCTTCTTGAGTTGGCCTTCGAAACTTTTTATTCAGCTCTTTGACTTTCTCTTCTTCCATTTGCTTTAGCATGTATATGCTGGAAAGCAAGATGTCTCTTCTGACATCCATTTTGACCTTTTCCTTCTTTATTGTCTTCTTAAAAACTTTTGGTTTCTTCCTGTATGATGTTCTTGATGTCATCCCACAACTCTTCTGGTCTTCGGTCTTTAGTGTTCAATGTATCAAATCTGTTCTTCAGATGATCTCTAAATTC
>NW_006408593.1:11898885-11909905 GCF_000296735.1 Chrysochloris asiatica | reverse complement strand
GATGGATCGGCCAGGTGAAATCATTGATGGCGTCAAGTGTGGCGGCAGTAGTGAGGTTGGCCCAGGATGGGACATTGTTTCGTTCTGCTGTGCATGGGGTCGCTATGAGTTGGTTCCGACTCGATGGCACCTGACAACAATAACAACAAGGAGTTCACTGCAGTCATGTTTAGAAGTAGCATAAAAAAGCAAATACACATACACACACAAAAAACAGAAAACAAAAATCCCCAAACTAGAAACAATCCAAAAATTACTAGACCACTGATTCTAGGGTGGGTGCAGGAAACACGCAAGCTGAATCTGTAGCATCTTGTAGTGAGGAAGAGCTCAGATGAACAAACAAAACCAACCCACAATAATAAGAGGATGTCAAAGAGACACAAGAGCCAAATGAAAGAATTCCCAATGGCTAAAACTGAACTCATTTGAGCAATGAAATACATTAGTACTGTATTGGGTTATTATTAAAGTATAGAGTAAATATCCATGAGTCCATACCGATTGAATAAATAAATAAATGGGAGAAGAAGAGACAATTCTCCTGTGCAGAAGAATATCAAATCATTTATGTAGATACTCTGTCCTTAAGGGGGGATAGCATAACTCCTCACTTTCTAAATGTGAAGTATGAAATATAAATAGATAGAGTTTCTTCCAAAGAATACAGCATGTGAACAAGTGGGTTGGGGAACCTGACAAACACTAACCCAGCTGAGTGATCAAGGTCAACATCAACAGTGAAAAGTATGTACTCTTGAGATGATGTGATGAGAATGGTGCTTTACAAACTCTGTGGTCTTCCTCCCCCAAACACACAATCCTATCTGCTCATGAGAAAAACATCAGACAAATCCCAACTGAGGGACATTCTATAAAATACCTGATGACCAGAGTCATCCTCAAAATGGTCAAGTTCATCAAAAACAAGAAAAGTCTGAGAACTTGTCACAGCTAAGAGGAACCTAAGAAAATATGATAATCGTATGAGCACAATATCCTGCAGCAGACAAAGAATCCCGGAACAGAAAAAGGCCATTAGGAAAAACTTTAAAACTTATCAAAGTATGGACTTTAATGAATAATAATGTATCAATACTGGTTCACTAACTATAACAAATGTATCATACTAATGTAAGATGTTAGCAATTGGGGTAAATTGCGTATAAAATAATATGGGAAGTCAATGAACGATCTTCACATAAATAAATAAATTAAAAAAAATTTTTTTTTTAAAAAGTGGAGTCCCTAAGTGAATTCTAGGAACTTCATAGAATGAAATGTCTTACAGTCTCTAAAATGAATGCAATGGGTATTTATATGTGACCACAGAGAATAATATGATGTTTGTCACTACTTTGATAGGTTACATAACATGGCAAAGATAAGGAAATATTTTGCATATGTAATTAAAGTCCCTAATCAGTTGACTTTGAATTAATCAAAAAGGAAGAGTGTCCCTGGTGGGCCTGACCTGAACAGCTGAGCCCTTTTAAAGGGAATTTAGGCCTTCCCTGAGATCAGAGAAGAGCTTGCTGGTCTAGAAGAAGCAGATTTGCCACAAGTCCTACAGCTGCAAGGCCATGAATTCTAACAATTATGTGTGAGAGAAAGATGTGGCAGTCAGCTTCTATGAAGATTACAGCCTAGGAAGCCCTATGGGGTCATTCTGTTCTGTCCAACAAGGTCGCTGTGAATCATAATCAACTCTTTAGCAACGGGTAGGACAACTAATGAAGAGGACTCCCGGTAGAGGTGACCCCAGCTCTTGTAAATACCTGGATTGTAACCTTGTGGGACTTTGACTGAGGACCCAACTAAGCCATGCCCAGAGTCTGCAGAAACAGAGATAATAAACGAGTGTTTGTTAAGTTACTAAATTGGTGGTAATTTGTCATACAACAGAAAACTAATAAAGATGATTAAAAATGTATATAATGAACGAAGAAAAAGCAACTTAGTACAAATAAAATGAAATCATTTCATTTCCAAATAAACATTAAATGTCATTATTATCCAGTTTTTTTGGGCCCTTTTGCTGGGCTCTTGCCACTCACAGTATTCATGGCTCCAAAGTCTTCCAAACCACAGAGGTAAAGTTGTTTATATTTTTTGCCAATGAATTAATCCCACCAAATGAAAGCATAAACATTCTTAAAATACATGTAGCTGTCATCCAGTAAAATCAAGCAAATAAGAAATAACTCAGCTGTAAAAAGGAGGCAGGGAAAGTTATTACAAAGTCTTTTCTTTCCCCCCTTTCAAAATGGAAACCTTAATTTTTTTCATAATACATAATCATTATTTTTAAAATCTAACAATACAGACAAAATGATAAAACACCCTTCCTTTTTAAAAAGTTATTGTGGATTGAATAAAGGTTTATAGACAAGATCATCAGTTTTACATTTAACAAATACACTTTGTTTCATTTCAAAGATTATAATCCCCTCTGTGGAACAACAGTCATTTGCCTCCTCCCTGGGGCTCCTGTTTCCCTTCCACTCACCTTCCCATCCCTTCTTGCCATTGTCCTTAGGTACAAGTGGCCTCTCTGATTTTGAATGATTGACCATTGAATCATTCATAGTGAGCATACATTACTAGTGTTGTTGTTTCCCCCTATATACCTACGTACTGCTTAGCTAAAAGAGGTTGTGTTCCTTTCCAGACCTGAAGGGTGGTTGAGGCCCACAATCTCAGGTTCCTCTAGTCTCTTTCTGACCAGTAAGCCTGTTGTTGTTGTTTTTAATAATCTTGAGTTTTGTTCCACTCTATCCAGGACCTTCTAACGGGATCCCATTCAAGGTAGTTGGTAGTGGTAGCTGGGTACTATCTAGTTCTTCTCGTCTCAGGATCATGGAGACTTACGTTCACATCTTCCTTCCATTAGTCTGTTGGACAAGTTGATTCGAAGCATCTTCAATTCTCATCACTCTTCTTTCTTCTGCACATGGAGAGACCAATATCTGTGCCTTAGACACCCACTCATGAGGTTTTAAGATCCCAGACACTACCCACCAAAGAAGAATGTAGAACATTATCTTTGTTTGCATAGTATGTTGTGCCAATTGACCCTGGTGTCCCCTAAGACTATGGTCCTGAGCCCCCAGGCTCATCTACTCATTGCCTTAAGATGTTTGTAATATCTAGTTTTCATGATTTTGCCTGCTGTATGCACTGCTACATTCACATTGGTGTTTGCAGGAAAGATAAAGAATCATATACCAACTTCCTCTTTCACACACTTGTATATCTGTGGGAACTATAAATGTAGACATAATATACACATCTATATACATATATATGCATCCACACATACATACACATACATACAAATATACACACATATTCATTCAGCATGTATCTCTGTCCACGTATCTACCTGCTGAGTATTGTTGTTCCAAGGTTGTATTGTTTTCACTATTTGCCTCTATTCCCTTTAGCCTTGGGATAGCCCCCCTGTGTCTTCACCTGTCTTCATCATACTCCTGCCAACCTCCCTCTTCTTTTATGTTGCCCTTCCCTTCCCTCGCCATCATCCAAGTTAACATGTATCTACCCTATAACCAGTGAGCTACTCTTCCTTCTCTCCCACCCCTGGCAACCATCAAAGAAAGTTTAATTTTTCTCTTTCAAACTCATATATTTGTGGGATATAAAAACATGTCTCACTCTTCCTCCATTACCCATTCAGCCTATGTCTCAACCCATGTACCTATGCCCAGAACACTGTTGTTCCAGGGTTGTGTATATATCATTGTTTACATCTATCCCCTTTAGTCTGTGAATATCTTCCTGTGTCTTCAACTATCTTCATTATTCTTCTGCCATCCTCCTTCGTTTTGTATATTGCCATCCCCCTCTTTGTATATTGCCCTCCCATCACCCAAGCTAACATGTGTGTCTACCCTCTAGCCTGTGAATCACTCTTCCCTCCCTCCCACCATTGGTAACCATCAAAGAATATGTCTTTTAGTCTGAAAACGTATGATTAAGCTTTTACAATAATGGTGTCATACAATATTTGTCCTTTGTGATTGACTAATTTCACTCAGCATAACATCCTCCAGGTTCATCCAAGTTGTGAGGTGTTTAGCAGATTCATCATTACTCTGCAACGTTGCATAGTTTTCCATTGTGTGTATGCATCCAAAGTTTGTTGATCCATTCTTCTGTTGTTAGACCCTTAGACTGTCTCCATCCTTTTACTATTGTGAACAGTGCTGGGATGAACATTGACATGCATATATCTACTTTACTTGTATCCTGGCTTGCATTTCTTGTGGATATATACCAAGTAGAGGAATTGCTGGATCATAAGGTATTTCTAGTTCCAATTTTCTGAGGAACCGCCATACCATTCTCCAGAGTGGTTGGACCATTTTACAATCCCACCAGAAATTGAGGAGGGTCCCTGTCTCTCCACACCCTCACCAGCATTTGTTGTTTTTTGCATTTTTGAACTTCACTGCTAATGCTGGTGTGAGATGATATCTCATTGTTTTGATTTGCATCTCTCTAACGACTAATGATTGTGAACATTTCTCCATATATTTTTTGGCTGCCTGGATTTCTTCCTTGGTGAACTATCTGTTTATGGCCTCTGTCCATTTTTAAATTGGGTTATTGGTCTTTTTCTTGCAGAGGTTTTTTAGTTTTCTACAAATTTTAGATATTAGTCCCTTGTCATTGCACAAAAAAAAAAAAAAAATTGCCCAGCTTGTGGGCTCCCTTATTTTACTCTTTTGCTGAAATCTTTTATTTTCTTTTTGTGTGTGTGAATTATGTGATAGTCTACATGGGAGAACACCAGCCCCACATTCATCCTATCCTACTTTGTTGCTTCACTGCAATGATTACAATTCCCTGCATGCGTCTTTGAACAACCAAAGGGTACACCCTGCAAGCCTGCACCATGGCCATCAACACACAGCCCCTCCCCACCCCCCACCCCACCCCCAGAGCCCAGAGTCCCCAGTCTCTCCATCTCTCCAAGTCATCGTCTCTGCCTCCATCTCTGGTGTCACTGCTTCTCTGGACAGGGTCCCATACTCTGCTCCTCCCCCTTGACAGTCCCAGGGACCTCTGCTCCTGGACAGCAAGATCAACTACTTCCCTCCTTTTGTTACAAAATGTCTACCTTTACATTTGCAACTCTCACAGTCAGTCCTGATAACAATTATTCACTATTGTACCACAAGAGTCTTATCCCCATCTCCTTTCATCAGCCCCGTCCAGACAGCTTGGAAACCACTCAGTGAAGATGCTACCTTCCCTGGCACCCTCTGGAACTAGGTTCCCTCTTGAAAGCTGGTAAGCCAGTCACTTCTTGCCTTTGTAGCCCCTCCCCCCCCATTTTGGTAGCCAATGTTTAAGTTGCCCATCCTTGTCCACCCTGTGTACTGAAGGGGTGGGAATGATCCTCGCTGTAAAGATTTGTTCTCTCCTTTGAGCTACTACATCCACAAGCATAGGTCAAGTTCATCAAATTGTAGCGGGTTACTCTTTTTTGCCTCTTCTTTCTTCCTCTAGTCGAGTTCTGATCATCCAGCCATTGAAGCTAGGTCAAATGGGTACTATCTGCAAGTATGGGTGTCCTTGTGCATCTCCCCTCACTTCATATCAGCTGGATGCTTCACTCTCCACTCTAGTCCTTTTTGGCCATGTCCCTGTCCCTAGGCCTAGGAGCCCCAAGTCTTGTCACGTTGCTGGCCAACCAGGTCTCAGCCCAAGCTGACAGGAGTCTATTGAACGTGGTCGGAGTAGCTCACAATTTCATTGCTGTTTTCCCCCGACTTCCCCTTATCGGTGACCAATGTGGTCAGCAGCAAAATTTTGGTGAAATCTTTTGATGCACGTAAGTTTCTAATTTTTAGGAGATTCCAGACAAGACACTCTTCTAAGAAAGTTGGTTTTAAGATGACAAAATCATAGAGAGGAAAGGCTATAAGGAGGGACTATTTTGTGTATGTAAAAGAGGTAAAAGAAAAGACTTAGATGTTTGTGCAGATGAGGTTCATATGTCCCAGGCTGCCCCATAAAGGCTACATCATTACTGCTGCCATCATTAGCAACCCGTCCACAGGTTCTTTATATGGCAAACTCAGTCTTGGGTGTTAGGAGATGGAGTCTGTGAGAGGAATGAAATGAAAAGCTGGTCGTCCCTCAACAGGCGGCCCACTTAGGGCCATAGATTCTCCAGTTGTTCCACATCACAGCGTCCCTGAAGAGTGGACAGCCAGGACAACTGGTCCTGTCTGGGAACAAGGGCACCTAGCAGCCAATTAACTGTCATTTTAAGGAGCCGCAAAGTCAGCAGTTCAAATCTACCAGTCTATCCTCAGGAGAGAAAGCTCCTATAAAGATTTACAGCATCAGAAATGAATTCATCACAATGAATTAACAGAACCCCTATAAAGAGTCGTTATGAGTGGGAACCGACACAGTGGTATACAACCACCACCAGGGTCATTTTGGCTTTAGAACTTGAAAAGGAAGCTACCTCTAAGGTGTGATTAGGAGTTAGGTCCAAATATATTTCAGTAACTACCTTTCACAAGGAAGTGTGGTGGTTCTGCAGGGTAAACACGACTGAAAACCACAAGGTTGGCGGTTCGAGCCCATGAGCCTCTCTGTGGAAGAAAGATGAGCCTTTCTGCTCCCCAAAAGATTTACAGCCTTGGAAACCCTCTACAGGGTAGCTAAGAGTCAATATCTACTCCGTGGCACTTAACAACAAAAAGGCTTTCACAGGGTTCTACTATTAAAGATTCATTTGGGGGCTTTTGAAGGCCTTTCTGTTTTCAAGTATACCTTAATAGATGTGACATAATGTTGTTGTTGTTATGCACCAACTGATAGTGAGTGACCTTATGCACAACAGAACAAAACACTGCACAGTCCTGCACCAACCTCACAATTGTTGCTATGCTTGAGCTCATTGCTCCTGCCACTGGGCCAGTCCACCTTGTTGGGGGTCTTTCTATTTTTCTCTGACCCTCCACTTTACCAAGCATGTTGTCCTCCTCCAGGGATTGGTCCCTCCTGATAATACATCCAAAGTATGAGAGACAAAATCTACCCATCCTGGATTGTATTCGGACTGTACTTCTTCCAACACAGATTTGTTAGTTCTTTTGGAAGTCTGTGGTACTTTTAATAATCTCCTCCAACACCTTAACTCAAATGTATCAATTCTTCTTTGGTCTTCCTTGTTCATTGTTCAACTTTCACAAGCATATGAGGTTATTGAAAAGACTATGGCTTAGGTCAGGTTTACCTTAGTCCTCAAACTGACATCTCTGCTCTTGAACACTTTAAAGAGACATGACATAATAGTGGAGCTAACACTTCAGAAGGGCTTAGATGAAACCAGAAGTTAGTAAGAAACTTGCTGAGAGGGGAAAAGAAAAAGAAATAAGAGCCACATTTCTGGAAAGGTGGTGGAGAGCCACTTTAGAATAGGTAACAGATAATAGGTCGTCCTGCTTCCACTCAGGCATTCTTGATGAATGGTGATGCACGAGTTGCTTGGCCTTGAGCAACCTTCAGCACAGCTCCCCAAGGAACTGCTACTAGTCAGCTGGAGCAGACTGGCGAAAGGAAGTCTTGAAATCAATGCAGATGAGGTCTAGAGATGAACCTTGGCCATCCTAGATAAGGCTTGATTCACGAGGTCATTTCAAGATGCAGGGCAGTAAGTGTGCTTCCAGGCCCCAGGGTCCAACGGCATAATCATGTTAGCAACCACCTGAGTAGTGTTTTGATATAATATTGTCTGTTTTAATCCTCAGAAACCCAGAGAATACTCTGTTTTGCAGACAGAGAAGAATTGGTACAGCTGGTCTATGCTGGTATCAGGATCTTCAGCTGAGGCCATATTCTTGCCACCACCACCACCTTAGAGTCTTGCTCAGGGATAGTTGTCACAGGTGTAATGTGGGTAATAGTAGTAAAACACTTAAAAGCTCATGAACGGCCATCTAAGGTGGTCTCTCTGTGTGTTGAAGAAAGAAGAGTGATGAAAATGGAAGATGCTTGTATTAGTTAATCCAATGGTCCAGTGAAATACATGAACATCTGCTCTGTGACTTCATGATCTGAGACCAAAAGAACTAGATGGTGCCAGCTATCATTCCTAACTGCTCTGCATGAGATCACGTTAGAAGATCCCAGATAGAGTGGGAGACAATGTGAACAAAACTCCAAATTATACTCCCAGGCTCAGGAGAAACCTGACACTATGGTCTTGAGTCACCCTTCAGGTCTAGAATGGAACACACCCTGGTCGCCTGATTTTCAACCAAGCAATGGATAGGTATATAGGGGGAATGCAACACTAGTGAGGTATGCTTCACCATGGAATAGTCAACTGTTCAAAATTAAAATGGCAACATTTACCTGGGGACAAGGTTTAGAGAGGTGGGGAAGCAAGGTGGAATGGAAATAGAAACCACAGGGAGGAAGTGGGATAATTTTTGTTACATGGAGGGGACTGCAATCATTGCGATGAAACAAAGTGTGTGATTGGTTAGATGGAAAACTGACAATCTGCTCTGTAAACCTTCACTCAAGCCCCAATAAAAAGTTTGTTAAAATAGGTAAAAGAACCATGTTGTTGTTAAATGCTGTTGAGTCAGTTCCGACCCATAGCGACCCTGTATAGGGTTTCCCAAAGAGTGGCTGGTAAGTTTGAACCACTGACTTTGCAGTTCAAACTGACCTTGTGGTCAAGTACTTATCCAACAGCACCAGTGCAGGACTCCAAAAGAACTATAGTAAATAAATCAGCAGGAAATAGGAATAATAAATAGGAAAACCTTTCGAATATGACTTGTATCTTCAGCATCCATCACTAAGACAACCTGGTTAAACTCACCACAAATAATCTCATGTTTCTGAACCCCCTGGGCATTGAAACACAAATATTTTAAAAAATTCATCAATATATTTTTGCTTCTAAAATATGTAGCCTAAAAGTCTTCCTTCATCTAACCACTTTCTGGGTTATCAATGCTAGCAATTTGCTTCCAGTCATTTTCCTATGCATTTGTATGCACATAATCTGAAAATATACAAAAGGTATACAAGTAGAGTTTTCCTATACATATTGTTCTGAAACTTTTTTACTTCACAGTGTCTTGGGGAGTTTTCCATTTAAGTGTATAAACTGCTGCCAAATTTCAACAGTAAGCGAGGACTTAAAAAAGTTCGTGAAAAATTTCCATCATCTTTTAACTCCATTTTCCCACAAACTTTTTGACTCTCCTTCCTATGTGCCATGCTTCCTTTCTGTCAAAAGACACTTAGGTTCTCTGTTTCATTAACAACTCTGCAATCTCTTACATGTGACCATTTCCTTTAGACACCTGGAAGCACAGCTGCTGGTTTAAAGAGTGTATGCAGTTTACATTTTGATAAATGCTTCCAAGACAACCCCAAAATGGTACCATTGAATTTCCACCAACAGAATGAAAGAGTAACCCTTTCTCAACTGTTTGACCACCTTCACTATTATTAATCTTGAGAGCCTTTATAGTCTGATAGGTGAACACAGGTCTCTTATTTTCATTTGTATTTCCCTGATTCTTAACAAGGTTGAGAAAAAGTCATTGTTCAGTTCCTCACCTCACTTAACCTCTTAGCAATTGCCAACATTTCACCCCTTAAACATTCACTTCTTTCTGTGACACCAATGCCACACTCTTCTGGTTTTCCTTCTACACCTTTGGTCATTCTCTCTCAATCCCTAGTCCTGACTCCTCCGAAACTACCTGCCTTTAAGTATTGATATTCCTCAAGACTTGGTTGTAGTTATCTCCTACCAATTTTGTGAAACTACACTGTTTCGCTAGATAATCTCATTCAGACCTGACCCTAACTTTATGAGTGGGAGACACAATCCGTCTCAGCCTCAACATTAGCCAAAGGAAGATTTCAATAAGTAGAAGTCAGACACGCCTCCTCTTTCCAACATTTTTACCAATTCTGACACCAGTCATCCCTCCCACAGTCCTCTCTGCTGGGTTTGATAATTCAGTGCAATGCCCACACAGAACTCATATGCAATATTCATGATTATGGGATTTATTAGTGAAGTAATCCACCACTAGTCTGTCAGTTTGTCCTACTGTGGTGGCTTATGAGTTGCTGTGATTCGGGAAGCCATGCAACCAGTATTTTAAATACCAACAGGGTCACACATGGTGGACAGATTTCAGACGAGCTTCCAGACAAAGACAGGCTAGGAAGAAGAAGTGATTAACTACTTCCAAATATTTAGTCACTGAAAACCTTATGAATAGCAGAGAAACACTGTCAAATACAGTGCCGGGAAATGAGCCCCTCAGGTTAGAAGGCACTCAAAATGCTACTGGGGAAGAGCTGCCTCCTCAAAGTAGAGTTGACCGTGATGACGAGAATGGAGTAAAGCCCATGGGAGAGAAGCCCACAGGACCTGTATTTGCTGATGCGGCACAACTCAAAATGAAGAGAAACAGCTGTAAACATTCATTAATAATCAGAACGTGGAATGTACAAAGTATGAATATAGGAAAATTAGAAATTGTAAAAAATGAAATGGAACACATAAACATCGATGTCTTAAGCATTAGTGAGCTGAAATGGACTGGTATTGGCCATTTTGAATATGATAACCACATGGTTTACTATGCCAGGAATGACAAATGGAAGAGGAATGGTGTTGCATTCATTGTCAAAAAGAACATATCCAGATCAGTCAAGAGGCACAATGCTGTCTGTGATAGTATAATATCCATGTGTCTCAGGGAAAACCAGTTAATACCACTATTGTTCAAATTTACTCACCAACCACTAAAGCCAGTGAGAATGAAATAGAAGAATTCTACCAACTTCTTCAATCTAAAATTGATCAAGCATGCAATCAGGATGTATTGCTCATTACTGGTGACTGGAAAGCAAAGGTTGGAAGCAAAGAGGAAGAACCAGTAGTTGGAAAATATGACCTTGGTGATAGAAATGATGCTGGAGAATGCAT
>NW_006408593.1:11874417-11894635 GCF_000296735.1 Chrysochloris asiatica | reverse complement strand
GATCAATTTCAGATTGAAGAAGTTGGTAGAATTCTTCTATTTCATTCTCACTGGCTTTAGTGGTTGGTGCATAAATTTGAATAATAGTGGTATTAACTAGGCTTCCCTGTAGGTGCATGGATATTATCCTATCACAGACAGCATTGTACCTCATGACTGATCTGGATATGTTCTTTTTGACAATTTGTCAGATAAAAATGGCCAAACCAGTCCATATCAGCTCACTAATGCTTAAGATATCGATATTTATGCATTCCATTTCATTTTTGATAACTTCCAATTTCCCCAGATTCATAGTTCATACATTCCATGTTCCAATTTTCAATGGATGTTTACCGCTGTTTCTCTTCATTTTGAGTTGTGCCCCATCAGCAAATGAAGGTCCAGCAGGATTTTCTCCCATGAGCTTTACTCCATTCTCATCATCATGGTCAACTCTACTTTGAGGTGGCAGCTCTTCCCCAGTCGCGTTTTGACTGTCTTCCCACCTGAGGGGCTCATTTTCCAGCACTAAATCTGACAGTGTTTCTCTGGTATTCATAAGGTTTTCAGTGACTAAATATTTGGAAGTAATTCATCACTTCTTCTTCCTAGTCTGTTTTTATCTGGAAGCTCATCTGAAACCTGTCCACCATGTGTGACCCTGCTGGTATTTAAAATACTGGTTGCATAGCTTCCAGAATCACAGCAACTCATAAGCCATCACAGTAGGACAAACTGACAGACAAGTGGTGGAAAATGATGTATTACATTAGGCAAATCTGCACAAGACCTCTTAAAAGTGTCCAAGAGCAAAGATGTCAGTTTGAGGACTAAGGTGTGCCTTATCCAAGCCATGGTATTTTCAGTCACCTCATATGCATGTGAAAATTGGACAATGAATAAGGAAGACCACAGAAGAGTTGATGCACTAGAGTTATGGTGTTGGAGAAGAATATTGAAAATACCATGAACTGCCAGAAGAACAAACAAATTTGTGTTGGCAGAAATACAGCCAGAATTCTCCTTAGAAGCAAGGATGGGGAAACTTAGTCTCTCATAGTTCAGACAGTTTATCAGGAGGGACCAATCTCTGGAGAAGGACGTTATGCTAGGTAAAGTGGAAGTTAGCATAAAAGAGGAAGATCCCCAGTGAGATAGATTGGCACAATGTCAGCAGCAATGGGCTCAAATGTAAGAACAATTGTGAAAATGGGGCGGGAATGGGCTATGTTTCATTCTTTTGTGCACAGGATTGTTATGAGTCAGAACCGATTCAACAGTACCTAACAACAGCAACAGTGCCTAGGATATTGATCTTTATGTGTTTCCTTTCATTTTTGATGACTTCCAAATTTTCTGGATTCAAAATTCATGCATTTCATGTTCTGAAAATTAATAGATATTTAGAACTGTCTCTTCTCCTTTTGAATTATGCCCTGTCTGCAAATAAAGGTCCTGAAAGCTTTGCTCTATCCATGTCATTAAGGCCAACTCTATTTTGAGGAGGTTGCTCTCTCCCAATATTTTGAGTGCCTTCCAACCTGAGGGACTTGTATTCTAGCATTATATCAGATAATGTTTTGTTGCTATTCATAACGTTTTCAGTGGCTAACCCTCTAGAAGTGATTTATCTCTCTTTTTTTCCTAGTCCGTCTTAGTTTGGAAGGTCCACTGAAACCTGACACCGCGTGGCATAGCCTCCAGCATCACAAGCCACCACAGTCTGACAAACTGACAGACAGGTAATGTGGATGCTGTTTATATATGTATATAAACTTGAAAGATTTAAAAAATATATTATCTTTAGGAGGTGGAGTAGTGACAGAAGTTTCATTTCTCTAATGCTTAGTTTTTTTTATATCAGAAAAACAAAGTTGTTTTCAGTTTAGAACATAAAATGTTTCCAGAATAATACACAAGGATGTGAAAAGAAACATATGATATATTGCTAAGTCAGAAAATAGGATACCAGTCACTATTATAGTAGGGGTATTTTTAGAATGAGGTTAATTTTATTGAAAATTATCTGGAAGATTGTATACCAAAATGTTAATAGTAGTTATCTCTGGGGGTGGGGAGCAGTGCAGAGGGAATTTGAATAATTTTTATATTATTGGTCATACTTCTATGTATTTTTTTAAAAAAAGGTATTTGTACCGCTTCTACAAAACAGAAAAACATGCCACTCTTAAAAAATGAAAGGAAGGAAAGATGAGAACCGAGTCCAGCTTAGACTCTCTTATAGGATAAGAAGGGTCCTGGGAAACCTACAAGATACAAGTATGTGTTGCTATGAGGACATTTGACACAAACCCTGTGATTTATTTGAGTGTTTTTTACTTTTGCCCCACTGAAAAAAAAATTGAAGCTACTCAAAATAAAACATATGATAAAACAGAAAAGTATAAATAAAGAAGAAGAAGAAATCTACATCCAGGGAAATAGGGATGAACTAAAAAGACAAGAGAGGGGAAAACAAGGTTACACATCCTTATGAAAACTAAGCTGCAAGATGAGTCTCCTTTGAGATTCCTCCTTTCCTTGGGACCTTGCTGGAGACCCACAGTATCTAGGCCTCTGTGTTGGGTGAACCCATGAAGAAAATAGCGTGCAAGGTACTTGGTGTGCTATGGAGTAGGTTCTGACTCTTAGTGACCATTTATAGGGTTGCCAAGGCTGTAGATCTTTATGGGAGCAGAGAGCCTCATCTTTCTCCTCCGGAGCAGCTGGTAGATTTGAACTACTGACCTTGCTATTAACAACCAAACTTGTAACCCACTGCGGTACCAGAGCTCCTTTGGTGGTGGTGGTGGTTGTGTGCCGTGGAGTCAGTTCTGACTTATAGCAACCTTGTATAGGGTTTTCAAGGTTGTAGATCTTAATGGGAACAGAAAACATCATCTATTGCCTGTGGAACAGCTGGTGGTTTCGAACTGCTGACTGTGAGATTAGCAGCCCAACTCATAACCACTATGCTACCAGAGCTCCTTTAGTAGTGGGATCCATGACGATTCCTTTTCTTTTGCCTCCAAAGGGAATTTATAATATCAGCTGACTGTGATCAGGTAGAGCCTGGTCCAAGTGAGCTAGGCAGGATCTGTCTCCTAGACCTTGGGAACCAGGCCTAGGAGCTGGCCATGGCCTGGCTCACCACTTGGGGTGGCCACAGGGAGCAGACAGCACGCACCTTAGTAGAGGCCTAAGAGCTCCAGAAAGGCTTGGCCCACTTCCGTTTTGTGAGACTCCTGGTACATTAGGAAAGAAAGAAACAAGGTTATGAAAACGATGGTCTATTTTTAATGTTTATATTGAACAAATTAATGCTTTTAACAGCAAAAATACAGTGCCACAAAAATGTTCTGTTCACAAGATAATTACAGGATTTATTAAAAATATTAATTCATGGTGCACTACAGGCGGTGTGGTCTAGAGCCAAAAGGGTCTGTGCCAACCTCGTGCTCCCCTCCCACCACATGTCCCCAAGGCTGTGAACTCGAGTGCAACGTGCAGCAGGCAGACACGAGGAGTCCATGCACTGCTTCTCGGACTTGTTTCAAAGGCCCTTCTAACCTGGTGCCCTTGGACCCAGGAGATGCCCTAATAGCCTTCCCACAAGGTCATATGCTCACGAACTCCCCTTGTTGTGGCTTTCTACTATTGGCACTCAAAAAGAACTTGGCTTGAAATAACTTGCAGACATCCCAGATTCTGACTTTGCACTAGAAGTGCTTTTCCACTAGCGACTAATTCCCCCTCCCAGGGAGAAAGGGAATTTTCAGCTTCCATAGCCTTAGTCTGCAGTGAGTTCATGCATATTCTCCCAAGGTAGAGGAGAATTGTTTAAAAGATGCTGAGTGGCAGGGAGAAGAATGTCACCTCAACATCCCTCCGCCAAGCCTGGCGAGGTTTGGCTGAGTCTCAAGGACGCAGGTTCAGGCAAGGGCGGGCCTGACAGCCTTCCTTGCAAGCTGGAGTCGTCTTCATGAAACTGAAAGATGTCAGGGAGAATTGGGGTTCTCCTTCAAGGCCTCTCTTAGGGTGGAGTGGTCTTAAAACTGACTTTTGAGGTGAGGGAAAGAAGGCAAGGCAAGGTATTTATCTTCTGGTGTTTGCTTGGCTAATTCTGCTCCCTAGGAAAATAGAGCAGAAATTGCTGATCCACTTGGCCATCTTCTTTCTTATAAATACTGTGCCTGATATTTCTAAGTGGTTCCCATGGTGCCTAGCAGTGAGGCTGCAAAGCCAGGTTGTGGTCCTCATTGCTGGCAGCAACATAAAGGCTTTCTTATTTACTCTTTGCTCAGGTGGCTCTAGGAAATTGTTCTAGAACTCTCCTCTGCCCTCCCATTCATAGCCAGAATTCATTCATTTGGCCTAGAAATACAGCCTTTGCTTAGTCTAGGTGTTGGGGATACAGGAATGATGAACAACACAGATTTGTCCCTTTCTCTCTTGGGCATTTGCATTTTTCCATAACCTTCCACCATCATCCCCAACTAAATGTGTGTGTGTGTGTGTGTGTGTGTGTGTGTAACAAAAACACAGAAACTCAAGAAAGGATCTGTCTCTTGACCCACTAAAGACAACCAAGTGCATCATTTCCCAGAGAGAGAGAACAGCATTCTCTAGAGAGGAAACTTCCAGCTTTTGTGGGAGTCTGTCAGAACAAGGGACCCATTTTTGTCAATCCTTGTTCAAAACTCCCATGTCCCCCACTCATCACACACACATACATATGTTACTCACACAGTTTACATTCATAACATGTAGAGCTGTAAAGCAGTGAAGTCTGCCTCCCACATTATACAAAACGGATTGGCAGCTGGGACTGAAGGCGATAGAAATAAGCTATTGATCAAGGGTTATAAAAGTACTGCAACTGGGACCCTGTGATGCTTGCAAGCTGAGGGCAGCAGTAAAGTGCTCCACAAACGCAATAACATTTATAACTCGAGGGCAAATGCTTTTTACATGAAAATAAAAAGCTGATCCTCTATTTAATTCTTTCCTCCTTCTTGGGATGGGCTGGGCTGGCCATTGACAAGTCCACCTGCAGGAGTGTTGGCTGGCTTGGCTTCTTCCTTTTCCAGTGAACTGGGGTCTCATCTTTCCATGCCAATATGCCTTCTGGTGGTCTTTGGAGTAACCTGCACTTTTAAAGGTTCTCTGGGAGGGGAAGGGGAACAGCAATGGTCTGCCATCAGGAAAGGTCCAATAATGTCTTGGCCCCCTGGTGTACTTTGTGGATGTTGCCTGGTACTGTTGGGAGCTGAACTTTTCATGTGAATGGAAGCTGGAAATCACTCCCTAGGATTATAGTTTGTGATATTTGTAAGAAGAAGTCTTGTTTCAGGGAGAAATACATGGATAAGAGAAATGATTCTGAAGGCACTACAAAATAATAAATGCATAGTGATGACCACATGAAAAGGAACCCGACATTTTCTTTCAAATTCACCAGGCCAATGAGCACATCCGAATGTGCTTCCATGAGTTCTGCTGCTGTGAGATCCTTCATCAAAACTGGCCCAGATGATCAAATAAATTGGGAAAATGATTCCTTTGGGAGATTCAGATTGTATCTTTACCATCTAAAGGCTCTGAGAAGTCCTGCAAAAAAGAAACAGTTAAACTTTGCTTAATAGCATGTCTTAGATTTACTGGGCTGTCTCAACCCCTTAAAATTTATTTCATTATTTCCCTTTTATATGAGTTAATGACTCCTAGTAGGCTGTTAGGATCAGCACTGGACTGCTAACCACAGGTTCAGCAGTTCAAACCCACCAGCTGCTCCTTGGAAACCCTATACAGGATTACTATGAGTTGGAACTGACTTGAGGGCAATTAACAACAATACCTACTAACAACATACTTCGGGAAACACAGCACAGGTACTAATAACATACTTTAGGAAACACAGAATAGGTGCTTACACAAGGGTATGACATTTTGCCTGTCACATATTGCATGCTTACTATGTGCAAGACTTTTTTAAAAAAGTTTTTATTGTGAATTATGTGATAGTTTACATGGGAGAACACCAGATTTACATTCATCCTATCTTATTTCGTTTCATTGTAATGATTACAATTCCCTGCATGCATCATCAACAGCCAAAAGACACACCCTGCAAGCCTGCCCCCTGCCTGTCAACACACAGTCCTTCTCCCTCCCAGAGTCCCGAGCCGCTCCATCTCTCCAAGTCATCATCTCTGCCTCCATCTCTGGCGTTGGTCCTGGATAGGGTCCTGCACTCCTCTCCTTTCCCTTGATAGTCCCAGGGTCCTCTGCTCCTGACTGCAAGATCAGCCACTCCCCTCCTTTTGTTACAAAACAGACCTTTACATTTGCGATGCTCACAATCAGTCCTGATAGCAATTATTCACTACTGAACCACAAGAGTTTTATCCCCATCTCCTTTCACCAGCCTGGTCCAGACAGATTGGAAACCCACTCAGTGAAGAGTCTACCTTGCTCCGCACCCTCTGAAACTAGGCTCCCTCTTGAAAGCTTGTAAGCCAATCCGTGCCTTTGTAGCCACCCCCATTTTGGGTAGCCAATGTCTAAGTTGCCCATCCCTGTCAACCCTGTGTACTGAGGAGGTGGGAATGATTCTCGCTATAAAGATTCATTCCCTCTTTTGAGCTACTACATCCACAAGCATAGGTCAAGTTCATCAAATTGTAGCGGATTGCTCTTTTTTGCCTCTTCTTTCTTCCTCTAGTCGACCTCTGGTCATCCAGACATTGAAGTCAGGTCAAATGGGTACTATCTGCAAGTATGGGTGTTCTTGTGCATCTCCCCTCACTTTATATCAGCTGGATGCTTCACTCTTCACTCTAGTTCTCTGTGGCCATGTCCCTGGGCCCAGGAGTCCCTAGGTCTCACCATACTGCTGGCCAACCATGTCTCAATCCATGTTGACAGGAGTCTATTGAATGTGGTCGTACTTAGCTCACAGCTTCATTGCTGTTTTTCCCCCTCTTCCACTTATTGGTGACCAACATGCTCAGCAGCAAGACCACATGACTGTTTGTGAATTCCCCTTGAGTCTTAGTCTTGGTAGAGGGGTTGCCCTGAGGGGACCTGACCAATTGCCTTGATGGCTTCCAGGCTAACAACTTGCTTGTTCTTATAGTAGTCAATCAAAAGCAATGCCGTTATTGTTTTTGATTTTTCCTGCTGGTCTTTCTTTCAAGAAATATCGTCTTTCTTTAAGCCACTCCAGGCTGGTCTGCTTGTCCGTTCAGTGGAAATTTCCCACCTCAAAAGGTTCTGGATTAGGATCAGGATTCCACCTATGGTTTTATGCAATGCAAATGCTCTGCAGGAGGCCTCCTTCACTAGGCAAGTACTAGCCCCATTTTAGGTATTCCAATCGGCTATGAGTCAGCACCAACTCCATGGCACATAACAACAACAACAACAATCAGTTATGAGCTGAAGACGGACTTACAAGCTTTCTGTGGTGATGTTTGTGGCTGGCTATTCCTTTCTCTCCCCCTCAAGTGTCTATTTTACAACAGTAGGTAAGGGAAACCAAGATTCAAAAAACAGCCAAGCATCTTAACATTGTTTCCCCTCTTTTACCCATTCAAACCATGCCTCAATCCCTGTATCCCAGAGCCCTGTTGTTCCAAGGTTGTGCACACATCATTATTTACCTCTGTCTCACTTAGCCTATCTATGCAAACCTGCCTAACTGTTCTCCCATCTGCCTTGTTCTTCCATTCCCTTCCCCCTTCTAGTGTAATGCCCACACCCCCAGCACCCAAACTATCCTGTGTCTATTCCTTACCCTGTGCTCCACCTTCCCCTACCTCCCCTTACCCCACCCCATACACTACAGTAACCAGCAAAGAATTTTTTTTTTTTCCTTGTAGTGTGGGTCCTTTTTCTTAGACTTTTACAGTAGTGGTCCTAGGCAGTATTTCTCCTTTTGTGACTGACTAATTTCACTTAGCATAATGTCCTTAAGGTTCATCCGTATTATGTGGTGGCTTGTAGCTTCCTTGTTATTCTTCAAGGTAGCATAATATTCCATTGTGCGTATGTACCACAGTTTGTTTATCCAGTCTTCCATTGATGGGCACTTAGGCTGGCTTGGATTGTCTCTACCTTTTTGCTATTGTGAATAGTGCTTGTGTAAGATGTTTTACAGGTGTGCTCGTTTTCTAGTGCTGCTGTAACACAAATGGCACGAGTAGATGTAACAAACAGAGTTTATTCTCTCACAGTTTGTTGATGTTGTTAAGTGCTGTTGAGTCATTTCTGACTCATAGCAACCATGTATAGGGTTTCTAAGGAGTGGCTGGTGGGTTTGAACTGTCAACTTTGTGCTTAGCAGCCAAGTGCGGATCCTACAGCACCACCCCAGGGCTTCTCTCACTGTTTAGAAGTCCAAATTCAGAGTGCTGACCCTAAGGGAAGGTTTTATCTCTTTGTTGGCTCTAAAGAAAAGTCCTTGTCTCCTTTCAGTATCTGAAGGGCCAGCATTCCATGAAGATCTCCATAAGTCTTGGTATCAATCTTCCTCTGGATCTAGGAGCTTCACAATGCAGAGACCCTAGGTCCAAAGGACACAATCCACTCCCTTCCCTCCTTTCTTGGTGGTCCCTCTGAGCTCTACTTACTTGTTTAATCTCTTTTATATTTCAAAAGAGATTGACTCAAGATACAACTGAATCCTGTTGATTCCATCCGGCCTCATTAACATCATGGACGTGAGGCTTTAGTAACACAGGATTAATGACATCATTTCAGAGCTGATGACATCAGATCATGTCATGGGGTTGATTGCATTACATTAGATCTCATCATGGAGGAGGTGATTATTATATCTGTACTGTTAAACCACTGACAATCCTGGCCTAGCCAAGATGACAAAAAACTTGAACGATCACAACAGGGATTATTTCTAACCACCAAAAAAAAAAAAAAAAAACCCTCTCCACATCTTATTATACCTGTATCACAGATGAGAAAAATGAGGCTAAAACTGTCTAATGATGGTTACTTAGCCAAATAGTAACTTAGCCAAGATTCTGATACAGACCTTGCTGACTTCCAAATCCACAATTTACATCCTGGTATGGTGCTGCAGGATAAGCACTGGACTGTCAACCTCAAGGTCGATGGTGTAAACCCACCAGTTACTCCTAGGAAGTCCTATACAAGGTTGCTATGAGTTGGAACTGACTTGATGGCACTTCATAACAACAACAACGTGTCTTCTTACAAGGGATTGAAAATGTCTCTTTTTGCCAAGGTGAACGCAAGTTGCTCTTGGGACCCTTATGTCGGAATCCACCCATCTTTTGTAAAGCTTTGTCGGCTTCCTCTCTCAGCTTGGTTTTGCCTGTTCCTCCTTTCTGTGGCTCATGGGAATTCTCAATGGAAAGTAGAACCTGAGTCTAAGTAGCCATGGGCAGGGATCCCAGTTTTGCCATTTACTATTTATGTGACCTTGGGCAATTTACTTAACCCCTCTGTACCTCAGTTTTCTTATCTATAAAATTTTAAATATGTATAAAACATCTGGCCACTATGCTTAGTAAATGGCAGCTGTTATTTTTACTGTTAATAATTAACAGCAAGTCTTCATGGGGAGGTGGAACTTGTTAAGAAAAATTTTAGGGACCCCTGCTTTAAATCTCCCAGCTTTCCAAGAGTATTAAAGATGATAAAAACTGAAATCAGATAAGCCAGTGACTTTTTCAAGTGTGCAGCTAGCAAATCACAAAATGGGGACTTGGATTCCCAGTTTAAAAACATTTAAGACATCCCAGTGTGGAGTACTGGTGTGGTGCTGTGGGATAATGCAACAGATTACAAAGCCATTTGAACTGCAAGGTCTATGGTTCAAGCTCACCAGCTGCTCTTCGGAAACCCTATACAGGGTTGCTATGGGTCAGAACCAACTCGACACCACTTAACAACAACAATGTGTCAAAAAGTTAAAGGTATCTGAGAAGGCAGAGAAATTTAGATCTAAAGTTTAGGAAGTTATTTCTAATGGGAATCTAATCAGCAATAAGTTTAAATTTCTTTGATATTATCTATTTGGTAAAATAAAAAATGAGCCTTTAAATTGAAACATGAATATTAAGCATACACCTTCTTCTTGAGACCTCATTTTTTAAAAAATCAGATGCAGGGTCCACTGTATTCTCTACTGTCATTTTGTGTTTGTTTTTGCAATTACTCAGGCCCAAATCATTTTTCTTTACAACATTTTTGTAAATTGACTTAGGTTCCAATAACAAATGAACATAAAATCACTGTGTTAATGTTGTCATGCTCTCTGTTGGTTTGGCTCTGTGATCTTTTTGGTTTTGCCTAAGCTGCTCAGGCGAGGACACGTGAGGATAAAATAAACTGTCTTTAGGCACAGTTAGTCACCAAGCTTAGGTTCTAGCATTTCTGCTTGGAATGGGCCTGTTCTCATCAACCTGCTGACGTTTATCAAAGGAAATGTAATATTCATCTAGATTGGAACTGGAATGACTTTTTCTTTTCTATTAGATGAACAGTGACAACACAATGTTCTTGGGAAAATAATAAGTTTGTGTGTGTACTAATTGAGGAGCTAGTATTAAAATCAAGTGTTTGTGGCTTTGAGACTCATAACGTCTGCACTTTCGGGAGTCTAAAGTTGTTGTTGTTTTTAATTCTCACTCTCAATACGTTGAACAAAATGTTGTTCAAGGCTCCTACTTCTCTGTATTGTTTCCATATCTGCCAATCAATTTGTAGCCCAAAGCCTCTAACCTATAACTACTTCTAGTTTTATTCGTTAAAACTGATGCTGGCATAGGGAGAAATCATGTTATTTTAAATCAGGGGTGGAGGACTCTTGGCCCTCGGGCCCTATTGTTGTTATGTGCTGTGGAGTCATAAGTCCCACAAAATTATTTGGTCTGCCCCTGACAAGGCAACTGCAGTTCCAACCATCACATGGTTGTTGTTAAATGCTGTTGAATTGGTTCCCACTCATTGCAACCCTATATGGGGTTTCCGAGGAACAGCTGGTGGATTTGAACTGCTGACCTTGTGGTTTGAAGTATAATGCTGATCCTACAGCACTGTATCAGGATTCCATGTGGTGGTGGTGTGCCATGGAGTTGGTTCCAACTCATAGTGACCACCTGTGTAGGGTTTCCGAGGCTGTAAATCTTTACTGGAGCAGAAGGCCTCATCTTTCTCCTGTGGGATGGTTGGTAGTTTCGAACTGCTGACCTTGAGGTTAGCAGACCAACTCATAACCACTATGCTACCAGAGCTCCTTTTCATCACATTGTTGTTGTTAAGTGCCATGGTGTGGATTCCAACCCATAGCGACCCTGTGTAGGGTTTCCAAGGAGTGGCTGGTGAGCTTGAACTGGTGACCTTGCAATTCAAACCAACTTTGCAGTCTAGCACATTAACCCACAGTGCCACACCAGGAATTTTCTATCACATTGTTGTTAAGCGCCTTTGAGTCGGTTCCAACCCATAATGACCCTATATAGGGTTTCTGAGGAGATGCTGGTGAGCTTGAACCACCAACCTTGCAGTTCAAATGGCTTTGCAGTCTGACACATTAACCCACAGCGCCACACCAGGACTCCTCTATCACTTTGTTGTTGTTGTTGTTAAGTGCCGTCAAGTCAGTTCCAACTCATAGAGACCCTGTATAGGGATTCCAGGGAGCAGCTGGTGAGCTTGAACTGCCAATCTTGCAGTTCAATGACTTTGTAGTTTGGTGCATTAACCCACATTGGTGGTGATGGTTATGTGCCAACTCAAAGCGACCCTGTACAGGGTTTCCGAAGCTGTAACTCTTTACAGAAGCAGAAAGCCTCATCTTTTTCTCATGGAACAGCTGGTAGTTTCGAACTGCTGACCTTGCAGTTTGCAGTCCAAATCGTAACCACATTAAATGTTTGACCAAATATAGCAGGCTAACTTTTAAGTTGATAATTTTGTTTATGACCTGTGAATGACATTATAAATTTTAGCACAGAAAAGTTTCTCCACTCCTGTTTTAAATTAAAATTTTAAGTTAACAAATTTCTTTCTTTCATTTGTTGTTAGGTGCCATTGCGTCAGTTCTGACTCAATGCCTTGTCCGGCACCAGTCTCATAATTGTTGCCATGCTTGCGCCCATTGTTGCAGCCACATTATTAATCCATCTTATTGAGGGTCCTCCCCTTTTTCGCTGACCCTAACTTTACCAAGCATGATGTCTTTCTTCAGGGATCATGGATAACCTATTCCAAGTAGGTGAGACCATCTTGCTAGCCTCACCTCTTAGGAGCATACTGGCTGTGCTTCTTTCAAGGTGGACTTGTTCATTCTTCTGGCAGCCTATGGTACAATCAGTATTCTTCCCCAACACCATACTTCGAATGCTTTGATGCTGCTCTGGTCTTCCTTATTCATTGGCCAGCTTTTGCATGCATATGAGACCATTGCAAATATGAAGGGGCTCCAAAAAGTTCTTGGGAAAATGGAATTAAAAGATAGTGAAAACTATTTTATGCAACATTTTTAATGAAATTTTTGAAGCCTCCTGCAGTGCAGTGTACTATTTAATATATCTTCTAGCCATAGGTTTTGTAAATTCCCACCAAATGATTTTTCTTTTCCCCTGATGAGTCTGGGTAAGCATAGGTCGGTGGGTGAAGATGCTGACGGGCTATGTGATTCAGTTGTGAGTGATTGTAACAGGGAAAACTGTGATTGGTCAATTTTGCCATCTGCTGGGTATGAAATGAGCCAACTCGGAAATGGAAGGCAGAAATCTTAACTAGCATCAACAAGAGCCAAGAGTAGAACACATCCTTGGAGCCCTGAGATTCCCTGAGCTCAGAACCTCAGCAACCCAGGGACAGAAAGCTGGTACACCAAAGGAGTAGCAGAGGGATGGCCAAAGAGCAGCAGCAGCAGAACCAGAACCAAAAGCCAGAGCGCCTCACATAGTGGTAGGCTTCCCAGCCCACAGGAGCTCGCTTGTGGAGTGAGGTGCCTCCAGGCACTTACTTGAGGAGTTAAGTTTGCTAACCTACTATGGTAGAGAGGAGCACCTTCAGACTGAAGCTTATAGAGAAATGGAGTGTCCTTTGGGCTTGTATTAGTAGCCTCACAAGTGCTTTGTAACATTGCTGGAGCAAGGCAGAGGACAGCTGAGGGGCCGAGGGTCTGAGAGAGGAAAGACTATCCTGACAGGAAGTGCCCTGAACATTTCTGATCCTGATTTGTAATCTGTTAACTTCCCTAACAAACACTGTAACTGTAAGTATGGTGTCTGAGTTGTGTCCAGCCACTGCATCAAATGATCAAACCCAGATGAGACCTAAGTAGTACTGTGGGTGGTGTTGGTGGCTGTGTGCCATGGCATAGTGACCCTGTACAGAGTTTCCAAGGCTGTTAATCTTTACAGGAGCAGAACGCCTCATCTTTCTCCCACAGAACGGCTGGCAGGTTCGAACTGCTGACCTTGCAGTTCGCAGCCCGATTCGTAACCACTACGCTACCAGAGCTCCTTAGTATTGTGGAAGGAGTGACATATTATAGATGGTAAAGAAGGTTAGAGAAGGAAGGCATGTCTGATCTCTGCCTTGTGCAGATTCTTCTAAAAGAAATTAATGTGGTTGGAGTCAATTTTTGAACCCCCTCATGCCATAGTTTGGGTCAAGTGCACCTTAGTCCTCTAAGTGATGCCTTTGCTTTTTAACACTTTTAAGAGGTATTTTTCAGATTTGCTCAATGCAACGTATCATTTGATCTCTTGACTATTGCCTCCATGCAGTTTGATTGTGGATTCAAGTCAAATCAAATCCTTGACAACTTCAATTTTTTTCTCTGTTTATCATGATGTTGTTTATTGGTATAATTGTGAGGATTTATGTTTTCTTTATGTTGAGGTATAATCCATATTGAAGGGGCTGTACTCTTTGATCTTCATCATTAAGTGCTTCAAGTCCTCTTTTTTTTCAGGAGCAAGGTTGTGTCATCTGCTTATCTTAGGTTGTTAAAGACTCTTCCTTTAATTCTGATGCCATGTTCATCTTCATATAGTGCAGCTTCTTGGATCATTTGCTCAGCATACATTTTGAATAAATGACACACACACCTAATATTCCCTTCTGCCTCTCTTTGTCTGTGGACAGATTCTGCATAAGCACAATTAAGTGTTCTGGAATTCCCACTCTTCTCAATGTTATCCATAATTTGTTATGATCCACACAGCCAAATGCCCTTGCATAGTCAATAAAACAGAGATAAACATCTCTTTGGTATTCTCTGCTTTCAACCAAGATCCATCTGACATCAGCAATCAAATTCCTTGTTCAAGCCCTCTTCTGAATCTGGCTTGAATATCTGACAGTTCCCTATTGGTGTATGAGTACTGCTGCAACCATTTGAAAATGATCTTCAGCAAAATCTTACTTGCATGTGACCTTAATGATATTGCTTGCTAATTTCCACCTTTCTATAGTCCATCTTTCTTTGAAATGGACACAAATATACATCTCTTCCTGTCAGCTGGCCAGGTCGCTGTCTTCCACATTTTTTGGCATAGATGTGTCAGCACTTATTGCGTTTCTTCATTGCATTAATTTATCGAAACATCTCAGTTAGTATTCCGTCAATTCTTGGACCCTTGTTTTTTGCCAATGCCTTCAGTGCAGCTTGGATGTCTTCTTTCTGTACCATTGGCTTTTGATCATAGGTTACCTCCTGAAATGGTTGAATTTTGACTATTTTTGGTATACTAACTCTGTCATTCACAGTACCAGTTTTCAGTAAACTCAGTCTTTTGCAATTTCTATCTCATTGGTTCTCTACAGCAAAGAGAGGGAGATGAATAATATGGCATGCCCATTTTGCAGATGATAATGGGGACTGTACTCAAATACTGTAAACACCCATCTCCATAATATCCTAGTGCTTCCAGGATTTGGTTTAATTATGTGATGATGTGTAATACACACATACTCAACCTCTGTTTTAGCACTGGGGTGATAATGGTTTTCATCAAAGAGGACTTCTCTACAGAA
Source organism: Chrysochloris asiatica (assembly GCF_000296735.1). Classification (NCBI taxonomy): domain Eukaryota; kingdom Metazoa; phylum Chordata; class Mammalia; order Afrosoricida; family Chrysochloridae; genus Chrysochloris; species Chrysochloris asiatica. Next base: position 11,879,608 of record NW_006408593.1, on the reverse strand, counting down.
GTAATGCTCTGAATCACAAGTTCCTGAGTTCTGAAACCCTTGAAAATATTTATTATTTTAATAGCTCCCCTAACTTCTCAGCAACTAGTTGTTGTTGTTAAGTGTTGTTGCCATCTTATAAATAGTTGAAAATAATGCCCCATCTTAGAGATGAAGTCAGTGAGACTTAAAAGAAAATAGATCGGTCTGAACTTAAAGATGAGGAATAAAATCTAAGCCTTCTGGTTTTTTGCTCCCACCACTTTGGGGTAGAGTCCTCCCAATGTTCTAGCTGGGATGCACAGAGCTGGTTAGTTCCACACTAATGGGTGTCAGGTTCATCCAGAGCGCATGACCTCAGTATGTAAATTATTCAGGAATGAGGTTGACGTGATTATTTATAGGTCAGATTCAGTTATATACTCAGAAATATAAGAAGTGGTCCCTAAATAGAGACACAATGGGTACCTACCCAGGGCTTAATTTAAATATACAGTGCTAAAGACAGACATAGTTTCTTACCTGATACCCTTTGCATTCATTGGGTATTGGGAGAACTTAATAGAAAAGAGGTATGTTAATTATGGCAAGTGATGAGGGCTAAGTCCAGGCATGACAAAATGGACTTGTATCATGAGCAATTTCCCTACAAATTGGAAATGGCTGCCTGATGCACTGTGTTGAGATAGATCCAAAGGACAAGTCCAGACTCTATGGGAAACCCATAGGCCACAGATTTGCCATCCCTGAGTTGATTCTTTCATACCTTTTCTCCATCAGTGATAGATGTTTTATGACAGCAAAAACCTTTGTTGTTGTTACGTGGAGTTGGTTCTGACTCATAACGACCCTATACAGGGTTTCAGAGGCTGTAAATCTTTTTGGGAGCAGAAAGCCTCATCTTTCTCCTGTGCAACAGCTGGTAGTTTCGAACTGCTGACCCTGAGATTAGCAGCCTGATTCGTAACCACTACACTACCAGAGCTCCTTAGCAAGAATATGGCTGAATTTTGTGTAAGCTGATATATCTCCTACAACTAATCAAAGAAAGAAAAATCAAATTGTCTCTTTTCCAAGGACATTTGTAAGATTGAGATTATGAAGAAGAAATAAGAGACCCCAAGGTCCATCTATAACACATCAGATTGTCTGGCTAGATTTGGGAAACATCTTGCCACCATCATCCAGAGGAGGAGATTTCTCTGTCTGCCATGTCGAGGCTGGGTCCCTAGCCTTTTCTACGTTTTAGTAGTATCTCTCTCGTTCATCCAAGTTGCTTCAGGTACATAATTACATCTTATTTCAGTGTGAGGAAAAGCCAGGTTAGCAGTGGTATGCATTTGAGGTTATTCATGACTAGAAGGTGCTCCAGTCATTTGGCTTTGGATGCAGCTGTGAACAAGTCCTTCCCAGGAATCTTCACTGTCCCACTCCTTCAGGCCCAGGCCTTTAGCAGCTCAGATCTCTGGTACAGGATTCCTATAATTGCTGCTCTTCTAGCTACTCTCAACAGTCTCACATCAAATAAACAATTTCTCTTAGACCTTGCAGTCCTGGTGTGGCGCTATGGAATACGCACTAGACTGCTAACCACAGGGTGGTGGTGGTTATGTGCTGTGGAGTCGGTTCCGACTCATAGCTACCCTGTACAGGGTTTCCGAGGCTGTACATCTTTACAGGAGCAGAGAGCTTCATCTTTCTCCCACGGAACAGCTGGTAGTTTCGAACTGCTGACCTTGCAATTCACAGCCCAAGTTGTAACCACTACGCTACCAGAGCTCCTTAATCACACAGGGTAGGCAGTTCAAACCCACCAGTGTCTCCTAGGAAACTGTATACAGGGCTGCTATGAGTCAGAACCAATTCCATGGTACTTAACAACAACAACTTCGACCTTACTCTAATCTCTGAAACATCAGGTCCTGTCCTGTTTGGATGCCAGGCACTGCCCTGTGACTTTCTGTTCAGAATGACACTATCTTCACAGTCACTTGGTTCATCACCCTGCTTGCCATCTCCCTGGCACTCCAGATAGCCTGCTTTCTCTCAGCTTTACCCTCTAGCCTTTACCACAGATCTACCTTCCCCATTGGTTTGAGCCCTGAGCTCTGTCCCCAGCGCTGATTGTACCTTTTAGCTATTTGGACCCAGCCCCCATTTTGTGCAAAATTTTTTAAAGGAAAACAATTATTGAGATTGTCAGAACTTCCTTTTCGTCTTCCCCTGGAGCAGCATCCTAAATGAATGATAATAATTTACCTTTATTGAGAGTTTATGTGCTGGATACTGATCCAAGCCTTTACACATGTTATTTCAGTTCATCTTAACAACAATCCGATTATCCCCTATTTAACAGACAAGAAGACTGAGACACTTGAAGTTAATTACCCAAGATCATATGTCAAGTGATAGGTGGTGGGTGAAAAGACTGGCAATCTGATTCCAATTTACTATTTTGCAAAATCTCAGTTTCATAGTTCAAAATCATATTTGCATAACAAAGGCAATCACATTGTTTACTTCCAAATTCATGAATACCCTTTTCCTCTTGTTGTTGTTATGTGCTCTGGAGTCGGTTCCGACTCATAGCGACTCTGTACAGGGCTTCCGAGGCTGTAAATCTTTACGGGAGCAGAATGCCTCATCTTTCTCCCGTGGAACAACTGGTAGTTTCGAACTGCTGACCGAGAGGGTCACAGTCCGATTCGTAAACACTAAGCTAATGTAGGTTTCTCATAGAAATCCCTAACTTTGAAAAACACACAATGAATACATAGTACGTTCACTATACTGAAATGTACAATCTGTGATATTTGCACTTTTTTGTATGGATGTTATACACGAATATTTATTTAAAAGGCTCCCCCACGTTCCCTTATTCATGTTTTAACTTAGAAAGCACTTCTTGTGCCCATTTTAGGAATACAATGCAATTTGCCAGCCCTTTTGGAAAAGGTGAATTTTGCCAGCACCAAGTCAGATTGTTCGAATCCACAGCTACTCCCATGGGAGAAAGACAAGGCTTTCTGCTCCTGTAAAGATTTACAACCTCGGAAACTCTATACAGGATCGCTATGAGTTGAAACTGACTTGATGGCACATACCAGCAACAGTCAGATTGAAATATTTAGGACTGGACAAACACTGTGGTGTGTTTGGCATGCTATGCCTGACCCTATACGCTTTACATGATACAGAGATTATGAAATTAAAAACAACTCCTTATTAGAGCATTACTTAAATAAGGGGAGGAGGACTGTCCACTTCTGCAACAAACTTGTGCCCTAATTAAGATTTCACTTGGAAGACAGAAGGCTGCAAACTGCAGTTTACTGTTTTCACTTGGTTGGAATTTGGATTGAACTTCTATAGGCATATTGTTTAGTTCTTGAAGTTTCCAGAGTTCAATGCTCACAAGAAATGAATAATGATAAGCATTTGTGCAGTGTGATACAGCTTACCAAAGCACCAGTAATAATAACTAACATTTATCAAGCACGTATGGCATGCGTTAACTCATTTAATCTCCACTATAACTCTATGAGGTTATATGATTAACTTTGCATTTTGCACATAGAAACAAAGGCTTAGAATAATAGTGCATCATTTTTGCCCAAGATTAACCCAAGTCTGTATTAATACCAATGTCTTAACTCCTCAAGAGTAAGTCCTACTACTTTCTTATGAACAGCTTGGACCCTCACCACACCCCTAAGTACGATTATGTTCTTCATTTTGGACAAGGAAATCGGCCCAGAGAGATAAAGTAATTGGTTCGACATTTGCAGAACCTGGATCCAAGCTCAGATTTCTCAGACTCCAAATCTGGTAACGTTCTCCACTAGATAATGCCACTGCTCAGGCCCACATACAATTTATTTATGTTGATCATAGATAAACTAAAGGTAGAACTCAACAAGATGATAAAATTCTTTAAACATCCCGGTCTTGGAGGATCTCTCTCGATACTTTTAGCAGCTCAGAAGCTTTAAGACAGACATTTCTACAGCTCTAATTGTGACCATTTTCATTTTTTAACAAGAGCTCCAATTGCACAGATCCTCCCATCCATCCCCCCCTCCCCCCCACCTCTACTCCCAGTCCCTATCTACAACAGTTCCTTTTGGGACAGTAACTAAGATGAGCTTCTGTGAATGGCAGAGTTGCCCCCCACACAAATACACGTGTAAATCTAATCATGGTGTTTGATCTAGTTCAGTGATTTTTCAACCAGGTGTACCTTAGCCTTCCACACCCCCAAGGATGTCTAGAGACATATTCAGTTATCACAACCGGGATGGGAGTGGTTTACTCCTGGTAGCTTGTGGGTGTTGTTGTTGTTGTTGTTATGTGCCGTGGAGTCGGTTCCGACTCATAGCGAACCGAGCACCTGCACAGGGTTTCCGAGGCTGTTGATCTTTACGGGAGCAGAACGCCTCATCTTTCTCCCGCGGAACCGCTGGTAGTTTCGAACTGCTGACCTTACGGTTCGCAGCCCGATTCGTAACCACTACGCTACCAGAGCTTGTGGGTAGAGGCCAGAAATGCTGCTAACTATCCTACATCTAAGAGGACTGCCTCTCACAACAAAGAATTATCCAGCCCAAAATGTCAATAGTGCTGAGAATAAGCAGCCTGGTCTTGTTAATTCTATTAAACGCGCACACACACACACACACACATACACCTGAAATTTTTTAGGATTAAATTGACCTTGGAGATTATGGCAAAGTAATGAAATTGAAGGTATTCTCCAGAGAGTGAACTGCTTATTCACCAATATTTATGTGTTTACAAGATATAATGGACCCGTTTCTAATTAGGACTTCGGTTTACCATCAAAAACAAGACAGTTAAAATGAAGATTTTCAAAGAGATCAGAAACCATTGAGACAGTTGGGGAAAAGGAATATACAGTCAACTTCTGCTGGTCACTGGGGATTTTCTGTCATAATTCTTTAAAAATCACACTGATATGTCTCCTCTACTTATTTAAGCACTTTGTTGGTACAAGACGGGCTTTCATTTATTCCAGCCCAAAAAGAATTAGAAACGAAGATCTAATGAGTTCCAGTAGTTACCTCCCTGCCTCTGGGAAGAAGAGGATCCTCAGGTTTTCTGACAGAGTTCAAATTATCTATAGGCTGATCTTTGAAGAGATAATGGGGTTACTTTTCAGCTTGGGGTAGAAAAAAGAGAAAAAAAAAAAAAA
>NW_006408593.1:11868263-11873252 GCF_000296735.1 Chrysochloris asiatica | reverse complement strand
TGAGTACATTAATCCTTTATTCCAAATTTCCAACACAGTCCTGATGTTAATTAAATATTATCTATCAAATAAGTTATTTAGACTCCTACCTCTTATCCTACATCAAAAGGAAGTAAAAATAGTAAGGTAAATGTGAAAAAGAGAAATCACACACACACACAAAGAAGAAAATAGTGGGTATTTTTCCAGTCTTGGAGTTTAGATGACTCCTTAAACCATGGAACAAAAGGCAGGTATAGATAAAAACCAATAGATTTGATTACTTTTATAAAAATTTATAACTGCATATCTAATGTTTAGTAACATCCAAAATTTAAGATTTTACCTTTGTTCAACAGGTTTTTGTTAGGTGCCGTCGAATCAATTCTGACTCAGAGAGACCTTTATAGCATTTCTGAGGCTTTAACTCATCAAGGGAGTAAAAAAACCTTATCTTTCTCCCATGTGCTTGTGGGCTCAAACTGTGGGCCTTGTAGTTTGCAATCCAGTGCTTATCTATAGAACCATTATGCTCCCAACTTGGTGGTTAGGAGAGTATTTTTTATTATTATTAGACCAACTCAATGTGTTATATTTTGAACTGATTTACTCCAGAGGAGCTTTTAATGGTAAACTTTAAATTTCTGGAATTCTTACTAACTTATGTTGTTGTTGTTGTTGTGAAGTGCCTTCAAGTTGGTTCCCATTCATACAGATCCTATATAGGGTGTCCAAGGCTTTAAATCTTTGAGGGAGCAGAAAGCGTCATCTTTCTCCTCTGGAGCACCTGGTGGGCTCAAATTGCTGACTTTGTGGTTCCGCAGTCCAGTGCTTACCGCAAGGCTCCCCACTAACTTATACTGTTGTTGTTGTTTAGTAGCCATTGAGTCGGTTCTGACTCTTAGCAACCCTACATAGGATTTCCAAGGAGCCACCGGTGAGTTGGAACCACTGACCCTGCAGGGCAAACTGACCCTGTGGGTTGAATGCTTATCTTACACCACCACACCAGGATTCTGACTTTTACTAGTTATTTATGTAGAGCCCCTATGCCATCTTGCCCTCACAACAAGTTTGTATCTTTATTTTATACATGAGAAACACATGGGTTCACACAGTCTAAGTGTCTTGTCTAAGGCCACACAGCTGGTATGTACCTAGAGAGTGCCCCCATGACAGGCAGACAAAGATGCTTAGAGCCTAAGAAGCAAACCAGCTGCCCACACATGAGGACCCCATGAGTGTCAAAGTAGAATTGTGCTCTACAAGGTTTTCACTAGCTAATTTTTCATTAGTCAGTTGCCAGACCTTTCTCCCCAGGTGCCTCTGAGTGGATTGAAACCTCCAACATTTTGGTTACTAGCCAAGTGCACTACCCATGCGTACCACCAGCGGAGACTGAGAAAGACTCAGCAACATTTTCAGTATTGATCACATGGCATTCAACCAACCACAGACTATACTCCAAACCCCATAAGATACATCTGCACTGTCAAGATATTGGGATGCCACTTGTTCACCATCTCCAGAACATTTGTCAACTCAGAAAAAATGTAGCCTTATGTGCTACATTTTTTGTGTTAAGGACTTCACTTGTATTATTTCATTCAACTCCTTTCAACAGCCCTAGGAAGAAAGTATTATAAATATAGTTTAGAAGACAGGGAAACTAAGGCTCTGATGGTAAATAACTTACCTGAGGGTGCCTTAGTTGAAAAGGAATAATAGTATCAGAGTCCAGATTGCCTGGTTTCACTCTTTTCTACCTTAGACTGAGGAAGAATGTATAAATGAAAACATAACCTATCAATGAATCACACGATAGAGTATCATTTTCCGTAAAGTTTGTGGTTATAGGAGTGTTAACACAATTATGTTAAAATATTTTAAAGCGTAAATATTTACAAAAACGACTTTGTATGACAATTGATTTTTGATAGCTATGTTGTTGTTAAGTGCCTGTATAGGGTTTCCAAGGCTTGAAATCTTTGCAGGAGCAGATAGTCCCATTTTTCTCTCTTGGAGGAGCTGGTGGGCTCAAATGGTTGACCTTGTGGTTCTAAGTCCAGGGCTTATCATACAGAGCCGTCACACGAACTTTGATTGCTATGTTGCTGCTGAGTGTCATCGAATCCATTCTTACTCATAGCAACCCTGTATAGGGTTCCTGAGGAACAGCTGGTGGGTTTGAACTGCCAGCCTTCTGTTTTAAGTCCAGTACTGATCCTACAGCGCCACATCAGAATTGCTATGCTGTTGTTAAATGTCATAGAGTCAGTTTTGACCCATAGCAGCCCTCCATAGGGTTTCCAAGAAGCAGCTGGTGAGCTTGAACTACCAACCTTGCAGTTCATATTGACTTTGCAGTCCAGTGCATTAACCCACAGCGCCACACCAGAATTGTTACAAGAACATCTAAATAATCAAGCATCCTTCTGTCCAAGAAGTTTAGCAGCTAGTCAACTGCTAAATTTTCTATAGGAAGGACCATTAAATACGGCCCCTGGGCCCAATCCAGCCCATTGTCTGGATTGGCATGAAGCCAGGGATCCAAAAGTAGTTTATCTTCTTTCTAATGGTTGAAAAATAACAACAATAAACAAAAGTATTTTGTGAATGTGAAAATTACACATAATTCAAATGTCACTGACGAGTAAGTAAACTTTTATTAGAATAGAGTCACACTCATTTGTTTACAAATTGTCCACAACTGCTTTTGCAAGACAACAGCACAGCTGAGACGTTTTGATGGAGGTTGTATGAAGTCTGGATCTTCATGGAAACTTTGCTGACCTCTGCTCCATAGTATTTACACATTGTCACAAAGTGAGCTTCTACATTTTTCTTTTCTATGAAATTCTGAAAGATTTTAACTTCTTTTCTAGGAAGAACGTTAAGGCAGTCTCCCTCTGGAAGAATTTTGACAGCCTAGGCAGATTTGAAACTTAGGTTATGGTTCTATTGACCAGTCAGTCCAGCTTGAAAGATCCCCTCCCTCATCTTGTAAATACATAGGCTTTCTCTCTAGATGGTAAAGCTGGGTCTTACTATCCAACCTGGCCTTCTGTTACTCATCTTGACTGTATTATACGTTTAGTTTCCCAACATTATGAGTTCATTCAGGCGTCTTGAATCATTTATAGGGATTTTCCTTTTCCCTGTCAAACTCAAAACACTTTCTCTGTTGTGAATTTTTTCTTTTTTTTTAAATCTTAAAAGAGTACTAAATAGCTTACATTTGTAAAATGAAGCCCATTGTTTGTTTGTTTTTTAACTTTAAGAAATCAGAATTTTAAAAAAATCGCTTTCTATTGTGAAACTAAACTTAATTTTGCAGGAGTAAGAAAATACCTTCATATCCAATGATCTCAAAGCACCTCTAGTGAAAATGCATAACGTGTTTATTTTTAAATAGTTTATTTCTTGGAGGAAATACTATTTAATGGAAAAGATGTTAAGAGTAGCAAATAAAATCCTAGGCTATTTCTGGGTCGCCAATGATTCACTTTGACTCTGGGCAAATATCTCACCACTGTTCTTTATCTGCAAAAACTGGACTTCATGCCTATGGGAGTTGCATGGTTAATCAATGCCTGGAAAACGCGTAGTGGCAGATGCTACAAAAGTGCTGAGCCTTAAAAACAAAACCACCCCCAACCCCCATTTGTATTCAGTTGAGGTTGGGGTTTATTGTTATTTAACATTTGAAGGCCAACACTGTGTTAAGTCCAGCGGGCAGCACAGAACAGCAATCACCATCCAGAAGGGATTTTTTAAAAATCTAGGATTTTGGACTTTCTTCTTTAATTGTGGTTGGGGGTTATTTTAGAATCCAGCATTAAGCCCGTACAAAAATATTAAGCTTTAAGTTGAAAACTATCGATTTAAAAATCTAAATAAACCCCCTCCAAAAAAGAAAAAAGAGGCCCTCCCCCGCCCCGTAAGAAACCTCTCAAAACAAGAATTCTTCTGATTCCCCCCACCCCCTGCAGTTCTCCATGTTACAGTCCTTCGGAGGTAGAATAGGCATAAAATACTTTCACTAATAAAATATGACAAACCGCCGGATTATACGTGGCCGATTCCCAGTGATTGCCCTGCTACACAAAGCAGAAAAGTAAATGCCATCATCCCCCTTAGAACAAAAGAACTTAGGAATAAAAAACATGGAGGGGGGGGAAGCAGCAATAAATAAAGGTGAGCGAAGGACCCTGTCCCCCACCCCCTCCCCATAGCGAGTGTAGGACTAAGTACGGCTAATAAAGTGGTTCAAGGGTAGTTATTTGGAAAGGGGGCGGGGTGGCGAGGGGAGGGAGCGGGTGAGCGGCTGCCGGGGATTGCATGTTGCATTTCGACTTGAGGTTGCATCTTTCTCCTGTTGCCTGGACCACGCTCTCTCATTGCAGTGCCTCCCCATTGCTTCTCCTCGTTTCTGCCCTCGCGGCTTTCCCCCCCTGAAAACTGCTGTTGCACTGGAGGGAGTTGGGGCCACTCCGGAGCCCCTTTGCAGTTCCTGCCGGCGGGAGGGGGAGTTGGGCTCGGGTCGCGGAGTTGGGGGGGCCGCAGCGGGCTCCGGCCTCGCCTCGGCTGCGGCTGCACGGGAGCCGGGCTGCAGCGCTGCACGGGCCCATCATTGCGGCGGCCCCGGAGTTTGGCCGCCGCCGCTCCGTGCTCAGCCCCATCACCGCCGCCGCCGCTGCACTGGAGTTTGGCTGCTGCTGCCCTACTTCACTCTAGTTTAGTTTCACTCACTTTACATCCGGGTTTTTTCCCTAGGCAATGGGTGCCGCAGCACACCCCGTTCCTTAGGCAAAGTGAAATAAATTCGCCGCACCGACACGTCAAGTAGTCCGCCCGCCCGAGCGCTGCCGCGGGCCCCCTCCAGCCCCCCATCGTCTCATCGCCCCTCGGGGTGGGGGGCGTGAGTCCCGGGAGCCTCAGGGACCCGGTCCGGCCGCCGTACAACTCCGCCCGGCGGCCCCCTCCCTCTCCGCCGTGCCCCTCTACCCC
>NW_006408593.1:11854917-11868103 GCF_000296735.1 Chrysochloris asiatica | reverse complement strand
GGCCGGCGAGGCCGCGCGGCGGGCTCCCGCGCGAGCGAGTGTGTCTGGGCCTGGGCGGAGGGATCCCCGGGCTGAGGCGGCGGAGGTGCTGCGGCCCGGGGCCGGGTGGTGAATGGGCTGGTGGTGCTCGCTGCTGCTGCTGAGAGGAGGAGGAGGAGGAGGATGAAGAGTTGGGCTTGTTTGTCTCCCACAGTTTCTCTCCTGCTGCTCTGATTTCCCCCTCCCCTATTCTGGCCCGGGGCCTGTGTGTGTCTCTCCTGAAGGAGGAGGAGGATCCAGTTCCTCCCCCCACCCCCCCTCCTCCCCACCCCCCCCTTGCCTGGGGAAGAGGAGGAAAGAAACAGTCCAGAGAGAGCGAGAGAGTGTGAGTGAGTGAGTGAGTGAGAGAGAGAGAGGGAGAAAAGGAGGAGGAGGAGGGAGAAGGGAACAACCTACCATCTTAACACACTAATATCTAAAAAGTGCGAGAGGCCCAGAGCAGCAGCAGCAGCAGCAGCAGCAGCTCCAGCTTCTTCCCTCCCTCCCCATGAAGAAGAGTTCCCTCCTCCTCCTCCTCCTGCTTCTCCTGTTCAGAGTTCCTGCCTCCAGCTGCCAGGGGGGACAGCCAGCCAGCAGCAGGAGGGTGCAGTATCCCAGCTTTTCCATTCTCTCTCCTCACTCTCCTCTCTCTCTTTTTTTTTCTTGAGTAGCTTTATTTCCCCTCCCTCCCCCCTTCCCCCCTCTCCTTCTCTCTGTCTTGTCTCTGGTGTTTGTCTCTGGGAGGAACTGGGGCTGCTTGCTTGGAGTTTGTTGAGGGGGGGCATAGGGGGAGGGGAGGGGTGTGTGGGAGGGAGGAGGGAAAGGGGGTGTTCTCGCCAGGACCCCTCAGTCAACTTGAGATTTGAGCAATAACTTCCCCTTCGGGGCGCCCCCCTGCGTGCCCTTCCTATTCCTACCCCCCCCTAAAAAAAGACAATGGAAAAACCTGTCTCCCCCCTTCCTCTCCTCTGCCCTCCACCCCTCCCAGGATAAATTGGAAGTAAGTTTATGAGCAGCCTCGGGAGCCTGGGCGCACAGTGCAGGGCCCGTGCGGGTGACACAGGCGGCGCGTTGGGGGTGGCGGGGAGGGGGCGTCACATTTTCCCGATGGGGGGTCGGGGAGGGGGCTGTCGGCGGGGGGGGGGGGCCGGAGCCTCGCCCGCCCCCCTCGGTTCTCCCTCGGCCCGGGGTTGGTCGACTGGGCTCTTTTCTCCAGCACCCCCCACCCCCCGGGATGCTGTCGGGGGGAAGTTTTTATTCTGGTTATTTATTTAATTATGATGATGATTATTTTGGGGGAAAACCATCTTGTTTGGCGACTGAGAGATCGGGTTAAAAAAATAAAATAAAAAAGCTGCGGCTGCTGACGCTGCCGGGCCCGAGTGTGTGTGTGTGTGTGTGTGTGTATATGTGAGTGTGTGTTGTGTGTTGGTGCATTTGTCTTGGGTGGCCGGAGCAGCGTTGGGGAAATTCCGCTTATTCTTCTTCTTCTGCAACTTGTTATTCCGGAGAGTCCGCCTGCACCCCTCACCCCGGGGCCGGCCCTCCCGCGCTCGCCCCCGTCGCCGGCGGCCGCGGGGCGCCCCCGGGACCCCGAGCGGTCCGGGGCCGACTGGCCGCTCAGAGAGGGGCCGCGGCCGCCCCTCCCCCGCCCGCGCCCCCGCCGGGGGGAGGGGCGCGCGGAGTGGGACTCTTTCCGTTTGGTCCAGCCCCGCCGTGCACGCAGTTCCCAACACTTCTCGTCATCCTCTCTCTGGGCTCTTTATTCTGCTGAGCGGTGCTGTTAGGATTTCTTTTTTTCCCCTGACCACGTTCGCGATGGTGGGTAGCGGCAAGGTGGCCCTGGTAGGGGAGGGGTTAATACCCAGATTGGGCACCGGGGGTGGGGGGAGAATGTCTCCTTTCAACTTTGTCTGTGGCTTGCACCCCCGGAGAAGGCCACACGCCGGTTGTGGGGTGCAGATGTGCCGAGAGTGATTTCTAAGTAGTTGAGTTGTTGAGACCAGGGTAGGACGGCTAATGGTAGGCAGGTTTTGTTTTCATTGGTGAATCGAGTGTCATCATATTCCGGTCATATGTTGAAATATTCTTTGTTTAGGTCTTCAAGTAGAGGATCTCACTCTGCACGTCCACATTGTGTTGTTTTTGAATGATGTCTCTGGAAGTATGGCTTTCTAGAATTTCAAATGTGAGTTAAGGTCGGGGCGTCTGTGGGCCTCAGCGCTGGCCTTGACAGTGAACTTTGTGGCAGTGTTTTGGATTTCAGAGATTTGCCCCAGAGCTGGGATGGGAACTGTGGATTTTTCTGAATAGTAGATGTCAGGAATGTAGATGCTTGAGCTGGGCGAAGTTAAAGGGAAGAACATTTATATATTAATAATTGATTGCAGAATATTGGAATCAGATTAATTTGGTCTGATGAAAGTTTTTTGTTTTGTTTTTTTTTAAAGCAGTTTTGCATTCTAGGAAGGAAATCTTTTCTTAGGCACACTTTTTAATAGGGGCTCTAAAGGGCCGGGAGCTGGAATATCTCCTCCTTCACCATCTCAGGCTCTACTGAGGGATTGGTAAACGGACTGAAATTGGGACTAAGACATCTGAGAGTTAACTTTTCAGCGTTTATGTTGTTTGTTTACAGCTGTTGTTCACAGTAGAAATACATAAGTCAGCTTTTCTCTGAGTTTTTGAAGACTAGCCCCTTTTGTTTTAAAGTTTTGCAATGAACTTGGTTCATAGTTTTGTAGGACACATTAAATTTGTATTGGAAACCGCATTATTCGTTTTAAATTTGGTAAGTTCTGCCCTATCTCTTCTGTCTCCATTTACATATGTTATCTACCTTGTGGATTTAAAACTCACTTGTTTGGGGCATTAAAAATGTCTAAGAAATGCATTAAAAAATCCCAGGGCATATCTTTTGGTGGCAAAGAGGATGCTTTTGCATGCAGTTACATTCATGTTTATCAAGAAAATTTCTGTACTTAAAACTTCTGTAGATGGACAGCTGTCCTTGAGTGGAGAGGGAGCATAGTAATAGTGTAGAAAATTCTCCAAGCAAACTTTGGACTAACATGTTAAAATTATATCAGGTGCTTTTTTTTTTAACACCAGACTTAGGCTTTTGTTAACATAATAGTATTTACAGCTTGACTGGCATTGCTCAGCTGGCCTCATAATAAAGTCTTTTGCTTGAGTGCTTCTGAAGGCCTTTTACTTAGTTTTTAGGAACATCTGCAGGCTTTATTTAAGCATGTTGTATTTTGAACTCAGAACTCTTTATGGGACTGGAATAGTAACCTATTGAAAAAGTCTCCTCCTCCTCGTGCTGAGTTTTATTTTTGAGACGTATGAGTGATGGATGGGGCCCTATTTCTTTTGACTTTGAAGGGTCCATCCTTTTCCCAGTTCAATCATCTGGAAGGAGCTACCTCAGGAATACTCTTCTTCTGCTTACATGAAGAGCTCTAAATGCTATCCAGCAGGAGGTGCTACAGCAAGAATAAGCAAATCAGACTTTTGAGGGTCTTGCTACTTATTACAGCTCTACTTAGCTTCAACTAAGCGACAGGATTAACACCTTAAAAGTTCCAGAAAGATATTGAGTAAGTCCACTTAAAAATTTCATTTAAAAATTACATTTGCTATTTGAAATGGTAATCTTTGACTGCTTTTTACCTGCTTACCATACGTAAAGTAGTTTTGTTATTGTAGGTTTCTTAAGGATGCTGAGCTTAGTTCGTTTTGGTGTGCTGTTAAGAGTATTTTGTTGTAAGGGAAGCTAGTCTTATATTGTGGAGCCCTGGTGTGGCTCTGCGGGCTAATGCGTCAGACAGCAAAGTCCTTTGAACTGTAAGGTTGGTGGTTCCAGCTCACCAGCTGCTCCTTGGAAACCCTATACAGTGTCGCTGTGGGTCACAATCGACTCAACGGCACTTAACAACAAGTCTTATATTTGGAGTCCTGGTGTGGCACTGTAGGATCAGCACTGGACTAAAAGATCAGTTTGAACGGCAAGGTCAGAAACCCTATGAGTTTCCGAAATCACTATGAGTTGGAACCAATTCGATGGCACTAAACAACAACAACAGTCTTATATTATGGAGAGGGTGTTGAATGCACATTTTGAAAAAAACATGTGCAATAGGTATAAGCAGAAGTAGTTCATATGCTTGGGGCTTTCAAGCTTTATGATAATCCCTGCAATATTAATACAAGTAGGATATAGAGGGCTTGATAGTTTGTCGTTGTTAAGTGCTGTGTAGCCGATTCTGACTCATAGTGACCATAGGTAGGGTTTCTGAGGGGCTAGTGGGTTTGAACCACCAACCTTTTGGTTAGCAGTCCAGTGCTCATCCTACAGCGACACACCAGGACTAGGCGATATTGTGATAAAATTTTTAGACTGTTCCTATCAGCTAAATCTGAGGCCCTAATGGTTCTAACAGTTACATTTCTGTGACTGAATTTGTTGAACTAGAAGTAAAGTTATGTTGGTGGGTATGGGTCAGTGCTGATATGCCAATGAGCAACTCTGGCAAACAACTGCATAAAGATGAAAGTAGCTACTTTGACTGTGTCACAGTATTTACAATATATGGTTCTTTGAAACTCTGTTAGGTGAGTTATCAATGGAAATAGCATGCTATTTTGGCAGCTTGTAGAGTTTGATACCAAAGTTTTAAAAAAACTTGACATCTATAGATAATTTGATGAGCCTGCTTTGAGCATTGTCTAACTTCTTAGACATCATACTATACTTTTTCTCAGTAAGATCAAATGAGATAATACATAGGAAGGTTCTTTGTAAATCCTCAGAAGCCATGCAGATGTTCGGTTCTTCAGATAGGTGACTAATTCATACATGGAGAGGTTACTCTGTTCTTAAAATGCTAACTTTCTCCATACTCGTTGGGAAATGAGGGCCAAAAAAAGTGTTCCTGAACATTTAAAAAAAAAATTTTTTTTTGGATAAAGCTGTGGTACCAAAAAGCTCTTTGTTAGGAGTCTTGAACCTTTGTTTTAAAAAAATGCTGCCTAGGCAGTTTTTCCTAATTCAAAAAAGAAAAAAAAAAAAAAATTTTATTCTTTTGACTATCCTAAGAAGTGTGTACCCTCTATAAGCGTTTCTTCATTTCTCCTGATAGCACTAGTACTTGATTTTAGTGAATATTTAAGTTCCCCAACGTTTCTCTAGACATTTATTAACACAGAGAGTAACAGATGTCATTTTTGGGGTTTTTACCATTTTGCTTGACTCTTGTAAATTTCTGAAAAATTCAGATGAAAACTTTCAAGTATACTTCAAAGTGAAAAAATCTCTCCCTATCCATCTATATGTAAATCTATATGTGAGTATTAGGAGCATGTGTATTGTTTTTTGTTTTTCTATTTTAGAAGAATGCATGAGGAAACGACTGTTCAAATCTAGGGTGCACTTAATTTTTGTGGAAAAATAACCCCAAGGTTTAAAACTCAAAGTCTTAGCTTTCTTAATAGACTCTCCTCACAAATTTGTAATAGAAATATAGATAATTGGGAATTCCTATATTTGTAAATGTATCAAAAAGTATAGGATCTTATGTTTTAAAAGTGACTGACTGTTCTTTATAAAATAGTTCCAACTAAAAAGTAAATATAGAAACTTCCCTCGGTGGAAGGTGAGAAAAACATTTAAATATTGAGATAAAAAGGAAACTTCTCAGATGGTGTATACTTAAGCTCCTTATGAGAAAATACTAAAGTTAAATCAATGTGCCTCTAAGTTTTTTGTATCCTTGGTATTTCATTGCTGACGGTTTTTGAGTAGTATGCAATTGCTATTCAAAAGGAGGAAATAAAGTTTCATGTCTCCAACCTTACAAAATTTCATTATGCCTATATTCATAGATGGTTTCTTGAAGCATGTTTGAATTTTCATATTAATTTTTTGTGCTGGGAAATGTAGTGATTTACATTGGCTTCTCAGGAACTTTTGTATACTTTTTTGTAGACTTAAGTATTCCTTAGGAGCTGCGCAGTGTATTTGGATCACATTAACTGTACTAGATGTGTTTTTGCTGCTTTGACTTTTTAAAAAATAGTATATTAACACTACATTAAGTTTATTGTAGACAATTATTTCTCAAATAGTATATGCTTTCTTCTTTGTATGTTTAAATGTACTATTTTGCATACAAAATACCATACTATTTTGTAGGTTTTCATATAATTCTCAATTGTGTATTAAATTTTAAACAGTTATCTTTTGTGAGGCTGTTGAAATAGACTTTTTTTTTTTTTTGAAATAGACTTTTTAAGAGTAACTTTCATATTACTTATCCATCAATCCAGTCTAAACTTGCCCTTTTTAGAGATTATATGTGGGTCTCTGTCATCCTTGGGCATTTCTAAAGTAACTTTTTTTCATACCAGATTATTGTCTGATAATTTGAATATCCTTTGATTTCTCTCTTTCCAATACTTCCCAAGTCCTTTCCCTGTTTAAAAAAAAAAAAAAAAGGTTAGTGAGCAGATCTTGGTTGACGACACTAGTCTCTCCTGTATTTTGGGAACCAGCTATAGAAACATTCTCTGCTTACATTTTAAAAAGTAGACAGGTGAAGGGGTAATGTGGAGATACGAAGGGGATAGGGCCTAACAAGTTGGTGATCTAGGCTTTATTTTGACTCTGTGGGCCTAGGAGGAAAAAAATAACTTAAACACAGAAGCCAAAAAGATGGGTTTTGTTTTATTGTTTTGGCTGCATTGAGAATACAAACTGTCAGTACTTGAGGAGAAGAAGCAGCAGAAAGGAATTGTTTTTTTTTTTTTTTTTTTCTGCTGCAGACCCAAGTGCTGTTAACCATGTGCATCTCTAAAGCACATACTTGCAAATCAGACAGTAGTAGAGTCTTCCATTCAATTAACAGTCAGAAACCTAAACTCTTTTCTTCTTTTTACTTTCTTTTAAAATAAGTACCCAAAACTTCAGGATAATGACAATAATTTTCTGATAAAAGTGGGTGATAGTAACCATGGCAACTGCTATCTCTAGCCTTATGGACAGTATGTTGTATTGATGAAGCTTCAGATCCTTTGGTGTGTAGCCTATCACTTTTATGGTGAGATGTAGTAGCATGTGCTACAGGTGATTTGTTGCTGGATTGGTTTAAATTTGTGTGCTAGCTTATCTTTCCTGTTTAGGAATTTCTTGGCCCTTATTCCACAGCATGTTTGTGAAGGGGCTGTTGCCTGAAAATAACCCACCACCTGTGTTAGGCCTCCTGATGCAGATTGCACTTAGTTCTTTCCCAGCCAGTTTTCCTCGGTCTTGTAGAAAATTAGGGTGTGTGTAGAAACTGTATGCACATAAATTATAGTTCAAACTTATCAGTTATTGATAGCTTTTTAAAAAAAATTATTTAAATCTTGTGTTTTCAGAAGAGGTTAATGGAGAAAGTAAATGAATGGATCTGTAGTTGGACTTTTCTCCCCTAAGTGTTCTTCTGTGTATGTAGGGAATGAGGGGTGAGGAGTAGAAGTTGCAAAAATTGATTAGGGATTTGTCAAAAGAGGAACAATATATTTCCAGTGGGTAGTGCTAGAGTAATGGGAAATGTTTCCTTTAAGGAAAAATTATTTCTAAAGGATAAGTTGAGAATGAACTTATATGGAAAACCTGGTAAAACAGTTAAAAAATTTATCTATAGAGAACATTGAAACTGATCCAGGCAAACATAAGAAAAAAAAGTTTAAAAAATTGTATTTCTATCATAATTTTTTTTTTTACTTTAATATTTTCTTATGCTTATTGTATATGTTTTATTATGTGAGAAAACGTTAACCTAAATATTAACTGATACTTTCCCCAATGCTTGTTAAATTATGTTCTGGTGCAGAGAAAAAATTAGGCCTGAATTTTCATAAATACTGATAATCAGATCTAGTCAAATTGTGATAGATCAGACTTTCTTTAAACTTGCTGTGATATGGTAAAGTGATTTGCTTACTACAAGTCCCAGGATGCATTGCAGCTTTGCTTAACTTCAGATTAAAGCATTGCATGCTGGGGCTTGTAGTTGATTTGAGTAGCACAGGCAACTCTTCCCTCTGGTCTACTCCATTTTATACACAGCTTCCCAAGCTACCAAGAACTTTCTGCTAAAGTAAACTTTAATTGCTAGTATCTTGCTTAGTATGCTGCTGAAATTCTAAAGTGAGATTAGAAGCAGCCTAATGGTTTCATTTACCTTAGATTAGTTTATTTTATATCATTCAGTATAAATGATTTACATGTAAAATAACAGCACGGACTCCTGGTGTGGTGCTGTTGGATAAGCATTGGTCTGTAAATTACAAGGTTGGCAGTTCAACCCCACCAGCCGTTCCTTGGAAACCCTATACAGGGTCCCTATGAGGCGGGAATGACTGGACTGCACTTAACAACAATATAAACCTACATATAAGGAGCTCTGGTAGCGTAGTGGTTACGAATCGGGCTGCGAACCTTAAGGCCAACAGTTCTAAACTACCAGCGGCTCCGCGGGAGCAAGATGAGGCGTTCTACTCCCGTCAAGATTTATAGCCTTGGAAACCCTGTACAGGGTAGCTATGGGTCAGAGTCGACTCGACGTTACTTAACAACAACAACAACAGCATATAATACACATTTGTGTGTGTGTGTATTCATGTATATAAAATCAAGTCTTAGCACTTGTAAATTATTTTTATACCTGTGGTGATAACTAAAAAACAAACACACTCATTCCCTTTAAGTCAGTTCCTACTCATGTTGTTTTTTGGGTGCTGTGGATTTGATTCCCACTCATAGTGACCCCTGTTTAGGGTTTCCAAGGCTGTAAATCTTGACAGGAGCAGAAAGCCTCATCTTTCTCCCATAATGTAGTTGGTGGGTTTGAACTACCAGCCTTGTGGTTAGCCATCCAACACTTGTCCTACAGTGCTACCAGTGCTCCTCATTGACCTTATAAGCTTCTAGTAAAGCTTCATGGAGGCAGACAGCCTCATCTTTCTCTAGTTTCTTTGTAATTACAGCATTACAGGTTTCTCGTATGAGCATTGTTGTTGTGTGCCATGTAGTTGCTTTTGACTCATAACGTTCTTGCATAGGATTTTTGAGGAGCAGCTGATGGGTTTGAACTGCCAACTTTGTGGTTCACAGTCCAGTGTGAAGCTTATTCTTGTAGAGTAATATCATTGTCTGGACAGATAGATATGCCATTACTTTTGGGGGAGTTGGATATAGTTCAGTAACTTCAGTTAGATGGAAAGTTCTTTTTTGTTTTGTTTTGTTTTGTTAACTAGCATTTAAGTTCAGAGTTTTGTGATTCGTCTTTGGTAAGTGTTAACATCTTGAGTATCAGTACTCTTAATTGGAAGTCGGATGACAGATAAGTGTTGTTTTAGTGTAAATTAATACCCAAAGATGTAGTCTGAAAGGTACAAAAAAAGTGGGATTCATCTAATAATTTGTTAATGTTTTAATTTGTGTAAAATTTGAATTTCTACTCTTTTGAGGGTTCTGATACTTTAGTAACTTACTGTCAGAGGGCTGTTGCATGGATTAAATATTAAAATCTGTGAAATTGCTTAGTGCAGTACCTTACCTATATGGCTCAGTACGTGTTTGGCTCTCTGGTAGCATAGTGGTTATAAATCAGGCTGCTAATCTCATGGTCAGCAGTTCTGCAGGAGAAAGATGAGGCTTTCTGCTCCTGTAAAGATTTACAACCTCAGAAACCTTATGCCGGGTCATTATGAGTCGGAACCGACTCCACAGTACAAACCCACCACCACTGTGGTAGTAGTGGTTGTTGTCATTAAAAACTAGCATATTTTCCATTTGTCTTCTCTTTTTATACTATAATGTGTTCAGCAGGATATTTTAACAAGATTTTGAGATTTTTGAGTTTATGGTAACAGTGCTGCAATTTCTTCAATAATGTTTTGCTTTGTATAAAATGTCTTCGTACTTCATTTTATCTGTAAGTGGTATATTCTCTGGAGTCGGGCAACCATACAGTAGCAGAACTTTCACTAGGATTCAGCTCTTTGCCACAGCCAAGTGTCTTTCTTACCTGCTGGCTGGTATCTACTCCAGCCTCTTCTCTTGTGTGGAGTTCCTAGGATCATTGCTGAGAGCTGCTGTGTTTACTTCAGAGAATTCTGCCTTTTCGTAGTGATTATTTAAGCCCTTGTTTACGCAACAAGCCCACTGTGAGAGGAGTAACACTTTGCCTCTCATATGTGATTTAAAGTATTTTTTTGTGTTGATGTTAGGATAAGCACTGGACTGAAAGCCACAAGGTTGGCAGTTCGAGCCCACCAGTCACTTCCCATGAGAAAGATGAGGTTTCCTGCTCCACAAAGATTTACAACCTCAGAAACCCCACACAGGATAGCTGTGAGTGGGAACCCACTTGATGGCAGTGCCAGTATAGGGTTTTGAAGAGCGGCTGGTAGTTTGAACTGCCAGCCTTGTGGTTCAAAGCCGACCTTGCGGTCTAGGTTGACAGTTGAGAAGACCTGGCTGTAAGTTCAGCCCTGTCACTTGGACTAGAGAAATTTAGCCTTGCTGGGCTTTAGTTTACCTGGTAGCGTAGTGGTTACGAATCGGGCTGCTAAACTTACAGTCAGCAGTTCGAAACTACCAGCGGTTTCGTGGGAGAAAGATGAGGCTTTCTGCTCCCGTAAAGATTTACAGCCTCGGAAACCCTATGCAGGGTCGCTATGAGTTGGAACCGACTCCACGGCACATAACAACAACAACAAAATAGGGATAACAGTAAAAGCGTGCTTCACTATGCTGTTACAAGGATTAGATATTACTCGTGAGTGTGCTTTATAAATTGTCAAGTTGTATAGATAAATTGGGAATCCTTGTGTGGCGCTGTAGGATAAGCACTGGACTGTTAACCTCAAGGTTGGTGCTTCAAACCCATCAGCGGCTTCTCAGAAATCCTATGTAGGGTTGCTATGAGTCAAATCAGCTTGATGGCACTTAATAGCAGCAACAGCACTATATAAATGGACCCCTAGTGTGGTGTGGTAGGACTGCTGACCACAAGGTTGATAGCTGCACTCAGAAACCCTATACTAACTAGGTCACTATGAATCAGGCCTCACTTGACGACACACAACAGCAACAGCATTCTCTAAATTAGATGTCACTAAAACACCTGGTGTGGTGCCGTAGGAGCAACACTGGACTTGGAACCACAAGGTCACTGGTTCAAACCCACCAGTCGCTCCTTGGAAACCCTATATAGTGTTGCTATGAGTCTGAACCAACTTGACGGCACTTAACAACAACAACAATAAATGGTTAGATTTTGAGCTATTTGTCTATGTTAATATTAAAAAATTTTAAATATGTTGTTAAGTGCTGTTAACTTGGTTCCTACTCATAGTGACTGGTTATAGGGTTTCTGAGGAGTAGCTGGTGGACTTGAACCACCAACCTTGAGGTTAGCAGTCCAGTGCTTATTCTATAGCGCCACACCAGGACTCCTTTAAATATGTAAGAGAATAAAATTGATCAAAATTGGGGACCTCCCTCCACTACTACCACCACCACCAGTGCCCAACAGAGAAATTCTTGACATGTTTTTAGAGTTCTTCTTGATACGTTTTTCTAATGTAAATATCATAAATGACTACTGAGTTTATTAAGTTGTTACAGGATTGAAAAGTAGTTTTGTTTTTTTTTTAAGGTTTTTATTTATATTTTTGTTGTTGTTGAGAATTTGCCCAGCAAAATAGACAGCACTTCAGCAGTTTCTGTACATATATATACGTTCTTTGAGTTGTGCAGCCATTCTTTGCCTCCTTTTCTGAGTTGTTCTTCCTCCACTAACAAATTCTCTACCCCTAAGGTTCCTTGGTCTTTCAAGTTGCTCTTGTCAATTTGAGCTGGTATGTTATTGCTTTTGGTAAGTACCATCAAGTTGGTTCTGACTCATAGTGACCCTATAAAGGGTTTCTGAGGCTGTTCATCTTTGTGGGAGCAGAAAGCCTCATCTTTTTTCCTGCAGAGTGGCTCGTGAGCTCGAACCACTGACCTTGTGGTTCACAGTCCAGTGCATATCGTACAGAGTCACCACTTGCCCATTTCATCTCATGTAGATCGTTCTTGGGAGTCCTGGGGTGGTGCTGTAGGATAAGCACTTGACTGCAAGGTCGGCAGTTCAAACTCACCAGTCACTCATTGGAAACTCTATATAGGGTCACTGTAGGTTGGAACTGACTCAACAGCTCCTAACATCAACAACAGCAAGATAGTTCTTGAAAGAGTATAATGCTCAAGGCAGACATGTTTTATTAGTTAAGCCAAGCCAGTGCATGATTTTGAGAAGACTTCAGGTTTAAGGGTTAAAAATTATACCAGGACAGTAGTTTCTGGGCTTCACCCAGCTGTCATTGTTGTAGGAACTCAGGTTTCCATGATAAAATTTGAAATTCTTTTCTTTATTTTCCCCCTTTTGATCAGGACTCTTTCCTAGAATCTTTGATAAAAAATGTCCACTGATGGTAGCTGGGCACCATCCAGTTCTGGTCTCATTGCAGAGGAGGCAATTGTTCATAGAAGCAATTACCCTTACATTCCATATCATCCTATGCCTGACTCTCTTGCTCCAGGAGAATAGAGACCATTTGTGCTTTGATGGCCTCTTGCAAGCTTTGACGACCTATGCAACAAACTAGGAGATAAAACCAAAGCACTGAACATATTATTAGACCAATTAACTGGGATGTCCTATGAAACCGTGACTCTAAACCCCCAAACTAAGGAACTAAATCCCACGAGGTTTTGGTTGTACATAAGCAGCCTAAGCAGCTACTCTCGTTGTTGTTGTAAATTTATTGATTATATGGCTTTTGCCAATTTAACTTTTTACAGGTGTGCAGTTTATTGCAAGTAATTAAAATATTCGGTGGCTGTGCAACCCTACCCTTAATCACTGTTCGATTTCCATCACCATTTACCAGCCCTTTCCCCCTCACCCTTATTACTCCCACCCCTGGTAACCACTTACATACTTTGCTTTCTATGCATTTGACTTTCCTTTTGGTATAATTGAGGTCATATAATATTTTGTCCTTTTGTGATTGACTTATTTCACTCAGCCCATTGTCTTCCAACTCCATGTGTATCATTGTTGTTAAGTAC
>NW_006408593.1:11853870-11854653 GCF_000296735.1 Chrysochloris asiatica | reverse complement strand
AGTAGTATTCACATTATGTATATATCACATTTCATTTATCCATTCATCATTTCGGAATGAAAAGTTTAAATTATTGACTTCCACGGAGTCCTGGTGTGGCACTATAGGATAAGCACTAGACTGCTGACTGCAAGGTTGATGGTTCAAACCAACCAGCTGCTCCACAGAAAACCCGTACAGAGTAGCTATGAGGAGGAACCGACTTGATGGCACTTAAAATATTTAAAAATATTTTTTGTGTTGATGTACAGATTTATAAGGATTACATAAATGTACATATTCTTGGATAAATGTATAAGGATTTTAAATGTTTGACAAGTTGTATGAATAGTGTTTATACCTTTGAACTATCTGTTGTTATCATTAATATTAATAATGATACTAATAGTGCTGGTAGTGCTGTAGGAAGAGCACTGGATTACTAACCACAAGGTTGGCAGTTCATGCCCACCAGCTGCTCTGCAGGAGAAAGATGAGGCTTTCTGCTCCCATAAAGATTAACAGCCTTAGAGTCCTACACACAGGGTTGCCACTGAGTTGTAACCAATTGGATGAAGCCTAACAACAACTAGTGTAATGTTGATTTGAGTGTTTATCATGTACAGTGCCAAGCCTTTATACATACAGGATCTCATTTTATTTTAATCCCTCCAGCAGTATTCTGAAGGTGCTATGATGGTGCTGAGGGCTAAGCATTGAGCTGCAAACCTCAGGGTCATAGTTTCAAACCCACCAGCTTCTCCGTGGGAGAAAGATGAGGCTGTCTGCTCCCGTAAGGATTTC
>NW_006408593.1:11786113-11852025 GCF_000296735.1 Chrysochloris asiatica | reverse complement strand
TCAATGTTGTCCATAGCTTGTCATGATCCACACAATAGCCTTTGCGTAGTCAATAAAGCACAGGTAAACATCTTTCTGATATTCTCTGCTTTCAGCCAGGATCCATCAGACATCAGCATTGATATCCCTTATTCCACGACCTCTTCTGAATCCGGCTTGAACCTCTGGAAGTTCTCTGTCAGTATATGATTGTAGACGTTTCTGTATTACCTTTAGCAAAACTTTGCTCGCATGGAATATCAAAGAGACTGTGGGATGATTTCCGCATTCCTTTAGGTCACCTCTCTTTGGAATGGGCACAAATACAGATCTCTTCCAATCAGTCGGCCAGATAGCTGTCTTCCAAATTTCTTGGCTGAGATGAGTGAGTACCTCCTGTGCCGCCTCATTTTCTTGAAAGATTTCAATTTTTATTCCATCACTTCCTGGTGCCTTGTATAGGAAACCCTATACAGGGTTGTTATGAATGGGAACTGACTCAAGGACACTTAACAACAACAACATGATGGCTGAAACTGCTGTTGCCTTGGCAGGGCCAGACCAAATGATTTTGCGGGCCCTGTGCGTCAGACTGCAAAGTCGTGTGAACTGTGAGGTCGGTGGTTCAAGCTCACCAGCTGCTCCTCGGAAACCCTATACAGGGTGGCTATGGGTCAGAACCGACTCGACGGCACTTAACAACAACAACAGTAGGATGTTCTGGTGTGGCGCTGTGGGCTAGTGCACCAGACTGCAAAGCTGTTTGAACTGCAAGGTTAGTGGTTCAAGCTCACTAGCTGCTCTTCGGAAACCCTATAGAGGGTTGCTATGGGTTGGAACTGACTTGATGGCACTTAACAACAACAACAATAGGGACTCCTGGTGCAAAGGTGGTTTGAGCCACAAGTCGACCATTCAAGCTCACCAGCTGCTCCTTGGAAACCCCATGCAGGGTTGCTGTGGGTTGGAGCCAACTTGACATAGGCCCTTGGGCCTATATTCCTTACCCCTGCTATACAGGGTCTCTCTGAGTTAAATAGACTCAACAGCACTTAACAACAGCAAGTGGGATCACATCGATAGATGCTCCAGCCTGGATTTAAGCCCCAGGTTTGATTCCATAGCCCCAGATCTTAAGTGTCCAAAATGCTGTACTGAACTATGCAATTCCCATAGAAACTTAGAAAATGAAAACTTTTAACTTAATTGAAATGGCCATGGCTGTGATATATTATTTGGGGAATGTTTCATGTTGATTTTGGTTGGGTTAGGCCGAACATTTTAGAAATTGTAAGCATTGGCATGGAAAGAAAATGAAGGTGTTTGGGATAGTACCTGTCTTGTTCACTGTTGTTTGTCCATTGCTGAGCACAGAGCGGGGTCTAATAACTGCTGCTTAAAGTTGGCACGTTATTTTGTACATTTTCTCTGAAGGTATAAATAGATCACATTCACTATTCCAGTCGGTCCTTATATAATAATGTTTTATTTATTTGTTTATTTTTTCATAATATTTTAGAGGATTAAGTAAGTGTTATTCCTTTTAATAAATATTATCAAAGCAATGCATATGAGTTACTAAAGTAATAGATACATGGAAAATGAAAGTTACTCCATTCCCATCCTACTTTAAATTCTTTCTATGCATTTAAGTATGTATACTTATACATTAAAAAATGGAATTATACCATAGTACTCTTACAATGAAATCCTGTTATGGTGCTGTAGAATAATCACTGGCTTGCTAGCCACAAGGTTGGCAGTTCAAAACCATTAGCTGTGCCTTGGAAATCCTATACAGGGTTGCTCTGAGTGGCATGACACTTAACATACTGCCACGATTTACTTTTTTAGGTGGGTATTTAAAAAAACCAAAGTGGCTGTTTTTGAAAATAGGGCTCATGTGGTAAGTGAATGTGAGGTTGCAGAAAGAGGTGAGTGAGGTTTATACATTAAGGTTATAAACCTAATGCCCTAACCTGATGATTATCTAGGGGTAAAAATAACTTTCAGTTCTTTTGCACCACCTCATACTTTAGACATTGTTGTTATTATTTTTAAAACTTTAAAAAATGTTGACCAGTTTAAAATGACAAATTGTTATTTGTGTTACATAAATAATTTAGGCGACAGTTTCAGAATTAAATCTAGCTCCTTCTTATAGCAACTAAGAGACCAGTTGTGATTTCAGGTAATTTTTTTAATGGAAGCCTCTCTTTGAGGTTATTAAAAAGCATTCATGTAACTTATGCAAAGTAAAGTTTTTTAAAACCAAGAAAAGAGTTAGAATGTTAAAATATTAGAGTAAAAACTCAATACTGCTTATGGTATCTGGACGTCTGCCCCGCATAGGAATGAGACCTGGGAATCTTTATTGTGTGGTGGTGACTGACTTTACACATATCCCTACCCCCTCTCCCTTTCTCTTTTACCAAATGTTACACCAACAACCCAGTATTTTTTAAGGCATCGATGATAATTTTTTTTTTAATAGCAGTTTAAAGGATTTTAAAAAACTCAACAAGTTATTTGAGTGCTATTTGTTTTTCTGATGTTATATAAAAAAAGACATGTTCAGGATCTTACAATCTACATTAAATAAAATCTTCTGACTCTGATTTTAGGAGTTTTAACTTGTTTCAAAGGCTGTTAGTCATAATTTATCTAATTTTTAAATAAAATTTGTATTATACAAGTAATAAAACCTTGTCCATTATAAAAACAATTTTTCAAAAACCTTTCTAATCCTAGAATGTACTCTTTGGTTTTATGTTTCTTTATGAAATGCTGTGGCTCAGCCTTCAAATTCCAAGAATTAGATCTGATAGAATGTGGCGACTTATTTATACTTAGTCAAAGCTTTAACAAGGCAAGTTAAGCATATTTCTCATTGGTTACATTCATATGTACTTTTCACATTAAGTGGCTCACAGAATGCCCTTGAGTACTTTTTTATGGATGGTGAAACTGAGGCAGAGACAGAAATTTAAGTAAATTAATGGCAGAGACAAATTTTCCTGACTTTCTTAATCCTAACCTCAATAGTCTTGACCTGTAGTCTGGAAACTTTTCTTTTTAAAATGATAACCACTAGTAGGTATACATTTACATAAGATAGTCTAAACTAATATATTCTGTATGTTTAATAACAGAGGCAAGTTAAAAATTTGAAAAAGGATGTGATTGAAAAATTCAAGTTGCAGCGTTTTCTTCCCAGCGCCCCCTACCCGGGCTGCACGCCCCCTAGCCCTGGTGCACGCCCCCTTGAAGGAGACTGATTCTAGAGAGGCCCTTTTGCCCGCAGAGTGGCAGCCATGGGGACGCCTGGAGGACGATTGGTACAAGGTGTGGGGTTTTAAGTTGGAGTGATCGTTGGCAGCTTTTTAATTTTAAAGAAACAGCCTTGCTTTCTGTGAAAGGCTGGAAGATTGAGGGTAAAAAGGCCTTGAGAGAGTTGGGCTTAAAAGATAAATAGACACGGTCTTTGCTTTCTTCAGGCTTGGCCAAAGGGGAAAGGCTGTCTATCTGGACAGCTCCTGTTCCCAGTGAGATGGCAGCGCCTTTTTCTGTTGTTAGGCAGTTTATAGAACGCAGGATAGCTTGGTAAGCGTCTTCTCTGTGCCTGATATGACGTAACATTGTAGAGTATGCAGCATGCATGTTAAGTACAAGTGGTTGTATTTGGCTTGTTGCTGCAGCATTTTTGAGGATGTCTTAAGAAGCAGTTAACACTCAGTAGAGTTGGATATGTACAAATCTTGAAATCATGATTTCAAAGAGACTAAACTTTGTTACTTGAATTCTTGTATTTAGTGTTTGTTTACTTCTCCCCACCCCACCCCCAACACCTCAAAGCAGAATCCTTATTCTGAAAGGAACAGATGCCTTTAACTTATGAGGACTTGATACTAAAAAGCCTACAGAAACCTTTTTACTGTTTATTTTCTTTAATCTATATTTAAAGCATATTGTAAGTATTGTTGTTAAAGGGTTTTAAGATGATGGCTCCCCCCCTTCCCCGCACCTCTTTGTGCTCCGGGCAGAGATAAGGAATGTCAAATTGACAACTTGGTATAAAGAAAGAATGACCAATGAAATAAAACAGGAGTTCAAATATAAAGAGAACCAGATACAAATGTAGAATGAAAATATCTTTGAGTAAAATGTTAGCATCCTGTACTTGGAACAGATGCCACATTAATTCAAAAGAGAGCCCAGAAAATGTGGCAACTTTACGATGTCAATGGAGGGAGCTGCAGTGGTTCCTGTTTTCATTGTGTTAAGTTTCAGTAGCTTCAGGTCCAATCCTGTCCTCCTGGATAAACTTAGATCTTGTATATGTCACACGGTAATAGACAAATATTAAATCCACGCTTAATTTTTATTTGTATAATTAAATGTATTGTTAATCCAGTTGAGAGATATTAGGTTAAAAAAGTCCACTAATTTGTAATGCAGCAGTAATGATTCTTGTTTTAAATATGCATATCATGACATACAGAATCTGAGACATAAAATGAACTTTTCTCTGCATTCTTCAAAGCACACTTAAGAGAATTAAGGTACTCTAAGATTTGAGTCTGAAAGAGGCCTAGTGCTTTTTGAATGTAGAATTTGGAGAAGTTACAAAACTATGAGAATTTTGCATTTATTTTGTCTCATTAAATCTACAGTTATCATTGGACATTTGTTATGATTTTAAAGTAGGTTAGATTCATTCATCCCTTTTATGGTGTTTTTTTAATGATGTTTAGAAAGAATAAGAAGGGGTGTTGGGAGGGTGTGATTTTACACTTGGATCTTTCCAGAGTGGCATTCATTTGATAGAAGAGTGCACCGGGCATCTCTGAATTGCGTTTCTCGCATTGCGTGGTTAGAGTGGACCTGAGGATAGAGAGGTGGCCTGGGGGCTCTTAACCAGATTGCCAGTGTCCACTTGCTGGGTGGTGCAATGATCTCATCTCCAGAGGTGGACAGACCCTGTTTGCCTGGAGAGAAGTCTGGTGCACAGCTTAGTAAAGAAAGCGCTACTAGTTTTCTTCCAGTTGGTCAAGGCATGAAGGTTTATAGTTTAGTAATTTGGTGAAAAGGTGAAAACAGTTTTGTTTTAATGCAGTTCAGGTGCAGGGACGTTTTTCATATGGTAATCTGTGACTAGGACCAAATCCCTTCACCCTGTGTTTCCTCATCTGTAAAATGTATGTAAATAAGAGAACCTATCTTCTGCAGTTGCTTTGAGGGATAAATGAATTAACATGTAAACTAGTAGCCACTGCCTGATGCATGTATGTTGTTGTTAAGTGCCATCGAGTCAGTTCTGACTCATAGAAACCCTGTTTAGAGATTCTAAGGAGCGGCTGGTGGGCTTGAACCCCGACCTTAAGGTTCAAACTGACCTTGCAGTCCAGTGCATTAACTCCCAGCACCACACCAGGATTCCGTAAAGGGTTTCTGAGAAGCAACTGGTGGGTTTGAGTCTCCGACTTTGGTAGTTAGCAGTCCAGTGCTTATCCTACAATGCCCTACAGTGCCACACCAGGAGTTCAGTGCCTGATACATGTTGTTGCTAGGTACCATTGAGTATGTTCTGACTCATAGCAGTGGTTAGTAGTCTATTGCTTATCCACAGTGCCACACCAGGACCTCTTACCTGATGCATAGAAAATGATAAATAAGTAGCGCTCTTATTAGATATATTTAACAATATTTTTTTCTCCTTTTCCCTTGACTCATAGTGACCCTGTATAAGGTTTCCAAGGAGTGGCTTCACAGTGGGTTTGAACTGCTGATCTTGTGGGTAGTAGTCCATTGCTAATCCTACAGTAGTACCACACCAGCACTTCTTGCATGATATATTTGTTGTTAAGTGCTGTTGAGTCGGTTCCAACTCATAGCGACCCTGTATAGGGTTTCCAAGGAGGAGGGGCTGGTAAGTTTGAACCGCTGACCTTGTGTTTCATACTGACCTTGCAATCCAGTGCTTTGTCCCACAGCGCCATACCAGGAC
Organism: Chrysochloris asiatica; assembly: GCF_000296735.1. Lineage (NCBI taxonomy): Eukaryota > Metazoa > Chordata > Mammalia > Afrosoricida > Chrysochloridae > Chrysochloris > Chrysochloris asiatica. Next base: position 11,846,039 of record NW_006408593.1, on the reverse strand, counting down.
TGCTAAATAAATAGCACTCTTGTTAGATATATTTAACAGTAGTTTTTTGTTTTTTGTTTTTTTCCTTTTTCCTTTCTCAAGGGTTGAAATACATGTTTCATACCAGGAAAAGAGCCAGAGCTTTGAATTCTGACACCTGGGTTGGAATTTCAGTATAAGCAATTGGACTATTTAAATTTCCTTCCTATGACAGAGATTTTGGAGTCCTGGTGTGGCGCTGCAGGATAATGCGCCTGACTGTAAGGTCAGTTTGAACCGCAAGGTCAGCGTTTCCAACCCACCAGTTGCTCCTTGAAAAACCTATGCAGGGTCGCTGTGGATCAGAACCGACTCGGAGGCACTTAACAACAATAACAGAGATTTTTCAAATATGAGGAAAACTTCAAAAAGTTTATGGAAAAATGGAATTAAAATGGAATTTTTCCACAAACTCTTTGAAGACCCTTCATAGGTGCTATATAGTACTAAATGCTGTGCCGGTCACTTGGACTTGTTTCTTCATCTCTGATAGAGGATAATGCCCACCTCCTAGGGTTGATGTAAGGATAAGGTGAGGCAGTCTTAAGACACTTGGATCAATGATGGTTGGTATTATCATTATATGAGATGGCTTCAAAAAGTTCATGGGAAAATAGAATTAGAAGACAATGGAATTTTTCCATGAACTTTTCAAGCCTCTTGTGTTATCGTTATTGTGATTGCCAAATTCCTTCTAAAAGTTTATGGGAGGGAAGTTAATAGGGAAAAATGTATGTGGAAGGAGGACTAAGTTTTCTTTCTTGAAACAGCACGAGAAGTAAAGCTACACACAGGAGAAGTCTGCTCGCTGCTGCTGTTAGGTACCGAGTCGCTTCCAACTCATAAAGACTTTATGCTCAACAGAACGAAACCCTGCCCAGCCCTCATCAGCCTCACAGTTGTTAGAGTTGAGCCCATTGTTGCTGCCACAGTGTCAGTCCAGAAAAAACAGTCTTCCTCTGTTTTGTTGACCCTCTACTTTTCCAAACTCTAGAGATTGGTTCCTTCTGATGACATGTCGGAAGTATGAGAGACAAAGTCTCACCATCCTGGCTTAGGAACATTTTAGCTATACTTCTCCCAACACACATTTGTTTGTTCTTCTTTCAGCCCATATCTAATGAGCTCTTATTTGTGAAACTACCTTAATAGAAATAGTAAGAATACAGGATTATGTTAGTTTTAACAGAGCCTTTTAAAAAACATTTCAGGGTACTTTGTATATTAAAACCTTTGGTGATATAAGCTTAAAGTTTTTTCAGCTACTGATGAATCCAGCAACAACATATTTATGCAGGTTACAGTAGGTCACTTAACATCAACTGAGTAGTAGATTAAGCGTCATAACTTAAAACTACAAAATATTAATCATCAGGTCAACTATTCGGTCAGTTTCTAGGGTGTGTGTTTAACCCTTGAGAAAACATGGTAGGGTGTAATATGTAATAGCTAATGGAAACCATTGTAGAGCACCAGAGATATAAATGTACATAAATGCTTTCTAGTAATGCTGGCCACCACTAGTCTGTTGACTTATAGTGCTATGGTGATTTGCATGTTGCTGTGATGCTGGACAAAGCTCAGTAGCGTTTATAGGTTAAGATAGACTAGGAAAAAGGACCTGGTGATCTACTTTAAGTAAATCAGTGAAAACTTTAAGAATAGCAGTGGAACATAGATATAGTGCTGGAAGTAAGCCCTTAAGGTTAGAAGGCACTCAAACTCCTCAAAGTAGAGTTGACCTTAAACATGTGGATGTAGTAAAGCTCTTGGGACCTTCATTTGTTGATGTTGTGGTATGACTCAAAATGAGAAGAATGCAAATGTTAATAATCAGAATCTGAAATGTACAAAGTATGAATTTAGGAAAATTGGTGGTTGTCAGAAATGCAATGCAATGTATTAAGATGGATGTCCTAGGCATTAGTAAGCTTAAATAGACTGGTGTTGGCCATTTTGAATTGGAAAATCATATGTCCTATGACATTTAACAACAATGATGCTAGGGATGACAAATTGAAGAGCAGTGATTCACATTAAATACATTTCCAGATCTGTGGTGAAGTACAACGAGATCAATGTTAGGATACTATTTATGCATCTACAAGGAGTCCTGGTGTGGCACAGTAGGATAAACGCTGGACTGTTAGCCGTAAGGTCAGTGGTTCAAATCCGTTGGCTGCTCCTTGGAAACCCTATGTTGTTGTTAAGTGCCATTGAGTCATTTCAGAGTCATGGTGGCCCTATACAGGGTTTCTGAGGTTTTACATCTTTGTAGGAATAGAAAGCCTCATGTTTGTTTTGCAGAGCGACTGGTGGACTCAAACCACTGTCGGTTCACTGTGAGTTGGAACCTACTTAACTGTACTTAACAGCAACAACAAGGAAGACTAGTTAGTATGTCTGTTGTTTAAATTTGAAACACCAACACTAATGCCAAAGTTGAAGAGATCAAAGATTTTTATCAACTTCTGCAGTCTGAAATTGATTGTTCAAACATGCAATTACTGATGATTGGAGTGTAAAATTTGGAAGCAGAAGAAGAATCAGTTGGAAAATATGACGTTGGTGATAGTAATGATAGAGATCACATGGTAGAATTTTATAAGACCAATGACCTTATTCACTGGAAATACCTTGTTTTCCACATAGAAGTAGACTATACGTGTGGATCTCAACAGATGGAACACACAGGAATCAAATCAGCTACATTTGTATAAAGAGATGATGAGAAAACTCAGTATCATCAGTCAGACCATGAGTTGTTCATATGCAAGTTCAAGTTGAAGCTGGAGAAAATGAAACAAGTCCACAAAAGCCAATATACAACTGTGAGTAAATCTGAATTTAGAGACCATCTCAAGAATAGATTTGACTCATTGAATTCTAATGACTGAAGACTGGAGGAGTTGTGGGATGACATCAAGAACATCAGACATGAAGAAATCAAAAGGTCAAAAAGACAGGAAAGAGAGGAAGAACCAAAATGGATATCAGAAGATACTCTAAAACTTGCTTTTTAATGCAGAGTAGCTAAAGTGAAAAGAAAAAATAATGAAGTAAAAGAGCCGAGCATAAGTCTTAAAAGGGCATTTCATAAATACAAAGTAAAGCACTATAGTGAAATGTGCAAATACCTGGAGTTAGAAAATCAAAGGAGAACACACACTTGACAAAAAAGTTAGGAAAAATTTAAGACTTAAGTTGCAGTATTTAAGAACCCACCAGCTGCTTCTTGGAAACCCTATACAGGGTCACTATGAGTAGGAAGTGACTCCATGGGCCCTTAAAAACAGCAATAACAATGGTCAAAAACTGAATAACACAGGAAGCATCAAAAGATGATGGAAGTCATTTATATAGAGTCATTTACCAAAAAGAATTGGTCAATGTTAAACCGTTTAAAGAGGTAACATATGATCAAGAGCCAGTGGTATCAAAGAAAGAAGTCCACACTGTATTGAAGGCATTGGTGAAAACAAGGCTCTGGGAATTGGTGGAATGCCAGTTGAGATGTAAGCATGCATCTACTCCAAAATACTTGGACGACAGCTAGCTTGACCAGTTGACTGAAAGAGGTCCATATTTGTGCCCATTACAAAGAAATGCGATCCAACAGAATGAGGAAATGATCAAATAGTATCATTAATTTTGAAGATAATTGTAAACTGACAGGCAATTGTCAGAATTCAAAGCCAGAATCAGAAGAGCCTGTGTAATAAGGGATAGCATTGCTGATGTCCTGTGATGTTGGCTGAAAGCAGAGAATACCAGGAAGATATTTATCTATGCTTTATTGACTCAAAATGTGTTTGGCTATGTGAATCATAAGAAATTCTGGATAACATTGTAAAGAATGGGAACTCCAGAACACTTCATTGTAAGCTCATGCAGAAACTGCCCATAGAGCAAGAGGCAGTCTTCTGGACAGAACAAGGGGAGACTGTGTGGTTTAAAATCAGGAAAGGTATGTGTCAGGGTTGTATTGTTCTACCATACTTAATCTGTATACTGAACAAATAATTCATATAAAGAAGGTGGCATTGGGATTGGAGGAAAACTCATTATCTGAGGTATGCAGATGATCCAACCTTGCTTTGTGTGAAAGCAGAGGGGACTTGAAATACTTACTGGTGAAGATCAAAGTTATGATTTTCAGTGTAGCTTATACCTCAACATAAAACAGAAATCCTTAAAACTGAACCAAAAAACAGCATCATAATAAACCCATAAAAGATTGATATTGTCAAGGATTTCATTTTACTTGGATCTACATTCTATGCTCATGGAAGCAGTAGTCAAGAAATCAAATGATGGGTATTGCATTGGGCAAATCTGCTGCAAAAGACCTCTTTAAAATGCTAAAAAGCAAACATTGTACTTGGAGCTCTAAGTTTTGCCTGACCCAAGGCCATGATTTTTTTGGTTGTTTCATATGCATGAAAAAACTGGACAATGAATAAGGAAGACCTAAAAAAAAACTGATGCCTTTGAATTATGCTGCTAGTGAAGGACAGTGAATATACCACAGACTGCCAGAAGAATGAACAGATCTGTCTTTAAAGAAGTACAGTCACAATGCTCCTTTGAAGCAAGAGTGACTAGACTTGGTCTCATGTAATTGGGACATGTTACAATGAGGAGCAGTTCCTAGAGAAGGACAACATACTTGGTAAACTATAGGGTCAGCAAGAAAGAGGAAGACTGTCAATAAGATAGATAACAGTGGCTGCAATAGTGGGTTCAAACCTGGTGACAATTATAAAGAAGGTGCAAGATTGGGCAGTATTCACTTTTGTTGTATACAAGTCGCTTTGAGTTGGAACCAAATCGATGACATCTAACAACAGCAAGAGGTAATGATTGGCACAATTGATTAGCTTTCTGATTGGGGCATTTTGCTTTTGTAAAATTTCATCTCATCTGGTGCTTGATCTTTTCTTATAGTAATTCTTATTTTCTTTGTACATTTCATCATCATATCCTACCTATACTAGAAAGTGGGCCTGACAGTAAGTTGATTTTGAGAAAAGTAGCCATTATTTCAGTCTCTGCCTCAAGTGATTGCCTCTGAATTAAACTTTTTTTTTTTCCTTAAAGAATTGAGTTTTTATTATATCCATATCTATCTGTCTGTCTGTCTGTATATCTGTGAAATCAGTAAGTGGGAAAAGGGGAACGATCATTATGTGTGTAATAAAATTAATTTTATTCATTCTCTACAAATTTAAATATGAAACTTTTGATTTTTCATCAGTATACTTTTTTTGTGTGACTCAGCAAATACATTTATTAATAGATTGCCTAAACATCCTGAAAATGGTGTGTTACCACTAGTGAGCACTTGAGTTATAGTAATAAAATAGCTTCCATTAGCTTTTTGTTTTTATTTTTACAACTGAATCATTTGATAAAGGCCTGCTTCTTGTTGTTGTTGTTGTTAACATGCTATCTAGTTGGTTCCGACTCACAGCGACCCTGTATAAGGAAGGTTTCAAAGGAACGGCTGGTAAGCTTAAACCACCAACCTTGTGGTGCAACCCAACCTTGAGTTTGAGTGCTTATCCTACTGTACCACCCCAAGACTCTGTAAAGGCCTAGTAAGGGGATAGGTGTATTTACTGTATTTTATTTTCCCTGTACTCCTAAAACAATTGTTTCTGCTTTCTGAGCAGAAATTCTAACAAGTTTGTTTTGATAAAGTGTTGTACTTTAGCTTAACGGATAATTTTAAAAAAAAAAAAGCAAAAAGCAATTTTATACATAGTTTTCTAAAAAAAGCAGATTACATAGTTTTCTTTTTTTTTTAAAGTAATGTTTATGTTGTTGTTGTTGTTGTTCTTAAGTGCTGTTGAGTCAGTTCTGACTCATAGCGACCCTGTATAGGATTTCTGAAGAGTGACTGGTGGATTTGAACTGCCGACCTTGCAGTTCAAACCGACATGGCAGTTGAGTGCTTATCCTACAGTGCCACATCAAGGACTCCAATGTTATATATGTTGTTGTTGAGTGTCATCAAGTCAGTTCCAACTCATAGCGACCCTATGTAGGGTTTCCTAGGAGCAGCTGGTGGGTTTGAACTGATGATCTTGCAGCTCAAACTGACCTTGCAGTACAGCACATTATCTTGCAGCTCGAGTGGCCAGTAGTAAAGTTTTGTAGCTTTAAAATGAGCACAGCCTGTGTATAGTGTTAAGTTTTCTTTGCTTTAGTATATCTGCTGGGCCTGTAAAAATTGCTTCTTTTGGTTCAATGACGTATATAGAAAGTTTAGAAGTGTATTTCATTTTCGTAAATTCGGTTAGGAATAGACCCTGCTGGGATTTTTTTCAAGTTGATTTAAAGAATTAGACAACTTTGAAAATCTGTGTGTGCTGTATGATAAACACTGGATCGAGGTTGGCAATTCAAACCCACCAACTATTACTCAGAAACCCTCTACAGGGTTATGATTCAGAACCAACTGGATAGTGCTTAAACACCCGTGCCATTTCTGGCAGGGGTAAGCTCTTGTTAGGCATGTGCAGAGGAGCCCATCCAGCCCCATGGGGCAGTTGGTGCTTCAGAGGGGTGAGCATCCTTTCTCCCTCCCCTTCTCCTCTGCACTCACTGCTTTATCACTTACTGTCTCCTCTTCTGCTTTTACTCCCACCTGTTTACTCTTCATCTCTTCCCCTAAACCCTCTTCTCTTCCCACCAATAAAATAATTACTTGTTTGTAAATGGGGTGATTGGTTAACAAGACCTTAAGGATTGAACAGTTTGTAGTTTTGGGCCTTTGGCAAGGAGTTGGATACTGAATAGCTTAAAATCACTTGAGATGTAACTATTTTTGAAAAACATTTTGTATTTGGACTAAAGAGAATAGGATAAAACATTTCTACCTCAGATTTTCTGGGGATGAAGTAGTGGTACAGTAGGGAAAGGTGCTGGCTTATTACTTAACTGGTGGTGGCGGTGGTGTGCCATGGAGTCTTTTTGACTCATAGCGACCCTTTGTAGGGTTTCTAAGGCTGTAAATCTTTATGGGAACAGCTGGTAGTTTCAAAGTGCTGTCCTTGAGGTTAGTAGCTCAACTTTTAACCACTACCCTACCAGAGCTCCTTTGTTACTTAATTTAAAAGAAGGAAAATGTGAATTTATTAGTTTATTAGATTGCACCTAGTTAGTCCTGTGGACCTAATTGGAGAAGAAAATGGAAATATTGATGTTGCTGATTCTGAAATGATTTTAATAAAAAGGGCTCACATTTCTGTTGCTTATAAAACATAAAATATGGCTATGATGCCTTGTTACATGCAGGCATACCTTGAAGACATTGTGGGTTCAGTTCCAGAGCACCTCAATACAATATCACAATAAAGGGAGTGACATGATTTGTTGTTTCCCAGTGCATTGTTGTTGTTGTTAAGTGCTGTCAAGTTGGTTCCAACTCATAGTAACCCTGTACAGGGTTTCCAAGGAGCGACTGGTGAGCTTGAACTGCTGATCTTGTGATTCAAACTGACTTTGCAGTCCTGCGTATAATCTGCAGAGCCACACCAGAACTCCTTTTCCCAGTGCATATGAAAGTCATCGTTACACTATACTTTGGTCATGAGTTGTACAAATACCATTATGAAAAATCTGAAATGTGAGAATTTACTAAAATGAGAACCAGAGACATGAAATGAGCACATTATTGGAAAAATGGCACAGATAGACTTGCTCAAGGTAGAGTTGCTAGAAACTTTAAATTTGTAAAAACCAAACCAAACCAAAAACCGCTGAATCCTCTAAAAGTACAATAAAACGAGGTATGCCTGTATTGATCTTTTACATTTCATTAATTGATATTTGCAACTTTCCAGATTTTTCTAATTGGTTTTGAACTTGTTTTGTAAGAAAAATAAAACATGGAAATTAGTTGTGGTTACAGGTTAACTTAGGCCCTGGATGGCTCAAGCAGTTAACTGCTTGACTACTGCTAGCCTTGAAAAATCTCACGGAGCAGATCTATTCTGTACACAAGAGGTCTTCATTGGGGGGATCCACTCTACAGCAACTGACAACAAAAATAACACATGCTAAGTTAATGGCTATGGTGGATTCAAATTCAGTAACTTCTAAACATTCTACCAGATATTTAATCTAAGTTTTACTTATGGCTAGAGAAAAGTATTTGAGAAAAGAGCCTTAACGTTATCTATACAGTTAAAAAAATAACGTTGTAGTCATTCAAAGACATACGCAAAAGTAGAGTGAATAAGCCCATGTATTCTTTACCCAGTTTTAATAATTATCAGCTTTTTTGTTTTGTTTTGTCAGTCTTTATGTATGTGTGTAAAAATACCAGGAAAGTAATTTCATATTTTTAAAACATGCAGTACAAACAGATACATTGGTATACTCAAAGGGAAGGTGTGTATGAATTATTAACTCTTTATATACATTGTAAGTTTAATACTGGTTATCACCTTTTAAAGAGTCCTGGTGTGGTGCTGTGGGTTAATGCGCCACCTGCAAAGCCATTTGAATTGCAAGGTCGACGGTTCAAGCTCAGTAGCTTCTCCTCAGAAATGCTATACAGGGTCGCTTTGAGTCGGAATCAACTTGACAGCACTTAACAACAAAAACACCACCTTTTAGGAGTCCTGGTGTGGTGCTGCAGGGTAATGCGCTAGACCGCAAGGTCAGGTTGAATTGCAAGGTCAGTGGTTCAAACCCACTGAAACCCTATACAGGGTCACTATGGGTCGGAACTCACTCACTGGCACTTAAAAACAACCACAATCATCTTTTGTGATATTATTCTCATTTATCTTTAAACTTGAAGATGTCTTGAGCTACCACTAACAATGAAGAACCACATTTCCTGGGAAGAGCTTAGTGTTCTTACCCATTTTGTCTTTAGAAATGTTAAAATTACTAGTTTTGAATTTACTGTTATAAGTTGCATTTTATGTACACTTGCCAATTGATACCTTTTATACAGATGACCATTAACAGTCATTTCTAATGTGGGGAAATATTTAAGCCAACTTAAAGGGAAGTGCAATAGCTTTGTAGTATAAGCACTGGACTGTGAGCCACAAGGTCAGCAGTTCTAGCATACTAACTGCTCCATGGGAGAAAGATGAGGCTTTCTGTTTCTGTTTCCTCACAGACTTTTAATTTATTTTTTATTTTTTTTAAAAGAAGTCTTGGATACCCTATATAGGGTCGTTAGGAATTAGAATCAACTCTAGGTTACTTACTAGCCAAGTTGCAAGTCATGGAGTCCTGTTCTGAACCTCTTCCTTCTGCACCTTCCCTTTCTATTGAACTGCCATGTGTGCCTTTCTTGAGTAAGGAGTGCATGTCATAACTCGTAAAAGGCTTGTTGAGGAGGGAATTTTGAGTTACTTGCAATCCTTAGGTCGAACAGTGACTAGGAACTTAGGCTGTTTACTCTGTTGTTCAAGTTTATTTGGAGGAGGAGTAAGTTGTTCACATGCCTGTAGTTGTGAGTCCTGTTCATTACTAGTCACTACGACAGTGGCCTTATCCTGAGTTTTCATGCTTTTATTAGTTTAAATTAGACCCATAGGGGTAATTATTCCACCCCAATGCATGAGGAAGCGTAGTCAGTGGAAGTTGTACATCTAAACCTCTGTGCAGTACATGGAAAATGCATCTTCAGTGTTATGATGCTCTTTGGCGTATTTAGTTTCGTGCAAGGAGTGTACTTATTTAACAGCACCTTTAATAAGCTCCCTCTCCACCAAAGATATATTTTTAAAAATTATACTTAAGAAGACTTTGTAGTATTCCCCAGTAGAGTTCATCTACAGCAGCAAAACCTTTCTAAAATAAAACTTATTCCTTTAACCGGTATCCATTTAAGTGGGTTTCTCTGTACTTGGTTTCCATGGAAATAGCGAATAGCTAACGTTATTTATAAGGTAGAAGTAAAATAGGGTGCCTAATGGGACCCCATGCTGCTCTGATGAAGAGACTTAGGAAAAAGATCCATGCTCATGGGATTTTTTTTTTTTTAAAACAAGGTTAATGGAAGCCCTGATTTCAGTCTTCTGTAACAGAACATATTTTTGGTTTTAAAGGCTAACATTAATATCAAGCAAACAACTTCTTTTTGAGGTTTGTACTGCTTTCACTTTCAAGTTTTCGGACCACTTACTTATCAGTGTGATTGAGGCTTTATGCTTCAGACTCCTGTTTCTTTGTGGGTTTTGTTTCAGAAGTTAAATCCCCAGCATGTTGTAGCTGTTTCAGTTTTCCATTGACGTTTCAGAGCACAGATAAAAAGATAAATGTTCATTAATGATAGCAGTGACAATGAAGAATCAATATGTTGTACTGCATAGGTTTTGTTGTTGTTTTCATTGTGAATATTATGGAACCAGTTTCAGTTTCCAGACCTTAAGTCAGAGTTCTCTTTTGTGTTGTAGAGTTAAACGTATAGTCAGAAAGAAAAGATTTTCCTTTGTGAATGAAAGTGTGTGTATGTGTGTAGGGGGCAGACCTTAATTTTTCTTACTTTTTTAAAAGATGGGTTGTTACTCCTGTTTGGTAATTGAAATAAGCATTCGTTTTTCTAGTCTTTGAAATGTGGATTTAGGAAAAACCTTGTCTTTTTCTTCACTTCTTTAGCAGGGCCTACTCTTAGTTTTGTAGGCCTACAGCAAAGCCTTGGCATTTCTTAAGCCCCTTCAAATGAAAGAACATCATTCCCTTTGTGTTTGTATTTTTTGAGGTGGGGGGAGGTTCTCACTGATTTTTCTGTCATCTGAACGGCACCTGCTCATTTTCTAGCCTGGGAGTAGAGCATTGCTATATTGAGAAGTGAGGCAGGATGGAACACAATAAGGTGCTATAATTTTTTATTTAGTTAGTTTTGGTCGTTCTTGGCAGCTTGTGATCATTATCCGTTTGTCTGGGAGTACTTTGTGATTATTCTTGGCTATCGGTACAGCAGGAGTTTTCTGTGTTTCATAAGCAAGGGGCAAGGGTTGTAGTGTACTTAGGGCTCCATCAGGGGAGGAGCTTTTGGTGTGTGTGTGTGTGTGTGTGTGTGTGTGTGTGTGTCTTTGGACACACTTCTGGTTGTAGTTGGGTTTATTTACTCTGATGTAATTTTAAAAAATGTTTGTTGTAATCCTGTTGAAGTTATTTTTGTGTGAGTTATCTTTGTCTCTGCTAGTGTCTTCTGGGCCTATTATATTAATATTACTTTATGTAAGTTCTTCAGTGAGTTCACTGGTTTTGGTATTTTTTTACTTTAACTTTTTCTTGTATATATGTTTGTTTAATGTGGTGTTTACCAATGACCTTCCTTAGTGACTTTTATTTGAATTATCTTTGTGCTTTAGAGACAAGGGATTTGGGTCTATGCTCCCATTTCTGAGAGACCAACTCCCAGTAGTTGCAGTTAGTGTAGTAGAAAGGGCTTTCCCAGATGCAGGGCTGGGCGTTGATCCTCCTCCTTAGTGCTCATGTTTTACACCTCCAACTCCCATTAGTGTTAATAGGAGGCACTTACTTAAATCCCTGTACCCCAAGATAAGCCCAAACCCCTTTGTATTGCCTTATAGCTATCTGACTTGTTTTTCTGTTGTTGATGGCAAACGTTTTTGGTCCTGAGGTTAAATGGTGGTTATTATTTAGATAGAGTTTGAGTTGTCTTGGGATATGAGTGATTTTCTAAGTCTGATCTGTAATTAACAAGTTTTTGATAGGATGATTAGACTCAGAAAACATTTATAGTACAGCTTCATGAACTGTGAAGCCTTATACATAAGGATTTTTGTACTTTATAGTATAATGAAGCAAGATTTATTTCCATTTATCTCTCTTCTCAACCACTAAATAAATTATTTTACAAGTTTTTGTACATAATTGTAAAAGGACAATTCACACAATTACTCTCTCACCTCTTGAGTCTTTTGTTAGTTAATTTGCCTCATTTCTCAAACATATAGAAGTTCATGTGCATTGTTTTTAGCACTTGCACACTGCAAGTCACTAGTCAAGTACTAGACAACTTCTCTTAACTAAAACTGCCTGTGAATTGTAGGTTTCTATTGCTGCCATTTATATATGTGCAGTCCAGTGGAAGAATTCCTAGATTGAAAGCTGTTGATCTGGATTTTAGGCTGGTCTGTGCCACTTACTTAGTGGTTCTGGGCTAGTCATCTACCGCCTTGGGCTTCTAGGTTTAGATCTGAGCACTCTCAGGCATTCATTCTAGGTGATAACTGAGGCCTACTTTCCTAGGAGGGATTAGTAGTGTTAAGTGGTAGAATTCTCATCTCTTCCATCCAGAAGACCTGGTGTCAGTTCTCCTCCAATGGATCTCAAGCTCACCTACCACCTCTTGTCAGAGGACGCTTTTGTGTTACTATGACGCTGAACAGATTGCAGCAGAACTTCACGACTTAATTAGGAAGAAAGGTCTGGCTATTGACTTCTGAAATATCAGGCACTAAAAACCCATGGAACTCAGTGGTCCTGTACTGTTGTGTGTATTCTTGCCATGAATCGGGGGCCAACTCTCTATCACCAAAAAACCAAAAACTTTTATAGGTACCAAAGGAAATAGAGGACTATAAGGCAGTGGTTCATAATCCTGGCTACCATCAGCATCTCTGGGGAACTAAAACAAAGCAAAACAAAACAAAACATATATCTGGGTTTAAATCAGACCTCATGTGACACTGTAGGATAAGCATTGGGCTGCTAAATGCAAGGTCGGTAAGTCAGACCTACCAGCTGCTCCTTCGAAACCCTGTACAGGGTTGTTGTGAGTCGGAACTGACTCGGCATCACTGAACAACAAGAAGAAGAAGAAGGGTAGGCTCTGTGAATCTGTTACGTTTTCCCCATTTTCCTGATGAAGGCTTGAGAACCACTTGTACAGCATTACTTCTGCTCTTCTGTATGCTGCTATTCGTGAGGTTTTCAGGGGCTAACCCCTCATAAGTGGCCGCCTGTTCCTTCTTCCTAGCCTTAGTTTAGAAGCTCTGCTGAACCTTCTCCACCATGATGACTCTGCTGGTATTTGAACTACTGGTGGTATAGCGTCCAGCATCAAAGCAACACAGTACAACAAACTGACAGACGACATGCTATCAAGAGGGATCAGTCCCTGGAATAGGACATCATGATTGGTCAGCAATAAAGAGAAATACGGTCAACAAGATGGATTGACACAATGGTTGCAATAGGTTCAAGCATAATGATTGTGAGACTGGTTCAGGGCCGGGCAATGTGTCATTTTGTTGTACATAGGGTTAAGCACTTAACAACAACTCTGTGTGTGTGTGTGTGTGTGTGTGTGTCTGTGTTGTTGGGGACATAATAAGTAGCCACATGAAGTAAGTAGTATGTGGTTGAGTTCTAAAATGGATGTTGTTGTTGATAAGTGAGGTCAAGTCAGTTAGACTCATAACGACCCTGTATAGGGTTTCCGAGGAGCAGCTGGTGAGCTTGAACCACTGACCTTGCTGTTCAAACTGACTTTGAAGTCCGGCGCGTTAACCCGCAGCGCACTTCAGCATTTCAAAGAAGAAGGACCTGGATGGTTAGGGAAGGTGTCCATTAATAAATGGGTCTTTATCTGGACTCTCTATATGGGAGTCCTGGTGTGGCTCTGTGGGCTAATGCGTCAGACTGCAAAGTCATTTGAACTGCAAGGTCGGTGCTTCCAGCTCACCAGCTGCTCCTTGGAAACCCTATAGAGGGTCACTATGGGTCGGAATTGACTCGACGGCACCTAACAACAACAACAATTTATATATGCAGATAAAAGGTAAAGAGGGTATTCTAGGTATGGGGGAAATTATGAATGAAAGTTTGGGAAAGGGGGAAACATCTTTATTTTAGTTTTCTCTTGGAATTGCTATAGATTTCCAAAACATTTTGAGGGGATGAGCCGTGAAGATACTTGGAGAGAGTTTTCAGCATTTTTTTTCCAGAGGGAGAAAGCAGGTATAACTTGCTTTCTGTGTGGTATGTACAGAAAAGAGGCCAGTGTGATTGGTGTGTTGTCAGCAATGGGGAGAGGGTAGGAGATAAGAGGCTCAAATCACTTGAAACTTTGTAGGCCATTGTGAAGTACTTAAATTAACATCTTCTCTGAATATGATGGGAAACCATTGGAGGATTTTGAGCAGAAGAGGAACAAAATCTATTTTAAATTTGTAACAGGTTACTAAGAGAATAGGCTGTAGTAGGGCAAGAGTACAAGTGGAGAGACTAGGCTATTGCACTGTTCTAGGTGAAGGATGGAGCCCTGAGGTGGCGCTGTAGGATCAGAACTGGACTGCTCATTACAAGGTCAGCAGTTCAACCCACCAGTTGCTCTCGGAAACCCTATGCAGGGTTACGGTGAGTAAAGTGATAGTAGTGAAGTTGAGAGAAGCGCTCAAAGTCACTACATTTTGAAGTTACTGTTAATATGGTCTGTCATTAGCATGGTTCTGGGTTGTGGGGGAAAAAAGAGCAGTTAATGATGACAGCTTCAAGCTTAGGGGCCTGAAGGCATGGAGTTGCTATTTGCTGAGATGGGGATAACTATGAAGAGGAGGGTAGTGGACAGTTAATCAGGAGTTTAGTTTTGGACATGTTGAGCTTGAAACACATATTTAACAACCATATTGAAGTGTTTAATGGATAGTTGGGCATATAGTTTGGGAATTCAGGGAAAAGGTCTGGGCTGGAGGTAAAAATTTGGGAGTCACCAGTATAATTCAGTGGAAAGGGTTCCCAGAACTGAGTCATGAGTAATACAACAGGAGGACCGAGACTTTACCATTAGCTTTAGTAGCATCGAAGTCATTGCTGATCTTGACAGAAACGGGCTACATGCTAATAGAGTGGGCTCAGTTGAGAATGGGAGAAGCAGGATTAGAGTCCGTGAGTTAACTCTTTTATGGGAGTTCTGTTATGCATGGGAGAATAGACAGAGGACAATGACTAGAACAGGATGTGGAATCAGTCTAGTCATCTTTTGTAAGATAGGAGAAATGAAATGACCTGATAGTAAAAAAATTGATACTTTATAAGAATGATGGGAGAAATGCTAAAGGGTGTCTCTGAGAGGTAATAGTGATAGGACATTTGTTGTTGTTGTTAAGTGCCATCAAGTCGGATTCGACCCATAGCGACCCTATACAGGGTTTCCGAAGAGCTACTGGTGAGCTTGAACTGCCAAGCTTGCAGTTCAAACGGCCTTGCAGTCTGGCGCATTAACCCACAGCACCACACCAGGACCCCAGGGATGGGACATAGGAAAAACTAAATCTCAGTGAGATTTTGCTTTTTCTTGTAATCATTTATCTTCATTTAAATTTATCTCAAATTTACTATGCTTTCTGTTAGGATACGAATTGGGCTGCTAACCTCAGGGTCAGCAGTTCGAAACTACCAGCTGTTCCGCAGAAGAAAGATGAGGCTTTCTGCTCCTATAAAGATTTACAGCCTCGGAAACCCTGTACAGGGTTGCTATGAGTCGGAACTGACTCCATGGCACATAACAACGACAAATTACAAAACCGTAAAACTTGTATTTAAAACTTGTGGATTGTACTACTATCACCTTGTTTTAGTAGGGGAAAATAAGAGATTAGATATTCTGGGTAAGGTGACATTTTAAAGTGACTTTGATAATTATCTGTGTATTCTAGCATTTGTCAAAATTTATGACTATGAATACAGACTATAAAGTTAATCATTTAAAATTTGTAGTTGTTATTAAGTGCTGTCGAGTCAGTTCCGACTCATAATGACCCCATAAAGTGTTTCTGAGGAGTGGCTGGTTAGTTTGGACTGCTGACCTTGTTGTGCAAACCGACCTTGAGAGCCATTCCTTATCCTACAGTGCCACACTAGGACTCCAAAATTTGTATGGGGTGACTTGAATTCTAGCCTAATTTAAACCATGATCTAATCTTGACCTTGTTCTATGTAAAACTTGTTTATTGCATAATCTTCATATGCAAAGGGTATGGATAGTTTATAAACAATACTTGTTGCTATTGTTATGTGCCGTGGAGTTGGTTCCGACTGCGCAGGGTTTCTGAGGCTGCAGATCTTCAGGGGAGCAGAAAACCTGGTAGTTTTGAACTGTCGACCTTGAGGTTAGCAGTCCGATTCGTAACCGCTATGCTAAAGTGATTATTAATCACTTGAGGTTTACGTATAACATTAAGATTTTTGTAATCATAAACGAAATCTGCTTTGTTTCTTTACCAATTCTAATTAAAGCAACTTCCTGTGAAGTTCTAGAGAGGTGTGTAATCTCCAGTTTGCAAAAAAAAATCATGTGACGTTATAGTAACAAGATAATTTTCAATCTCTGAAACAAAAATAATGTCATTTACTCTGATTTATGTGTTTTGAACATATTTTAAAAGAACAAACATATTTAAATTTTCAAATAAATATGGTTCAAATTCTTAACCACCTTAGTAGCTACAAGTGTGGAGTAGTGTACTCAAGAAGTACATTTAAATGAAATTTTCTTAATGTGAGGAACTAAAATTTGCATTTCAGACTCAGATCTTTTTTGTATGTGGGTAATGTAAGAAGTATACTTTGTACGTAAATCTTTTTGCCGTTCAGTCTATTAAATTATAGGAATAAATGATGTGTTTTGCTTTTCCATCAGTTTCCAAATGGTAGTCAGTTAATAATTGGTAATCAGTCTTCAGAAAAAACATTTTGGTAGTTCTCATACACAGTATATAGTTAAGTGCTCGGAGCTAATTGAAAGGTAGACAAGATGTGTGGGGAAGTCTGCTGCCATGAAGATTGTCGTTGTTAAGTGCAGTTGAATAATTCCCTGTATAGGGGTCCCTAGCAGTGACTCGTGGGTGTGAACTGCCAGCCTTGTAGTTGTTGTTAAGTGCTGTCAAGTCAGTTCTGACTCTGATCCTATATAGGGTTTCTGAGGAGTGGCTGGTGAGTTTGAACCGCTGAGTTCTGGTGTGGTGCTATAGGATAAGCACTGCACTATAAAGTTGGTTGTAGTTAGTAGTCCAGGGCTTTTCTCTTGGGAACTCTATGGGGCCGATCTACTCTGTTCTGTAGGGTTACTGTGGGTTGAACGGCAACGGATTTGGTTTAGGAAGTCCTAAAAGTAATTTACTCTTTTTTGGGGTATCTGAACCTCTGTGAATCTGATTAAAGCTGTGGGTGGATCCTGTTTCTAGAAAACTGTATCTGTGCTCATATATAGACTTTACCATAGAGTATTGTGGAGTTTACTGGCCTGTCTGAAGCCTATTCAACAGGATCCTTTTAGCTATAAAGAATCTTTAAGTTTTAACTTGACTGGACAACACGTGACGATAACAATAACAATCGTTAACTCTGTGGAGTCCTGGTGTAGTGCCATAGGATAAGCACTGCACCTCAAGGTCAGTTTGAACAGCCATGTCAGTGGTTCAAACTTGCCAGCTGCTCCTGGGAAACCCTATCCAGGGTCACTATGAGTGGGAACTGACTTGACAGCAAGCACTTAAAAGCAACAACAAGCTATCTGTGTGGAGTTGTGGAGGCTCAGTAGGATAACCACTGGACTGATAACCACAAGGTTGGCAGTTCAAGCCCACCAGCCATTTCCCTAGAGAAAGACGACGTTTTCTGCTCCCGTAAAGATTTACAGCCTCAGAAACCCTATACAGGATTGTTATGAGTTGGAACCACCTCCAACTTAATAGCACTTAACAACAAGAAGTTAGCTGTGTGCCCTCTGGGAAAGTTACTTAACCTCTCTGACTTTGAGTTCTTATGCCAGTCCAGCAGGTATATAAGCACCTTCATGATATCATGGTAACAGTCTTCTTCAGTGTGGGGTTGGCTCTGCTATGGATTTTTAAAGGAAATGTCTTGGAGATAAGGTATAGGTCCCTGGTGCTCTTTTTACTGGCTGTGACTTTTATTAGAAGAGGTATTACTGTGTAAATAGAAATTAAAATCGTAATCTCACCCTAATGGCATTGAGTTCCAGCCTATTTTATATATCCTGGGTGCAGGCCTTTGTTGGTTATGTGTTTCAGTTGTCTTCTCCAATTCTGTGGCTTGCTTTTTCCCTCTCTTAATGGGGTTTTTGTTTGTTTGTGTTTGTTTTTGATGAACAGAAGTTCTTTAATTTTCATTTAGTCCAATTTATCAGTCTTTCCCTTTTCATTATATTTTAAAGCAGCAATATTTCACTTTGTAATCAACAATTTGGATAAAAGCAGTGTTAGAAAGTCATTCATTTAACAAATAATGCTGTGGAAGATCAATGCATAAGAATTTATCCCCAGCCTGAAAGAGTGAACACTAAAGACATAATAGGGAAATAAGCCTGGAACAGATAGTTTAAGCATCCATTCAGTCAGTTGGTTCATTTAACGAACATTTACTCTGTACCTGGCACTGTTCTAGGCACCTTTTAAGTGGTACAGAGTCCTGTAGCTATCTGTAATGATGAGAAGTCACTTTTTAATAACCTCATCATTCTACAGATTGTTATGTGACTTTGCCTTTGGTTGGAAGTCATTCTAACCTTGGTAATTAAAATGTCATTTATAAGGACCTAAGAATTTGCTGCTAAAGAAAAGAGGCTAAAACAGCAAATTGGATTTCTTTTGGAAATGAATGTTAACTGCATGAACTGGACACTCTTAAATTACTTACTGTGTGCTTGATATGACTGTGTATATTAAAACAAAATTTATTTATAATCTGAGTGACAGGGAGAGCTTTTGAAACATACCCAGAGGAAATTAATCACTAGTGGAGTTGGTAAGTGTTGACATGTTGGTTCTGACTAATAATGACCCTGTATAGGGTTTTCAAGGAACAGCTGGTGGGTTTGAACTGCCACCCTTGTGATTAGCAGTCCAGGGCTTATCCTACAGCACCACACCAGGCACATCATTCAAACAAGTGTACTATGTTTAGGGCCGGAGAAAGTCTGCTCTCAAACATACAGTATTTAAATTTCATATGTCATGCTCCCAAGCATTTGAGAGTATGGTGCATGAAATTTAAATAATTTCATGCTAAAATATCAGGGGACAGATTTCTGGTTTTGTTTCTTAAATTTTATTTGGTTAGAAAAACAAGTCTAGGACAAAGAATGTTAAAAAATTCAAAATGTTAAAAATAAACATTATAGCTTGATTTGACTTTTCTGACCTTGATATCAACTTAGTGAGCTTTTAGTTCATCTTTATTGTAGTACTTAAAGAAAGCACAAACAACAAAATATCACTGAGCTTTGGATCCTAGATCTTAAAACCTTTATTTTCTTTGACTCTGTCATTGAATAAGATAAAGGGCATACTGAAAGTGTGTGTGACTTATAGTCTAAAGTGGTAAGACTTCAAGAATGTGAGTAAACAGTTTCATTAGAATTCTGACTGTACATTATTGTAAAGTATTATGAATTTCTAAATCTTACATAAGGCAAATCCATTTTAAGGTTAATAGAAAAGCCTTTTAAGTTGACCAAACCTAGGGCTGTTGATGTTAACTTAAGTTGGTAATATAAAGCAACTGGTAGTAACACAGTGAAGGGCATTTGTTAGGAATGAGAGTGTATCTGTATGTTGTCCTTTAGATGAGGAGTATTTCCTTTCTGTGAGTCTCTTTGGGAAGGGAAACGTCAGCTACTTTTTCTTGAAAAAAACTGTACAAGAGTAAATACTTAACTGCCTTTGAGTTCTTTCCTTGCTGTAAAAACTCTCCCTTCTCTTTTTTATTTTGGGTTTAAAACTTTGGAGACTTTTATATAGTTTGATTTTTCCTTTTTCAAATCAGACAGAAATATTTTCATCTTCAGTTTTTGACGACTGGTCATAAATCTGTGATTGTAGTCTAATCCCACTTCTCCTTCTTCTGTTATAGGGGGATAGAGAGCTGAAGGAGAACAACTTTCCCCCAAAATTGGTAAGTACTTTTATGAGGCAGGCATAGTGTGCTTGATGCTAGCTGATAATCATTCAAATGTTCAATGATTTTTTTTTTTTTTTTGCAAAAAAGCTTTCTCACAGAAATGAGGCTTTGCTGTTTACACTGAGTGAAAGTGATTTTTTTGTCTAATTTCACCTAGCCATATCTCAAATGCATTTGTGTTTCTAATAATACTGCTAGGCTTGCATGTTCCTGCATTCGATAACTTGTTAAAATGTAAAGTTCCTTTTTGCCAAGAATGTCCTTAATGCAGTAGTTAGGACTGAGAATTGAAAAGTCAGGAAATTCGAAAGTTAAGGTCCCCATTGTGTTTTGTATTACTTAATATACTGTTAAATTTGATGGCTGTAGTATGTGTGCAAAATGGCTAGGGTAATGTAACTGTGGTACTCTTGACTTTGAAATTTTGGACTCTTAAGCATTTATATTCTTAAACTTAGTGTTGGAATGGCTTCAGAGATGACATTACATTTTTAGTGTGTTGTTTTGTGTTATTTTTAAAGAGAAAAACGAAAAAGAGAGAGAAACATTATTACTGTGTTGGGCATATAAGCAAACACATTTTTTCCTAATATTAAATATCTACTGTAATACATTTTTTTAAAATGGCTTATTAATTCATCACACTTAATCGTTTCTTTAAATATGTAATTCAAGAGTACAAATTACACAGGGCAGTCTAATAACTAAGCATCAAACAAATACTAACCTTAATTGGTGTGTATTACAATAAAAATTAAACTTGAAGCTAACTGGAGTAGGGTAGTTTGCTGATGCAAGGCTACTCCTTTTGATGAAATTCTTTCACGAATAGTAATTAACTTAGTGGCTTTACCTAAGGCTAACATTTTCCTAAGGCTTATAGTCCTTGAGGTATCTCTTACCTTTTAGGGTTTGGGCTTTGAAAGTGAAAGGAAAGCATTTGAATTGGTTAGCCTTGCATTTTACTAACTTGTTATTCTGTTTGCCTTTTTCACATGGACCCTTTTAAAATAAATAATCAAGACCCTACTAGTGCTTTACTTTGAGATATGATAAAATCGTAGAGTCTTAGAAAGAACCTTAAAGGTCTTCTCTTCCAACCTTTTACTGTGTGTGGCAATTTCTTGTCCTATGTTTCTGGCAGGTTGTTACTCAAGTGTGTATTGGATACTGCATTTTAAAACAAAGCTCATTATTGTGTATAATGCATTCTGAGGAACTTTAGTTCCACGGAGATGGTGATATTACTGTGGTAGGGTGGGGGTGGGGAAAGGGTTCTGTGATCAAATAATTTGGGAAATGCTGGGTTAAACAAAGTTAAACAGGTTTCTTTACTGCAGGACTTCTCAGAACCTTTAATATGCTAATGTGCATTGTGAATCTCCAAGAGGGGGATATGATATGCAGCATTCTTGAATACTTCTAATGACAGGGAGCCCACTACCTCATAAGGTAACCCATTCCTTTTTTGTACAGCTCTAATCCTTAGTTCTTCCTTATAGTGGTCTGAAAACTATCTACCATAACTCCCACCTATTTCTGTTATAAGTTCCTACTGGCTATACTAAGACCATCACACCCTCTAATGTTATCCTTTGTGTGATAAATATTTATGTGATTCTGGCTAGCCTTCTATGGACATTCGGAATGCCTCTAAGCATTCTGGTACATGTGGCAACCAGTTCTAAAATCTTGGCCTCATTGTTATTATGCTTAGATACACTCCAGTATCCTTCATTTTGAATTTCTAAATTTACTTAATGGCCTTGTTGTTGGGAGTAGTTGGGATGAATTTAGTGGGCATGCTTGATTTCTGTAAAGAAAGATGGACAATAGATGAATGCATGTTGCTGGGCACCAGGAAGCAGAGGTCAAAACAGTTTTGAGTGTGGGTGGTCAGGAGTGGTGCAGGATACTGGAGCAGAGCTGTGAAGAAGAGGGTACTGGGGGGATAGCCCTAACTTGCCCCCAAATATCATGAAAGCCTTTGTGCTGGAGGGGTAGGATCTGTGTAAAAGGTATTCGGGTGTGTGTGTGTGTGTGTGTGTGTGTGTGTTTGAAAAAAGAAACCTCCTACCACTCCCCCAAAACCTCAGAAAGATGCGTATTTTATATTCAAACTTATTCAGACATTCAAATAAAATTAATTTTATATGACTGTGCATGGATATACCTGCTCCTCCCTTATCTAGTTTCTTGTTATTGGACATTCCACACTTACGACCATAGCAAAAAACTACTATCCACCTGTTTTATGCGTTAATGACATACATCTGACAGTAATGAACACCAGGGTGCAAGGCAAGAGTAACACTGGCTCTGATGATAAAAGTCATGGGTCACCTTGACTGAGGCAGGATTCTCCGTTGTCTGGCAGTTGTGTAATGATACAGTCATCCTCTATTTTCTGGTCTGATTTGGTCCTTCTCCCTTTTTACATAATGCAGATTTTCACCTAATGACCTGCTCTATGGAACTTGATCATGTCTATAAGTGAGCAGCAGGAGTGTATGTATATGTGCTGCTGTTAAGTGTCATGCAGTTGGTTCTGACCTTGTAGAGAGTTTCTGAGGTGTGGCTGGTGAGTTTGAACTGCCAGCCTTGAGCTTAGCGGTTCGGTGCTTATCCTACAGTGCCACACTAGGACTCTATGTATGTATGTGTGTGCGTATATATATGTGTGTGTGTAATGTATGTATGTATATTTTTATTTACTTAATAGTTAGGAAACATCAGCACCTGTAATACCAGACTTTGAACATAGTGAGCTTGTTAGGTTCAAAGGTGGTTGGTGTCTCCAAAACCAGGGTTGTCTTATTTCATGTCTCAGAATCACATCAGTTGGCATAGCTCCATTGGAGATTAGTGGATCTATGATAAGTAAAATCATACTAAAGTCAGAAATACTGGAAAAAATAAAATAAAATCAGGGTTGTCAAGTCTTTTGTGTGGTAGCATTTAAAGTGCTATGTTAACCAGTGGTGCTTTAACAAAGACATACCACTATGAAAATAAATCAGAATTTATTGAAAATTTGTTTAATGCTGGTAAATAATTACATTGATTTTTTTTTTATGTTGTCATTGTATTTTGATTCATATTAATAAGCTAAAACTTTCTATAAATTCTATTAATGTAATTATATTGTTTTTAGCATATTGGATTGTTGTTGATACTATCACCTAAATTAAAAGTTAAGGCTATATGAGAGGGAGAGTGAGACTATATCCACAAATATATAAGGCGTAACAGAGGATATGTGTGCATGGGTGCTCACTTTTGCTGCAGACATATCTATGAATGTGGTGGAGCATACGGGGCAACATTATGAAAACTTCTTAGACATTACCAAACATTTGAGAGGATGAGGTATTGAGCCTGGGAGCTCAGGACCTAGTCTCAGGGGACACCATGGTCAATTTACATAACATTTTCCACAAGGACAATGTGTTACATCCTACTTTAGTAAGTAGCAACTGGGATCTTGAAAGTTTATGAGTGGCCATCGAAGGTACAACTATTGGTATGTCCCTGTGTGGAGGAAAGAAGAGTGATGAAAATTGAAGATGCATGCAGTTAGCTAATATAGTCGACTAATGAAACATGTGAACATCAGTCTCCTCTACCACCCTGAGATCAGAAGGTGCCCAGCTCCGACTACTAACTGTTTTGAAAGGGGTCGTGTTAGAAGGCTCTGGATAGAGTGGGAGAAAATGTGGAACAAAACTAAAAATTATAATAACCATCAAGCTTACTGATCAGAAAGAGATTGAAGGATTCTGAAACTATGACTCTTGTTGGTCATCCTTCAGGTCTGGAACTGAACTTACCCTCATGGCTCAAGTTGCAGCCAAACAGTACTAGATGGGTATATAGGGGGAACAGCAGTACTCAGCTATGGAATGATCAACCATTCAAGATCAAAAGGGCAGCATTTACCTAAGGACAAAGCGCAGAAGGGTTGGGAAGGAGTGTTGAATGGAAATAAGAATTGTAGGGAAGAAGTAAGAGAAGAGATGTTTTCTTTGAGGGGATTGTAGTCACTGAAAATGTGTGCTTTGCTGAATGTGAAACTGATGATCTGCTTTGTAAATCTTCACTCAGTTCACAATAAAGTGTTTTTTAAAAAGTTAAGGATGTTAAAGATATCTCTCAGCATTGTCTCTTACACAAATGGGAACCTGATACTTAGACTTTGAGCATGTGAAAAGAAGTCAGGATAAATAGATCTGCCTGGACTCTCTATTTTTAATATTGGCCAATATGTTAAAAAATTAATTAAACCTACTCTGAACACTTGTGTTTGGAGAATACAGAACAGAAGAGGAGAGAGGGAGAAGTCTTACATCAAATAAATACAAATAATGAAAGTGAAGTTTTCTCTTCTTAGGGAGTTGAGTTAGAGGGCATGGTGTGTCAGACACTTCACTATTAACAGTAAATGTTGGTTGATGAGTAGAATTTTGATTGGAAAAAGAATTATGTCAGCTAAGGAAAAGAGCAAAGGATTTCTTAGCAGTAAATTCAGTTAGAGTGTTACTTTTAAGTTTTTAGAATCACAATAAAAAACCTATATCTTCAAACAGCACTATACCAAGAAAAATATTTAGAAGTCTCTTTCTTAAGGCATTTGAAGAGGAAAGAAACCTTGTATTGAGAAGTTTTAAAGTTTGAGCAGAAAAGCTAGCTAACTATGTTAAGAATAGCTTAGTACTTTATAAGTTACAAAGGGCTTATAATACAGATTTCCCTTTTTTAAGCCTCCTAACAGTTGTATGAAGTAGGCGATATTGCTCTCATTTTTCCCATTAATAAGCAAGCAAGCAAAAGTTCCCAAGTATGAGAGTGGTTACCCAGTGAGTAAAATAGATTCAGGGTGTTTTTGTTTGGAGCAGTGACTGTTCTTTTCAGATAACACAACTGCCTTTTTAAGTATAATTTGATTTTTTGTTTGTTTGTGGGTTTTATACTTGTTTGTGTGCATGTATTTGTTTTATTTCTTGTTGTTGTTATTTGGAAGTAAAAAGCCATTCGGTTTAACATGTACAGCTTTGAAGATTCTACACTTTAGTATTTTGTGCTGGTTAGTTGCCGTTCCTGATAGTTGTTTTTTTTTTTTTTTTAAGTTTTATTATGAACTGAGTGATAGTTTACATGAGAGAACATTGGCTTTACACCATTGTTTCATTGCAGTGATTATAATCTTCTCCGTGCATCATCATTCAACAGTATTTGCTTCCATTCCCTCTGTTTTGTTTTGTTTTGTTTTTTGGTGGTAGTGGTGATGTACTCAATAGCACTCAGGAACATATAATAACTTAAACAACCAAAGGGCACATTCTGTGAGCCTGATTCCTGGCTGCCAGTACCCAGTCCCTCCCTGGCAGTTTTTTAGAGCTGTTGAGTGGTAAAGACATCATACCTGAATAAAATGTGTCTGTCATTGTTTTGTGAGTCTGTTTACATTCACCTTGTAGCATCTGAATTGTTATTAATAACTTATTAGAACTGTTCAAATAAATAAATCTTCTTTTACAAATTTAGCAACTAATGCCTTCAGATGATGGCTACATGAGTTGCCTAAGCCCCCAAAATATTTTTAAAAAGGATTAAACATGTGCTTGTGTTGTTTTTTAAGCTATAAATATATGTATATAATCTGTTCCTTTAGGCAGAGACCCATCCCTCAAAATTGCTACCTATAAGGAGATATTTTTAAAGAGGGATTTCAAGTCAATCTTTTGTCCTTTATAAGTTTCTTTATAACTAGTCGCTACCTTTTGTAACCCTTCAGTTTTATTGTGAAGTAAAATGAGTAATTGACATTTTGAGTCCTTACCAGACAAAACTTTACTCCTTTGTGTGCCTTCTAATAAGCAGTCAATCTGATGGAGGAAATACAAGCTGTCTTCTCCTCATTAACTTGAGTTGCAACTTCTTATCATGCAAGGCACTCTTTGACATTTAGACTCCATGTTAAACCTGGTTTTACTTGTTATTTTCCTGGGCATTTTGTTTATTCAGTAGAAAATTTTGTGATGCTTTATTAATTCTCAGTTAACTTCCTTCCAGGGTTAGATCCAGTTTCAGTTAATTTTTAAATTTAAAAATAACTACATCTCTTCTATGAAAAAATTTGAGAATACTAATGAAAGAAGAACGTAAATCACCCTTAGTGCTACCACGGAGAGATAACCAACTTAGGAAAGTGCTACCTGACTCAGACTCATGGCAGCAAGACAGTGTTGTTATTTGACAAAGCTTTCTCGGTTTTATAGACAAATTTTGTCAAGATTCATTTCTGTGACTCTAGTGAGAAGGAATAGTTTTAATTTTTGTGGTCATCCTTCTCCTGTGAATTATCTTTTCATGGTATTTTGGTTTTGTGAGTGCTCAATATAAATGTTGTTGTTGTTAAGTGCCTTTGAGTCAGTTCTGACATATAGTGACCTTATTTAAAGTTTTTGAGGCTGTGCATCTTTGCAGGAGCAGAAAGCCTCGTCTTTCTCCCACAGATCAGCTGGTGGGCTCATACCGCTGACCTTGTGGTTCACCCTATATCATGTATATTGTGAGTTCTCCATGTTTTTAAAACTTAATGTTTATTTTCAGAGTTTGTGTGAGCTGAATAACACTATGGTGTTACAGCTATAGAATAAATAGGGGTTTATGGTTATTAAAAATACTCTTTCAGCTTCACAGTGATTCTTAATTTGACAGAAATCATAAGGAATCACTTTCGGATACATTTTTTGGTGGCTGTTAGGTGCTGTCAAGTTGGTTCTGACTCATATTGACCCTGTGCACAACAGTTGTTGTTACACTTAAACTCGTTCCTGCTGCCAGTATGCCAGTCTATCTTGTTGGGGTCATCTTTTTCACTGACCCTTCACTTTATCAAGCATGCTGCCCTTACCCAGGGACTGGTCCCTCCTGACAATATGTCTGAAGAATGAGAGACAGAGTCTTGCCATCCTGGCTTCTAAGGAGCATTCTGCCTGTACTTCTTCCAACACAGATTTGTTTATTCCTTGGTACTTTTAATATTCTTCTTCAACACCGTAACTCGAATGTATCAATTCTTCTGTGGTCTTCTTTATTCATTGTCCAACTTTCACATGCATGTGAGATTATTTAAAATAATATGGCTTGGATCAGGCATACCTTAGTCCTGAAACTGAAATCTTTGTTCTTCAGCACTTTAAAGAGGTTTTCTGAAGCACATTTGTCTAATGCAGCATGTCATTTGATTCACTGACAGCTACTTCCATGAGTGATAATGGTTTATCCTAGCAAAATGAAATCTTTGACCACTTCAATCCTTTCTCCAATTATCTTGTTCTTATTTATTGGTCCAGTGGTGAGGATTTTTTGTTTTCTTTCTTACTGATGTGCAACCCATACCCAAGGCTCTGGTCTTTGATCTTCATCAGTAAGTATTTTAAGTCCTCTTGGCTTTCAGCAAGCAAAGTTATATCATCTACATATCTTAGGTTGTTTAAATGAGTCTTCTTCCAGTCCTGATGTCGTGTTCTTCTTCATAAAATCCAGAATCGTGGATTATTTGCTTAGCATATACAGACTGAATATATAACCCTGGCCACACCTTTTCTAATTTTAAACCATTCAGTGTTCCCTTGTTCTGTTCAAACAACTGTCTCTTGATCTATAGACAGGTTCCTCATGAACACAATTAAGTGTTCTGGAATACTCATTCTCCACAATGTTGTCCATAGTTTGTCATGATTCACACAACTGAAAGCTTTTGCTAAGTCAGTGAAGCACAGGTAAATAGCTTTCTGGTATTCTCTGCTTTCAGCCAAGATCCATCTGATGTCAGCAATGATATCCCTTGTTTCACATCCTCTTCTGAATCTGGTTTGAACCTCTGGCAGTTCCCTGTCAGTGTACTCTTGCATACATTATTAATGATACTGTCTGATGATTTCCTCATTCTGCTGGGTCACCTCTCTTTGAAATGAGCCCAAATATGGATCTCTCCTAGTCAGTTGGCCAGGTAGCTGTCTTCCAAATTTCTTAGCATAGATGAGTGAGTGCCTCTAGTGCGTCATCAGTTTGTTTAAATACTTCAATTTGTAATCCATCAATTTCTGGAGCCTTATCTTTTGTCAATTCCTTCAGTGCACCTTGGACTTCCTCTTCATTGGTTCTTGAGCATATGCTATCTCTTGAAATGGTTGAACATTGACCATTTCTTTTTGGTACAATAACTGTATATTCCTTCCATCTTCCTTTGATCCTTTCTGTATCATTCACTATTTTGCCCATAGAATCCTTCTATATTGCAGTTGAAGCTTGAATTTTTTCTTCAGTGTGTTCTTCCTGTTAGGTTTTCTAATATTTGACTTTGTCTTCTCGAGTTGCCCTTTGACACTTTCTGTTCACCTCTTTTACCTCCTCATTTGCTTTAGCATCTCTGTGCTGGAGAGCAAGTTTCAGAGTCTATTTGACATCCATTTTGGTCTTTTCCTTCTTTCTTGTCTCTTAATGACCTTTGCTTTCTTCCAGTATGATGTTCTTGATGTCATCCCACAGCTCTTCTGGTTTTTTGGTCATTATTGTATAATTCATCAAATCTGTACTTGAGATGATCTTTAAATTCAGATGGAATGTTGTTGTTGTTAGGTGCCATCAAGTTGGTACCAACCCATAGCGACCTTATGCACAGCAGAACAAAACACTGCCCAATCCTGGGCCAGCCTCACTACTGTTGCCACGCTTGAGTCCATCGATGCTGCCACTGTGCTAATCCATCTCATTTGGGGTCTTCCTCTTTTTCTCTGACCCTCCACCTTACCAAACATGATATCCTTCTTCAGTGACTGGTCCTTCCTGACAATATGTCCAAAGTATGAGAGACGAAGTTTGGCCATCATTGCCTCCAGGGAGCACTCTGGCTGCACTTCTTCCAAAACAGATCTATTGTTTTTTTTGGCAGCCCATGGCACTTTTAATATTCTCTTCCAACATCATAACTCAAAAGCATCAATTCTTCTACAGTCTTCCTTATTCACTGTCCATCTTTCGCATATATATGAGGTTATTGAAAATATGGCTTGGGTCAGGTGCGCCTTAGTCCTCAAGCTGACATCTTTGCTCTTCAACACTTTAAAATGGTCTTGTGCAGCAGATTTGCCTAATGCAGTATGTCATTTGATTTCTTGACTGCTGCTTCCATGAGTGTTGATAGTTGATCCAAAAAGAATAAAGTCCTTGACAACTTCAGTCTTTTCTCTGTTGATAAGAATGTTGTTTATTGGTCCAGTGGTGAGGATTTTTGTTTATTTTACATTGAGATGTAATCCATACGGAAGGCTGTGCTCTTTGATCTTCATCAGTAAATGTTTTAAGTCCTCTTTACTTGCAGCAAGCAAGGTTGTATCGCCTGCATATTCAAGATCATATTTGGGTCTTGTGGACTTTTTAAAATTTTCTTCAGCTTTAGCTTAAACTTGCATATGAACAATTGATGGTCTGTTCCACAGTCTGCCCTTGGTATTGTTTTGGCTAATGATATAGAGTGTTTCCACCATCTTGTGCCATAGATGTAGTCCATTTGATTTCTGTGTATCCCATCTGGTGAGGTCTATGATACACATGTATCGTCATCTCTTAAGTTGTCTAAAAAAGGTATTTGCAATGAAGAAGTCATTGATCTTGTAAAATTCTTATCATGACCTCCAGCATGGTTTCTATCACCAAGGCCATATTTTCCAACTACTGGTCGGTCTTCTTTGTTTTCAACTTTTGCATTCCAATTGCCAGTAATTATCGATACATTGCCTGTTTGATTAATTTCATACTGAAGAAGCTGGTTGGTTAAAGTGCTCAACTGCTAACCAGAAGGTTGGTAGTTCAAACCCACAAGCTGCTTTGCAGAAGAAAGATGTAGTAGTTTGTTCATGTTAAGATTTGCAGCCCTGGATACCAGATGGGTAGTTGTACTGTATCCAAAAGGATCACTGTGAGTCAGAACCCGCTTGATGGCCATGGGTTTGGGGCTGTTTGCCCACAGAACTTTTATACATTAATGAAGAGTTTGAGTTGAGAAAATATTTTTAATATCTAAAATTAAAAATTAACTATAGAGTTTTAAAATATGTGACTATATATGTTAGCTTATTCTAGCAACAAAATTTTTGGTGTAAGTCAGTGGTTTAATAATGTTGACCATTTATTTATTCATGGTGGTTCCATACAAACAAACAAACAAACAAAATCTCATGTTTATTTCTTGGCACCCATTATTTTACATGAGGGATTCACCTGTATTCATCAAAATACATTTCCTCTAACAAAGATGAACAATAGAATGAAGCACTGCCCAGTCCTGTGCCATTCACAGTTGTTATATTTGAGATAGTTGTTGTTGCGGCCACTGTGTCAGAACATCTCATTGGGGGTCTTCCTCTTTTTCACTGACCCTCCACTTTTCCAAGCATGCGGTCCTTCTCCAGGGACTGGCCCCTCCTGACGACATGTCCACAGAACTAGAGACAGTCTCGCCATCCTTGCTTCAAAGGAGCCACTCTGGTTGTAGTTCTTCCAGGACAGATTTTTGTGTTCTTATATGTCCATTGGACTTTCAGTATTCTTCCTTATTCATTGTCCAGCTTTCAAATGCGTAGGAAGCAGTTGAAAATGCCATGTCTCAGGTCAGGCACACCATAGTCTTGAAAGTGACATCTTTGCTCTGTAACACTTTAAAGAGATCTTATGCAGCAGATTTGCCCAATGCAATATGTGGTTTGATTTCCAAATTACCTTCTCATCATTTATTGCGTTTGTAAAGTTATTTGGTTGACAATACAATACTGTTCTGCAGTAATTCTTTCCTGTTGTATTGTTGTTTGTTGTCAGGTTGATTCTGAATCATTGTGACTGTAGGAAAGAGTAGCACTCCCATAGGGTTTCCTAGGCTGCAGTCTTTAAGGAAGCAGAGTGCCAAATCTTTTCTCCTGCAGAGCCACTGGTGGATTTGAACTGCCAGCTTGGTTTGGTTAGTTGGTCTTGTGAGTGGCACTTGCCGTACTAGGGTCTTACAATCTTTTCCTAGCCTTCACAATATAAATCTGAAGGAATTACAGCCTTTCAAGTTTTGGTGGGGGTTTTTTGTTTTTGTTAGAGTGTTTTGTATTACATACCAGTATAAAGGTCCTAGGGAGAGAGATTTCCATTGGTTATTTTAAGCCTAGTGAAATTAAGCAAAAATAATAAAAACTAATATTCATAAGAATATATATATTCTCTAGTTAATGATTCCAAGAACTTTTAGAAAATTAGGTTAAATATGGACTTTAGCCACAGGCAGATAATTTTTAGAAAGTGTGAAAATCCTGAATTCATTGTATTGGTTTTAAAGAGTAGTGGTTCTTACCAGCTTCCGTATTATTCCCTTCCTCAGCTTATAAAGGAGTCCCGATGGTGTCTGTTTAAAAGTGTTTGGCTGCTAACCAAAATGTCAGCCTTGAAAACCACCTTATGGGGGCAGTTCTACTCTGTCCTATAGGGCCCCTATGAATTAGAATCAACTCAGTGGCAATGGGTTGGTTTGGGTTCCCTTTATAAAATATACTGAAAAGCTGCTCTAACTACATGCTTTGTAGATGCGAAAAAGAAAAGAGATTTGAAGTAAAGTTTAAATTCATTCAAGCAAAACCAGACTTTTGCTTTGGAAGAGTACCTGGAATCATGTCTCAGGCCACATTTAGGGAAAAAAAAAATAAAGGAGAAATTAGCTATTGAGTTGATTTAAAATACAGTAATGATGAGGGATGGTCCCTGGGTGGCAGAAATGGTTTGCTCTCATCTACTAACCTGAAGAATGGCAGGTCACATCCACCCAGGAGTGCCCCAGAAGAAAGACCTGGTCATCTGTTTCCATAAAAAGTTCAGCAAGAAAACCCTCTAGAACCCATGCAGTCACCATGAGTCAGAGTCATCTCAACAATGTGAGTTTTCAAATGCTGCGGGAAGAGAGTAGGACGGGCAGGCAGAGTGGTACATTCACAGAGGACTGCAGATTTAGACTTGGACATTCTCTCCAAATGCAGTTACATGAGGCAGTCAAAGAGCTGCAGAAGCAGGCTTGAAAGAAAATGGTGTTTATTGTAAAACTGGAAACGTGTTCCATTATTAGACTGTTTTACCTGTTGTGTACAATAAATATTTTTAAATGTCCCAGTCATAGCTTTGTGGATAGCAGAGTTACATTATATTGTATGTATATATGTGAAGTGTTAATTTGTTAAATTTAAGCCTTTACATTATGTCAGTCTTTCCTCCGTGTAAGTTTCTTCATTTTAAAAGTAGGGTAAGAGTGGGTGACTAGGAAAGTGCCTCTACCCCTCTTAACCTCTGAGAGACCCTGAGCCTGCACGTGTGCTGTGTAATAAGGCATGACCATGTTATTATGTCTCTCTCTAAGGACAGTGCGTCCTGGATGCTCCATTCTGAACTCCTCACCGAGGCTTGAAGTGGGCTTGTTCAGCTCTGTATCCTCAATATGTATCACAGTGCTGAGCAGGTAGTGGTTGCTTAGATTTTTTTTCATGTCCAAATTTAATCCATTCTTTTCCCTATTTCTTTAGTTTTTGAAATGTTTAATAGAGGAATGCTTAAAGAATAAAACACAGAAAGTTTGGGTACTGAATTAAAAAAAAATCTATGTGGGAAATTTATCTTCACTATGTTAGAGAGCCAAATATTTTTTATTAACATTTATTTCATTTAATATGAATATTTTCTTTATGTCCAACATAATTATCTGAAACCTTTTATGATCTCTACAGCTGCAGTGAGAAGAGGAATTGGTTATTTTTAAACAAAGGCTGAATAATCTATAGAATTAACAGACATAAGAGAAAGTGGAGAAGGTAGAGGATGGAGTTGCAGACTCTACAGGAGGCTCTTAAAGTGGAAATTCAAGTTCATCAGGTATGTTGTATTGTTACCTTCTCCCACATTGGGTCATTAAGTAATGACTAAAATTACTAAACAGGTTAGTCACTGATTTTTACCTCCAGTTTTAGTAGGCTGTCAGACAGTTGTCCAAGACTCATGTCATTTTCTTTTTTTTCGTTAGTCAACAAATTTGTTGATAATATATACTTACTTACTACGTTTCAAAACTTTAATAAAATATTACCGACCTTGCCTTTCCTGAGAAAAGAACTGATCTTTTTCTTTTAATATTACAAAGAAGTTAAAAGAATCTACCTCTGTTTTTTTCTATGCCTTTTTGTTCATCTGAGGGACATAGTTCTTGTGAATTAACTTGAATATTTCAAATAAATATGCAGTTGGTTGGTTGGTCGGTCGGTTATGTGCCGTGCCGTGGAGTCGGTTCCGACTCATAGCGACCTAGACTTCCATATGTACTGAAGTTTGTACTCATCATATGGCTCAATTTTATACCTTCTAATTCCAATCCTTAATAAAGAAAACATGAGGGGCTTCAAAAAGTTCATGGAGTTACGGAATTAAAAGGTAATGGAATCCACCCATAACTGATTCCAGATATAGGAATATTTAAAGTAAAACAAGCCTACAAGACTAAAAATAGGGAACCAGAGATAGCAATGTATAATGAAGTCAACTACAAAGCAAAAAGAGGGAATGGTGTAGATATAGAACTTTCAGATGACAAGGAAGTCAAGTAGATTTCAAGATAAAACAGGTTGTTTTAAGTATGTAAAAAGATAATAAATTACAGAATAACCTCAAAGAAAAATAACAAACCTGTACATCAATTAAAAAAAAAAAGGGATAATCAGAAAGATTCAGTAATCATTAACACAACAGAAATGGAAAGAAAACCCACAACAAAATGAACTCAGCATAGAAAATTATGTGGAACAAAGAATTCAGCACCACCATCACCATCACCACACACACACACAAAAACAAAACAGAACAATAACAACAATCAATTCATACTTATTGATAATGTCACTGAACGTAAATTAATGAATTAATTAAATGTATTAGTCAAGAGACTTAGAGACCAGAATGGACAATAAAACAGGATCCTTCAATATGCTGTCTACAAGACACATAGCAAAAAGATGGAGACAGCTTAAATGTCCATCAACAGAAGAATGGGTAAATAAACTTTGGTACATACACACAATGGAATATTATAAAATGTTGAAGAATAATGATGAATTTGTGAAACACCTCAAAATATGGTTGAACCTGGAGGACATTATGCTGAGTGAAATTAGTCAATCAAATATTGTATGAGACTAATGTTGTAAAAACATTTTAAAAAATTAAAAAAAAGGTACCCTTGATAAAAGAAACAATCTATGATGATTATGGGGGACAGAGGGGAGGAAAATTATTCATAGGCTAAAGGGTAGACACATGTTGACGTGGTGACAGGGCAGGCATATACAATAAGAGGGAGGTTAGCAGAGGAAAGATGAAGGAATGAGGAGACACGGAGGAATGTAATAGTTAAAGTGAATAGAGGGAAATACTGTTAACTGGTGGTACATGGAGGGATTGTAACCATGTTATGAAGCAAAGTATATGATTTATTAAATATAGAACTGATAATCTGCTCTGTAAACTTTTCACTCAATTCACAATAAAAAGTTAAAAAAAAAAAAAAGATAATGGAATTTTTTACAGACTTTTTGAAGCCCTCATGTAAGATTGTTTCATAGGCTTTCTATTTCACAAGTCTTATATTTTTAACTTAGTTACCAAGGCTAAATAAACCTTAAAAAATACACACACACATTCAATATACAAACTATTCTT
The DNA here is from genome assembly GCF_000296735.1 of Chrysochloris asiatica. Classification (NCBI taxonomy): domain Eukaryota; kingdom Metazoa; phylum Chordata; class Mammalia; order Afrosoricida; family Chrysochloridae; genus Chrysochloris; species Chrysochloris asiatica. The sequence continues at coordinate 11,811,302 of NW_006408593.1, read as the reverse complement.
AAATAACTAAATACTTAGCATTTATTATGTAAACCACATTTTCTGTTTTATGTCTGGAGTTCTGGTGTGGCACTGTGGGATAAGTACCGACTGGACTGTTAACTAACTGCAACATCAGCAGTTCAAACCTACCAGCCAATCCTCATTGTCTATGAGTGGGAACCGACTGCACTTAACCAAACAGCAACGGACAAGAAGCCTGTTTTCTAGACATTAGCTGTGGTTTTACCATATGGTCCTAGACTAAGTATATAGACACACACAGACAGATTGGTAGTCAAAAGGGATAAATTAATGATGAACGGACTACTTCAGAATGTTTAAAATTCGAGGTATGGAAACTCTTATGAAGATGTTATGAAGTGTAAGATTAATTTCAGAAATTGTTGCAACAGTATCTTGGGACTTTTGATAAATATTAGATTTTCGAGTTGCCCAGAATTAGAGTGGAGGCAGACTTCATGGAAAACTTCAAAGTAACTTATATTTTTAAAAAATACTAGGTCTTTAAAGATGATTTTCAGAATTATTTCTAAATATGGTATTGAAATATTATAAATGCCAGAAATTTTACTTTTTGGAAGATGCTTAATAGTTATGTAGTGTACTGTTTTATTATGAAGATACAAATGATTGAGTAAAGCAACAGCTTCTTAATTTGCCTGCTTTTTTGTTCTATGATATAAGTCTTCGTTCCTATTCAAAATTCCTGCTACTGATTTGACTGTTGTTAAACTTTCTCAGTACTTTTGTACAGATGGGCTTCTTTATGTAAAATGTTTTGTTATTATAGTAACTTCAAAAAGCTTATGAATGTCTGGTTTACAGACAGCTCACAATGTGTATTTTCCCTTTGTTGTTGTTGTTAGGTGCCATCGAGTCAACTCCAACCCATAGTGACCCTGTGCACAACAGAATGAAACAATGCTCAGTCCTGTTATGTAAATTTGCCCTCACTTTGAAATGATTGACCCAACTCCAGCTTGTAAATTCTTCATCATAATCATCTTCACTTGCTACACATGCAGCTTTTAAATAGTTGGAAAGGCACTCCAGCCTTCATTTGTGCTAAAGGGAGTTAAATAGGAACCATATGCACCTGGTCCGACTTGCCTACAAATTCTTTAAGACACAGTTAGGACTGGATCTCGTTCTTAACTCAAGGACTACTTGTATATAATAAGTTATGTACATTTTATTTATTTGGCATTGCTTCTGGTACTAATTGAAGAAAGTAAGATCGCTTTATAATAATAAGCCTATATATTTTCCTGGATGAAAGTATTTTGGCATAGAGGTGTGTTGAATACCCAGTTTGATTGAATGGCAAATGGTTGAGTATTAAATTTACTGTTCGTACAAATCTGTACATCAACTGGTGGAACAATTTCTGGGGTACAATAATCATTCTGAAATTTGTGTGGATCAGAGATGATTTAATGGATGTTGAATTTTATTTTTGGAGTTTTTCCTCCTTTCACTAAATTTTGAGGTGGCAAAGATGCCATTCCGTGTTCAGTTTATCCTCAGCAGTAAACAAATCTCACGTAAGGCTTTGTTGGAAGCCTGATGGCCTAAAAAGTATGTTGTGAAACTACCTGGCCTTGCTGTGATTGACATATAGTTTTGATCTTTATGTTTTGTTTTGATTTTTTTAATGGTAAGGGTTATGGTTGAGAAAGTGGCAATGGTTGGTGTTTAATAGATGCTTAAATAATAGTGGCGTGTGTTGCACATTCTACTTTTGAGGAATTCATCTTTTTTCTCCCATCTTTGATTATTCTTATGGGAATTTGATAGATGCCATAATTAATCTTTCAGAGGCTGGTAAAATTTTTCTTAGACCAGATAATAAGATGTTAGGTTTTGGGGGTCATTTATAGTCTCTATCACAACAAGTTGGCTCTGCTGTAAAGACAAAGCAAAACATAGATAATATGTGAGTGTGCTATATTCCAGTAAAACTTTATTTACAAAAGCAGATGGCAGACTGGATTTGGCCTATGGACACTATCTTGCTGACCCTTGGTATAAAGTATATCTACATGAAAAATTGCTACATCTTTGCTATGGAAAGTAACAACTTTGATAACACAGTGTCAACTTAAAGTCACTGGGGGTTTGGGTTGTCTAATAAGTTTCCAAGCTTGTCTTATACTACCACTGATTGTCTAAAATGCATTGTGATTTCATATGGATGAAGAAGTTAGTTTATCTATTCCTGAGGAGGAGAATTTAGCATGATTACCAATTCACTTTTATATTCCACTGAAGAAGACCCTTTTCAACTTTAAAAAGGTAACTTTAGGATCGTACCCAACTCTCTGGTAATCAAGTCAGAAAGGAAAACCAAGGTTTTGTTTTTTTTAAATACATTTATATTTCAATTCCATTGAACTCTTGAAATGTGTATATTTTGTAGATTATAAAGCCAGAATTTAGAAGCGCCACCACTGTCAAATATGAAGTAGAATATTGTCACCACAACTCATGTATTTGGAGATCACATAGCAGCAACCTTAACAATCTAGAATGCATCTCAGCATCGGGAAGGAAAATTTTTGCCCAGTCAGAATGAATGTCATAAGTCATTCACTAAAGATTACATATTTTACTCAGGGGGATTTCTTAGACTGTTACTCACAGCCTATTCACACATCTTGGAATTAGTCCACTAAGTGTATCACACAGCAGAACAGAAGCAGCAAATTTGAGTTGGGGTTCAAGGACTGTTGAGGGAAGCACAGTAGTAGCAGCACAATGTGTTTAGCTGATTGCTTGGCAGTAGACTGAAAAACTAAGATGCACACAAAAGAACTTTCTTGTAACAGTAGTTTGAGGCTTTTATATCATAAAGACCTTTCTATATGTTAATAGATTATACTAATTGATGGTAATAATGTCTCTAAGTATATCCCTAGTTGTTGTTGTTAAGTGCCATTGAGTCAGTTCCAACAGAACATCCCTCCTCCCCCTTTTTTTTTTCTTTTTAAGAAGACAGATGTGTATATTTTTAAAGTACTTTGTTACCCAAAGGGAGTGACAGATTTTTTAGTTTTCATGAAAAATTCACTTGGGAACAGCTAATTTCCATATATCTATAGGAATTAGCCTCCTGAGATTTTTTTTGTATCCTTAGATTTTTTCTTACCATGGTTGTTAACTGTTTGGACAGCAATGGTTTCAGAGTTTGGTCTAAATCAAACTGTATTTCTCTTTTGTTTTTCGTTGGTGTGGGTTTCTGCTCTGCCTTGTAAAGACACATCTCATTTGGTATTAGGTAGCATTCTCCTCAGAGGAACCCAGGTAGGCAGAGTTTCCATTGTGGTTCCTCTATTTCTTACTCTGAAATCCTGAGATTTGAGAGTGCACCTCGGAGTGCATCCTCCCTCTCTAGAGGAGACAGTGGTAAAGTAAAATCTGACACTAGGCTCCTGGAAAGGACCAAACACACTTGCCAAATCTGTACTTTGCTGTACACAAACAGGCCGTTTGTATGTGAACAGCTTCTTTCCTAGCCTTGTCTGGGACACTAGACACATGACAACTTAGTAAAGGGATGTTTGGCATTTGGGGTTTCTAACTCCTCAGAAACCTTGTACCAGGCGGCTATGAGGTGGAACTGATTTGAAGGTATTTAATGACAATTTATTTAAAAGCAAGCATGTTTTCATTTAAAATATGAAGTGGTGGTTTAATGTTTTTTTTATTTATCCCCCACTATGAAATGAGGAAAGGAGCTCTGGTAGCATAGTGGTTACGAATCCGCAAGGTCAGCAGTTCGAAACTACCAGCTGCTCCGTGGGAAAAAGATGAGGCTTTCTGCTCCCGTAAAGATTTACAGCCTCGGAAACCCTGTTCAGGGTCGCTATGGGTCGGAAATGACTCGACGGCACTTAACAACAACAACAACATGAAAGGAGAAAAGGAGCTCTGGTAGTGTAGTGGTTACGAATCGGACTGCAAACCTCAAGGTCAGCAGTTCGAAACTGCCAGTTGGTTGGCGGGAGAAAGATGAGGCATTCTGCTCCCGTAAAGATTTACAGCCTCGGAAAACCTGTACAGGATCACTGTGAGTCAGAACCGACAGCATGCACATAACCACTACCACCACCATGTAAGGAGAAGAATCTAATTAACCTCATATTGATCACAGAAACTTATGGTCTATTCAGATTCAGTATTGCTTATTGTGTGTGTGTGTGTGTGTGTGTGTGTGTGTGTGTGTGTGTGTACAACCCTGGATATTTGAGACCCAACCTGGCTAGATAAAGTGAGTTAACATGTAATCCTGACATGTCCTTTTCTTTCTTTATTATCAGAAACTGGTTGCTCAAATGAAGCAGGATCCACAGGTAATATACTGTTTTTATTTATTTAATGTATAAATTTAAGTAATTCAAAATTAAAAGATAAAATACTAAAATAATTGACTATACTTAAGGTTATAGAATGATCTCATTCATAGCAATAATTATTTTTAGCGGATAGATCTTCATGGTTTAAGGGTTTTGAGCAGTCATTCTTTTACAATATAGCTATCATTCATGTTTGTTACTGCTATTTTGCTTGTATGTTAATTGCTTTGAGTGAAAAAAAATTGAGAGTTCATACTCTTCTTATAGCTTAAATTTCATTTCCATAAATCCTACTTCTTCAAAACCAGAGTTTATCAAGTTTTCTGTAGTCTCAGAATTATTGAAAGTGTCCCAGAGCCATTCTTATTTACTCAGAATTTATAGTACAGAACATTTAAATATGGAACCCCACTGTGTTCAGAGTAAAAGTATAGAAGATTTTTAAAAACGCATTGTAGAAAATTTTATTTTTGAAACAACCCTTAAAAAGAGTTTAAAAAAAAGTATCTTATGTAACAACCCAGCACATGCTAACTTTTCTTTAAATTTTCCTAGGAGCTTTGACTTAGGTATTTTATTCTCTGTCTCTGAATAGAAATCTCACTAAAAGATTCTGTTGTTTTCAGGTGAATATTTACTGTTCAGGCAATATTTCTTTTGTAACCATGAGACACTGACTCCTAAGTATGAAAAGTACTTTCCAGACTCACTCAGATTGTTCCCTTCGATTTGTCTATTCATAAGTATGCTATTTTCAGAGCCCCTAGATTCATATAGATGGGTAATCGGAAATAAGTAAGTAAATGTATGTGTATGAATATGTATGTGAATGATGTCCCTTGTGACACCACAAATGGTAAAGCGCTCGGTAATAACTGAACGGTTGGCGGTTCAAACACACACACAGGTGCCACAAAAGGAAAGCCTGGCAGTCTGCTTCTGCGAGGTCACAGCCTTGAAACCCCTGTGAAGCACAGGCTAAACTGCACCACATGGGGTGACCATGACTTACAACTGACTCCATGGCTACTGGGTGTGCTGTGGAGTTGGTTTGACTCAGAGCCACCCTGTATAGCGTTTCCAAGGCTGTCCATCTTTACGGGAGCAGAAAGCCTCATCTTTCTCCCGCAGAACGGCTGATGATTTCCAGCTGCTGACCTTGAGGCTAGCAGCCTGACTCGTAACCAGTGTACTACCAGAGCTCCTTAGTTGCATGTACGTGCACCCCCTTCTTAAAAACATATGTTTCATTCTGAACTAAAGAAAGATAAGTTCTTGGATTAAAGAATGGGACTGAGACAGATTCTGTTTTGGAAGTAGGAAAGAATGTTTATCTCTACAAAATTAGTGCCTGGTGGCACAACTGTCGTCTGTAATATACTCCATTGACTCTGACTGGTCCCTGGCACATACTCTTGCTTGCCAGTCCAGCCTTCATGAGGGGCTTTGCCTATTTGATTTTTTAAAAATATATTACAATTATGTTGAATTCAGAAGACCAAGAGTTTAGGATTTAACAGATCCTTTCACTAAATATTATTATAACTAAAATATTCTGAGAAAATGCCAGCATTTCTGGTGCACTGGTGACAATGTGGCAATGTGACCTCATGAAGCTGAGCGGGTAGTATGTAGTTGGACATTCTTGTGGGTGATCTCATTTTTTTTCTGTTGTGTGCTGTCAATTCTCTTCCAACTCATAATGAGTCACAACAACCCTGCAGGACAAGAAGGGTCTGACCTTTCAAAACCAGATTGCCAGACTTTTGGGGGAAGCGGATTGTGACCACTCGTCTGTTGGTTTGTTGTATGGTGGTGGCTTGTGTTTTGCTGTGATACTTGAAGCTATGCTATAAGTATTTGAAATACCAGCAGGGTCACCCATGGTGGACAGGTTTCAGCTGAGCTCCCAGATTCAGACAGACCAGGAAGAAGGAGAGACAGACTGCTTCTGAACGTGTAGCCACTGCAAACCTTATGAATAGAAGTGGAACGCTGTCAAATAGCACCAGAATATTGAAAATTTAAACATGATGAATAGCACCAAAATATTGTCAGAGACAGTGCCAGAAGTGTCTCAGGTAGGAAGGAGCTCATAAAACAGCTGGGGAAGAGTTGCCTCCTCAAAGTAGTGTTGACCGTTATGAGACACGAGTGTAGTAAAGATTTCGGGACCTTTATTTACTGATGGGGCACAACCCAAAATGAGCAGAAGCAGCTGTAAATCCATTAATAATAATAATATGGAACGTTCTAAGGCTGAATCTAGGAAAATTGGCATTTGTCAAAAATGAAGAAGAATGCATAAAGATCAGTATATCCTTGGCATTAGTGAACTGAAAGGACAGGTATTGGGCATTTTGAATGTGACAGTCATATGGCTTACTATGCCAGGAATAGCAAATTGAAGAGGAATGGCATTGCAAGATCTGTCTTGAAGTATAATGCTGTCTGTGCTAAGCACTCGACTGCAAGTTCGGTTTGAAACTCAAGGTCAGTAGTTCCAACTCAACAGCCATTCCTTGGAAACCCTATACAGGAACCAACTTGATGGCACTTAACAACAACAACAACAACAACAAATCGAAGACCATTGTTACTCAAGTTTATATGGTGGTGGTGGTGGTGATGTGTTGTGAAGTCGGTTCCGACTCATAGTGTGACCCTGTACACGGTTTCCGAGGCTATAAATCTTTATGGGAGCAGAAAGCCTCATCTTTCTCCCACGGAACAGCTGGTAGTTTTGAACTGCTAACCCTGAAATTAGTAGCCCAATTCGTAACCACTACACTACCAGAGCTCCTTCAAATTTATATACCAACCACTAAAGTCAGTAATGAAATTGAAGAATTCTATCAACTTCTTCAGTGTGAAATTAATCAAACATACACTCAAGCTATATTGATAGTTACTGGCAATTGTAATGCAAAGGTTGGAAACAAAGAGGAAAGATCCGTGGTTTTAAAATACGGCTTTGGTGATAGAAATCATGCTGGAGATCGCATGATAGAATTTTGCAAAACCAATGACTTGTTCATTGCAAATGCCTTTTTTAAACAACAAAAAAGATAACTATACATATGGCCCTCACCACATGGAATACATACATAGATATCAAATTGACTATATCAATAGGAAGAGACAGTGGAAAAGCTCCCTAGTATCAGCCCAAACAAGGTCAGATGCAGACTATGGAACTGACATTAATTGCTCATATGCAAGTTTAGACTGAAGCTGAAAAAAATTAAAACAAGTCCACGATAGCCAAAATATGATCTTGTTTATATCCCACCTGATTTTAGAGATATCTCAAGAACAGATTTGATGCATTAGATACTAATGACCAAAGACCAGAGAGTTATGGATGACATCAAGAACATCATATAGGAAGAGAGCAAAAAGTAATTAAGACAAGAAAGAAGGAAAAAAAAAAAAAAAAAGGATGTCAGAATGAATTCTGAAACTTGCTCTCCAGCATAGAAATGCTAAAACAAAAGGAAGAAATGAAGAAGTAAGGAGTTGAACATAAATTTCAAATAAAGTCAAGTATTATAATGACATATGCAAAAACCTAGAGTTAGAAAACCAGAAGGGAAGAACACACTCAGCATTTCTCAAGCTGAGGGAACTGAAAAAAAAAAAAAATCAAGCCTCAACTTGAAATATTGAAGGATTCTACGGGCAAAAATATTGAATGATGCAGAAAGTTTCTAAAGAAGATGGAAGAAATATACCGTTAACTGTACTAAAATGAAAATGTCAAAATTAAAATATTTCAAGAGATAGCATATGATCAAGAGCCATTGGTACTGAAGCAAGAAGTTCAAGGTACACTGAAGGCATTGGCAAAAAACAAACCTCCAGGAATTGGTGGAATACAAATAGAAATCTTTTAAAAAACTGATGCAGCACTGGAGGCACTCACTCATCTTACCAAGAAATTTGGAAGACAGCTACCTGGCTAGCTGATTGAAGAGATTCGTATTTATGCTCATTCCAGAGAGGTGACCCATTATAATGTGAAAATCATTAGACAATATCATTAATAACACAAGCAAGCAAAATTTTGCTCAAGATAATTCAGAAACTGACAAGAAACTGCCAGAGGTTCAAGCCAGGTTCTGATGAGGATGTGGAACAAGGGATAATCATTGCTCATGTCACATGGATCTTGATTGAAAGCAGAGAGTATCAGAAACATGTTTACTTATGATTTATTGACTGTGCAATGACTTTCAGTTATGTAGATCATGATAAGCTATGGACATCATTGCAGAGACTGGGTATTCCAGAACATTTAATTGTGCTCATGAGAAATCTTGTTAGCACGGAACAAGGGGACACTGAATGGTTTAAAATGGGGAATGGTTGTGCCAGGGTTGTATTCTTTCACCATACTTATTCAACCCGTGTGCTGAACAAATAATATGAGAGGCTGGATTATATGAAGAAGAACGTGACATCAGGGTTGAAGGAAGACTAACAACCTGTGATATGTAGATGATACAATCTTGCTTTCTGAAAGCTAAGTAGATTTAAAATACTTACTGATGAAGATCAAAGACCACAGTCTTCAGTATGGATTACACCTCAAAGTAAGGAAAACAAAAATCCTCACCACTGGACCAATAAATACCATCATGATAAATGGAGAAGAGATTGAAGTTGTCAAAGACTTCGTTTTGCTTGGATCCACTATCCACACTTTTGGAAGTGGCTGTCAAGAAATCAAATGATGTATTGCAATGGGCAAATCTGCACAAGATAGCTTTAAAGTCTTCAAGAGCAAAGATGTCAACTTGAGGACTAAGATGGGTCTAACCCAAGCCATGGTGTTTTCAGTAGCTTCATCTGCATGAGAAAGTGGGACAGTGAATAGGGAAGACCAGAGAAGAATTTGTGCATTTGAATTATGGCGTTAGAGATGAATATTAATAGTACCATGGGCTGCCAGAAGAAAAACAAATTGGTATTTGGAGAAATACAGCCAGAATGCTCCTTAGAAGCCAGGATGGCGAGACTTCATCGCTCATACTTCAGACACATTGTCAGGAGGGACCAGTACCTGGAGAAGGACATCATGCTTGCTAAGGTTTAGGGCTGGCGAAAAAGAAGAAGACCCCCAACAAGATGGATTCACACAGTGGCAGTAGCAGTGAGTTCAAAGGTAAAAGTGATTGTGAGGAGGTCACAAGACCAGGCAGTGTTTTGTTCTGTTGTGCATCAGGTCGGTTTTGTAACTGACTCAATAGCACCTAATAACAACAAAACCAGGACAGAGCAGAACTGCTCCCCAGGGTTACTGAGGCTGTCATATTTCTGGAGAATCTCACCAGGTCCTTTTGTCCACAGAACCTTTTGGTTGGTTTGAATTACTAACCTTTTGGTTAACAGTTGAGTACTTAGGCACAGCACTACCAAAGCTCTTTGGTGATCTCCTTCCAGAGGCCTTTTATTGAATACAGGACTGGTGTGGCCCTGTAGGATAAGCACTGGGCTGCTAACCAGAAAGTCGGCAGTTGAAACCCGTCAGCTGCTCCTCAGAAACCCTATATAGGTGTTGTTCTGAGTCGGAATCGACTGGACAGCATTTAGCAACAACAACAACGTATCAAATACATCTATAAAAAGGACCAAATGGAGACCCTGGGCCCCAGGAAACATGAAATTCAATCTAGGGGAGGAAATGTTTCTCATCCTAGCAGAAGCCCAGGCAGGGAGATGTGAAAGAATTTTATGTGGGGTGATCAAGTGAAAGTAATCGCTCAGGCTAAGAGGTTGCCCTGATACATCAAGCATTTGAAATTTTTAATTTTGGATTTTTTTCTCCACTTGAATAAAAGGCAAACATGCTCAGTGTATCTCCTCTAGAATAGTATTCTTTTTTTGATTCCTCGAATTTGAGAACTGAGGAAATGTCCTGGTCGGCAGTGTGCTAATGTGAGTGATGTGGTGTTAAGGCACTTACAGCACTGACAGCTTTTCAAATCTAGGCTAAAATAACAAATGTACTCTACTCTACTAAATCAGGGAGAGGCCAAGTGCAGAAAAACCTCCTATCTCGGTCGTTAATGCCGATAAGCACGCAGCATGTGCATACTTAAAAAGCTCCATTTTCCTGCTTTTGTCTGATTAGTGTTGCTTTAGGTTTTCTGTCAACTGATACTTTCTGTAAAGACTAACAATATTGTGGTGGTGGTGGTGTGCCGTGGAGTTGATTCCAACTCATAGCGACCCTGCATAAGGTTAATATTGTGGTGGTGGTGGTGTGCCGTGGAGTTGATTCCAACTCATAGCGACCCTGCATAAGGTTAATATTGTGGTAGAAAGGTATTAATTACAATACAAAAAGCTAAAAATATAAAACTTAATAAATGACAATCTGTCTCTATTCTGGTAGTAGTGATGGTGTGCATTGTGAGTCAGCTCCAATCATAGCAATCCTTTAGGACAGAGGAGGAATCCTGGGGTGGCGTGGTAGGATAAGCAGTGGACTGCTTAACCACAAGGTAGGCAGTTCAAACCCACCAGCTGCTTCTTGGAAACCCTGTACAGGGTTGCTATGAGTCAGAACTAACTTTGATGGCATTTAATAACAACAACAACTGAACAAACTTACTCGGTTTCCTAGGCTGAAGTCTTTGCTGTAACGGATCACCAGGTCTTTTTTATACCAGCCACTGGGTGTATTTGAACCAAGACCTTTTGGTTAGCAACTGAGCGCTTAATCATTGTGCCACCAGGGCTCCTTATTCTATTGCTGGGGCGGCGGTGGTGGTGTGCCGTGGAGTTGGTTCCAACTCATAGCAAACCTATGTAGGGTTTCCGAGGCTATAAATCTTTATGGGAGCAGAAGTCTCATCTTTCTCCTATGGAATGGCTGGTAGTTTTGAATGGCAGACCTTGAGGTTAGCAGCCCAGCATGTGACCACTGTGCTACCAGAGCTCCTTTATTCTAGTACTAGGAGTCTGCATTTAAGATGTTTACATTAGGTAGCTATATGGTTTAATGCACAACAGATTTGATTGGCCAAATGCTCAAGGTCGCTTCATCACTTGTAATACAGTATGCATAAAGTCTTCGTTGCTACTATTCTGTTAACAAATGAAATATCTTTCTCACAGATATTTTTTCTTTCCAATCAGAATGCTGATTTAAAGAAACAGCTTCATGAACTCCAAGCCAAAATCACAGCTTTGAGTGAGAAACAGGTAGGGGCAAGTAGGGGGCGGGGCGCATATTTTTAACATTGTGTTCTAAAGATATGTCTGCTTCAGGCTTCTAAGAGAACTGCTATTTTTCCTCATGTGTGAAAATAAGTGTGGGCAGCCAGACTCAGTTTTAATTTTGTTTGAGCTCTGTTTATCTATTTTTATTTTTGGTTGAAATCAGTCTCTAGAGTATCCCATGGGTATATGCTACTGGCAGATATCTAAAAGCAATGTGGCAGTCTGCCATTAATTGTGTTAATTAGACTCTAGTTTACCCATAGGGGAAAGGGTAAAGAAAGTTAGTGGGAGTATGTAACTGAGATTCTTATAGCTTCTGTAAGTGCCTTGGTACCTGTTTTAAAAGCCCGAGATGACGTTCACCTTACTTTGACAAGAATGATTGTAAGTAAATGCTCCATTCTGAGTACAGTTGCACCTTTACGCTGATCTTTATTAGATACCGAACTATAATTATATGAAAACAACATTCATAAAACCTTGTTAGATTCACTCTATACAGGGCAAGAAATGAGTATCTTGTTTTTTTTCAAGGACCTCTAGAAAGTATTCTATGAAATTTCCTGTGTATTGGCTAATTCAGGCATCTCCTGCCACCAGGTGGAGTGTGGCAATTGGGAGAGCTATAAGTAAATGTCTGTGGTAATATGAATGAAGCATTTGTTTTTCTTGTTCCTTCCCCCATCACTCTCTATCAGATAATCTTGGAGTAGACAAATGTATGAACCAAAAGGATAAAGTGATTTGCAGTTGATAGTTCATGCTAGTGACATCCCATTGACGATCTTTTGACTACGAATTTCTAGATCTTTAAATTGTTTTTCAAACTTTATTTACTGAACTAATAATAACAGTGAGAGCAGTTTATTCCTAGATATATTTAAAATTTGTTCGTGTTATGTGTTGTATTGTTTTCATGTAACTAAGTGAAGAAGTAAACTTTGATAACTATGAGTAGAATAAATACATGTTGTTTTCAAAGAGAATCTTTTTTTTTAAGTTGGGGCACAATTGCCCTCCCTCCCCCTTATTCTTATACCTCTATGCTTCTTTATCTTGTCTTCTCCACATACTGGAGGTATTTTAGATTAGCAACTTGCTAAACTAAGATTAGGAGTGAGTGAGATGATGGAGAACAATTTGTAAGGAAAAATATAAACAGTTTGTTCGTAAGTATTGGCTCTGAAAGTAATTGCCTTCTCTAAAGTCAGAATGATGTGTGTTAGAGAAAGTGTTCTAGCTTTAGAATCCTGTTAGTGCAGAGCCTTCTTACAGTTTCAGGGTTAGTTTGACAAGATGCCAATGAATGAGTCACTTTTGCTGAAAAATTCACGTGTTCCAGTGGGGAAAGAAGGTGAGAACCGACTAGTGGAGTGGGGGCTGGGGAATTTGTCTCAAAGTTAACACAACCAAAGGCTGCATTGGGGGAAACAGAGTAACTTGGTGGTGGTGGTGATAGTGGTTGGGGGTGGTGAGGATTTTTCTAATAAGATTTTTGTTAGTGAGAATGAATATAAAGATTTTGTTTTTTTCTGTTGCTTTTTATTCTTCGATTTTTTTCCTGCTGACGGCCTCAATAGAAAATGGTACTCATTTATGTTCAGTAAGATGTCATCAAGAAGGAAACTCTAGTTGTCATCTGAACTAAGTTAGATGGTGGAATTTTAAAAATGTGTTTAGTATCAGGAAGAAACACTAAGGTGTATGAAGTGAAGAAAATTAGACTCAGAAGATGAAATATAATCTTTCAGTTTTTATAATATTTGCTTGACTGTTAAAACAGCCTTTTTGTTGGAACAGAAAATACATCATTTTTAGGTAGGGGATAGTACCAGAAGGAAGCACAGATAAAAAATTCAAAAGATGTTTCTTCTTTAGACTTAACTTCCAGTATGAAACATTACTATTCAGTTTTCAATAGTTTTATTTCAAGACAACATAATACTGCATGGCCCAACTTTTATATTTCCTAAAAATTCAATACCTGGCAAACACTTTGATTTTCTTCCTACTTTAATAGTTAAAATTTGTATTCTCTCACTCACATGACTAATTTTTAAATTTAGTATTAAGTTTTTGTTGTGAGAAAATTTTTGAAATACAGGAAAGTTTAGAGAATAATGTTATGTTCTAGAATTAATAACTCAACATTTTTGTTTCCGTTCTTTTTTAATATGCATTTTTTCTAGAATCATTTTTTTCTATACCCATGTGAAAATTAATTATACAAGTAAAAGATAGACACTATCTCTTGTTTTTTTTTAAATAAAAAATCACAGGCAGGCACTTAACTCTTACAGTAGGTACTACTTTATATTTGTTATTGCTACCTCAATTCTTGATACTTACTTAACTTGTCTTCCTCAAGATTGTGAAATGGTGGAAAATATGATCTTCAGCAAACTTATTTCGTGGCTAAAGCTCAGTGTATTTCATTGAATTCTTGGTTGGAAGGTTCTAATGCTTTCAAACTGTGGTTAAAGATTTCTGAATAGAAACTCTCCAGGCAGGTTTTGAAGTTAGCTTCCTGACCTCTACTGGGTTTTAATATGTGGTTGACAGTTTTAGCTTAGAAATCCCTGGGTTTGATTGGCAAAATACAGTATTTGTTAGGCAGGCATTAAAAATCATGTGTTCAGAAGCTGTTAATGACATAGGAATATGCTCATGATAAAATAAGTGAAAAAACACATACAACTTTATATGCATTGTAATCCCATTTTTGCAAGTGCTTTGTGCATGTGAATGTGTGTGCAAGCCATGTCAGTGTAACATGTTGACAGGTGGTGGGTTTGGTGATTTAGTCTTTCTTTATACTTGTATATATTTTTTCTACCCTGAACATGTATACATAATTTTTTGTATATATAAATTGTATATATAAATTCTCTACCCTGAACATGTTTATTGTTTTAATAAGACACATCGCTTAAATTTTATGGACACTTAACTTTTGTCTGTTCCAGGGATAGTTGATATTTAAAATCTAAAGACATTCTTCTCATGATATATGAACCATTCTATTGAAAGACTACAACTGTTTGTACCATTAATGATGTCCTGGTGTGGTGCTGCAGGATAATGTGCTGGACTGAAGGTTGATTTGAACCGCAAGGTCAGCAGTTCAAACTTAGCAGCCACTCCTCGGAAACCCTATACAGGGCCACTATGGGTTGGACCCGACTTGATGGCATTTAACAACAACAAGTTGAAGTGTAGCAGCAGCTCTTAATTTATTAAACAAGGATTTTTTCTCATGCTACATCTCCTCCACCCCTCTCCTCCATTTTTGTTATGCATATGTCATCTTTTGCTTGTCAGAGTTGAGATTCTGATTTTGGAGCAAATGCACTTAGTTGCTTTAGGGTGGCTTCCATTGTATAATTCACTGTAGAGCAATCTTAATATCCCAGAGTCTGTTGCTTGTCTCTGTAGTGATTCAGACTTAAGCCGTAGTAGTTCAGGCTGCTTACTTAGAGTTAATAATGACATCCTGCTTAGAAGTAAGTGTGTGTGTATAATTAAAGAGTTCTAGTATTGGCAAAAGCAAAAACAAGTAAGACTTTATTTAGGCTTATATTTTAAAAAGGAAAATTGGTTTCACTGTTGCAGAGTTACATTGTATCTCATAGCCTGTGTTATGAAGTCCTGGTGTGGCACTGAAGGATAAGCACTGGACTGTTCACACCCACCACCCACTCCTCAGAAACCCTATAAGGGTCACTGTGAGTCAGAACGGATTTGATGGTACTTAACAACAAGAAGCCTGTGTTATAGTAGTTTGAGACAAGTTGTTGTTGTTAGGTGCCATCTAATTGGTCTCGAATCAAAGCGACTCTATGTACTGCCCAGTCCTATGCCATCTTCACCATTGTCCTTATGTTTGCATCCATTATTGATGCCACTTTATCAGTCCATCTTATTGGGGATTCTTCCTCTCTTTCACTGACGCACCTCTGAATAAGTATGGTGAAAGGATATAACCCTGGCTGGCACATACCTTCCCTGGTTTTAAACCACTCAGTATCCCCTTGTTCTATTCTAATGTCTGTTTCTTGGTCTATGTACAGATTCCTCATGAGCACAATGAGGTGTTCTGGAATAACCGTTCTTCACAGTATTATCCATAATTTGTTAAGATCCACAAAGTCAAATGCTTTTGCATAGTCAATAAAGCACAAGTAAGCATCTTTCTGGTATTCTCTGCTTTCAGCCAAGATACATTTGATTCGAACAATGAGATCCCGAGTTCCACATGTTCTTCTAAGTCTGGCTTGAGTTTCAAACATCCCTGTTTGATGTACTGTTACTGCAGTGGTATTTGAATTATCTTCAACAAAAGATGTGATTTTTTTTTTTTTGCTTGCTTGCATGTGATATTAATGATTATAATTGATGATTTCTGCATTCTGTTTAGTCACCTCTTTGGAATGAGCACAAATGTGGATCTCTTCCAATTGGTCAACCAGGTAGCTGTCTGCCAAATTTGTTGGAATAGACAAGTGAGCACCTTCAGTGTTCCATCAGTTTGTTGAAACATTTCGATTTGTATTGTGTTGATTCCTGGAGCCCTGTTTTTGCCAATACCTTCAGTGCAGTTTGGACTTCTTCGGAACCATTAGTTCTTGATCATATGTTACCCCTTGAAATGCTTGAACGTCAACTAAAAATTTTTGGTATTGTGACACTATGTGTTTCTTCCTTTTTCTTTTGATGCTTCCTGAGCCATTCAGTGTTTTGCCTACTTATAGTGACCCCGTATAGGGTTTGCAAGAGCAGAAAGCCTCGTTTTTCTCCCACAGAGCGGCTAGTAGGCTGGAGCCTTTGACCTTCAGGTTCTCGGTCCAGTGCTTACCATACAGAGCCACCGTGCTCCTACTTTGCCCATGGAATCCTTCAATATTGCAACCCAAGGCTTGAGTTTTTCCTCAAGAGGCTTTCCTTCTCTTCAGGTTTTCTAATGCCAGGTTTTGTACATTTCATTATAACGCTTTGTCTTCTCAGACTGCCCTTGGAAATTTTCTGTTCAACTCCAGTAATTTATCATTTTTTTCCAGTTACTTTAGCATCTCTGCATTTTAAGAGCAAGTTTCAGAGTGTCATCTGGCATCCATTTTGGTCTTTTATTTCTTTTCTATCTTTTAAATGACCTTTTGCTTTCTTCCTTTATGATGTTCATGATGTCATCCCACAACTCTTCTGGTCTTCAGTCTTTAGTGTCTAATGCCTCAAATCTGTCCTTGAGATGATTTCTAAATTCAGGTGGGATATGCTCAAGATCATATTTTGTCTCCCATGTACTTGTTTTAATTTTCTTCAGCTTCAGGCTGAACTTGCATATGAGAGACTGATGTTCTGTTCCACAGTCTGCACCTGGCCTTGTTTTGGCTGGTGATATAGGAGCTTTCCACTGTCTCTTCCCACACATGTAGTCTGTTTGATTCCTGTGTATACCATTTGGTGAGGTCTATGTGTGTAATCGCCTTTTATGTTTTTTTAAAAAAGGTACTGGTAATGAATAAATTGTTGGTCTTCCAAAACTCTATCATATGATCTCCAGCTCATTTCTGTCACCAAGGCCATATTTCCAACTATTTATCCTTCTGTTTTTGGAACTTCCACATTCCAATCACCAGGAATTATCAGTGCCTCTTGATTGTATGTTTGATAAATTTCAGACTGAAGAAGTTAATGTGCTGTCAAGTTGGTTCGAACTCATAGCAACCCTGTATAGAGTTTCCAAGGAGTGGCTAGTGATTCTGGGCCACCGACCTTGTAATTAGCAGTCTAGTGCTGATCCTAGAGCACCACCCCAGGATTCCAGTCTTCCTTGTAGGCATATTGATATTATCCTGTCACAAACAGTATTGTACTTCAAGAATATCTTGAAATGATCTGACAATGAATGCAACACCATTCTTTTCAATTTATTATTCCTAGTATAGTAAACCATATGATGTCTAATTTTAAATGACCCAATACTAGTCCATGGAATTGGTTCCAACTGATATCGACCCTGTGTAGAGTTTCAAGACCATAACCATACATCTTTACCACAGACAGCCTCATATTTCTCCCACTTTGCGGCTGGTAGGTTTGAACTGCCAACCTTGCAGTTACCAATCCAGTGCTTATACGCCAGAGCTTCTAATGCCTAGGATAAGCAAGTGATCCTTATGCATTCCATTTCCTTTTTTATGACTTCTAATTGATTCATACTTAATAAATTCTACTTTCAGATTATTAATGAATGTTTGCAGCTGTTTCTTCTCATTTTGAGTTGTGCCCCATCAGCAAATACAGGTTCCAAAAGAGACAACCCCCACCCCCACCCATCCACCCCAAGACTGAAACTCAAAAGGAACACATGAGCAGGCATGTAAGCTTGCTAGCCACCACATTGGTCTACTGGTGAGTGGAAGAGGGGAAAAGGCAGCAATGAAGAAATGGACTGAGTTCAACCACAGTCCATTGACTCCCATTGACCTGGAGATGAGAGAGAGAAGAGGAAGGGCTGGTTGGTCCAAAGTGTGGTGAGACCTGGGGTACTCCTGAGCCCATTAACAAGGACATAGCCACAGAGGGTTAGAGCTGAGAGTGAAGCATCCAGCTGATATGAAGTGAGGGGAGACTCACAAGAACACCCAAACTTTCAGATTAGTATTCATTTGACCTAGCCTCGATGGCTTGATAACCAGAACTTGACTAGAGGAAGATTAAAAAAAAAAATTTTTGATAACGGAAATGAGGGTAAATTACTACAAGATGAACTTTACCTATACTCAAGTGTAGTAGGTCAAAATACCAACAGAGAGGGAAGGGGTCTTCATCTCAAGTATAAATCATGTCCCCTCTGTATACAGAGTAGACAGGGACAGGCAACTTAGACATTGGCTACTTAAAATGAGGGGGCAATAGAGGCATGAAGCGACTGGCATACAAGTTTTCAAAAAGGAGTTTAGTTTAAGAATGTGCAGGGTGGTGGGGTGGTGGTTTGAAGTCCCAAAAGAGTTGCTTTAGCCACATGATTAAGGTTAACTCTACTTGAGGAGGCAGCTCTTTTTTGAGTGCCTTCCAACCTGAGGGGCTCATCTTCTGGCACTGTGTCAGAAAATGTTTGCTGCTATTCATAAGGTTTTCAGTAGCTAACCTTTCAGAAGTAGTCGACTCCTTCTTCCTAGTTGCCTACTCTGGGAGCTCCACTGAAACGTATCCACCATGAGTGATCCTGCTGATATTTAAAATACTGGTGGCATTAGCATTCAGCATCACAACAACACCAAGGCACCACAGTACAGGAAACTTGACATATGAATGGTAGATTACTGTTGTTAAACTGTCTTTAGTTGCCCTCTGATTCATAGTGACCCCATGTACAATGGGGTTGAACCATTGTGATCCATAGGGCATTCATTGACTGCTTTTTGGAAATAGATTGCCAGACTTTTCTTCCTAGTTTGCCTTGGTCTGGAAGTGCCACTAAAACCTTTGTAGCATCACAGCAACATGTAAGCCTCTACTGTCAGACAAAACCAAGTCTCCATGGTCTTCTGCCACTGAGCTGCCACTGCCCTCAGAAGGATCCATGGTATTCTTTATGACTTAGAGCAACACCACAGTCTGCTTAAAGTGAAGGCAACAGAGATTTATTGATGGCATAGTCCAGACTGGAAAGACTTCCAAATTTACAGAGTGAAGATGGCCGCTCTGCCAGACAACCAGGAACCAGGTATTTTTATACAGTGGAAGCAAGAACTAAAAGTTGTAAAATCAAAATTGGCGGCAAGACAACGGAATTAAAGGTGGCATATCTGACAACAGGCAGTTAGCACAGATCGGTGAATAACTGATGTGGAATTACATGATTGGTTAAAGGTACATGCAAGTATACGTGTTCTTTAGTTTACTTATAGAATGGTCACAGTGCACTGGCAAGACAGGGTTTTCAGGTAATCTGTAACAATTTCTTTCTCAGTAATATATGTTTCTGGAGTCTGTTTATTGTAAGTATTTATTGATAATGTTTTGCACCAAGACCCTTTGGGTATAAGCTACCACATTTTGCCTCTGTTTGACCCGAGAGGAAAGAACCTTCAGGACTAGACTGTGCGGTCCTGCACCTGCCAGTCCTCAGAGAACAGGAATGTCGTTTTTAGGGTGGACGAGTGCGTCATCACCGAGGTTAGAGGAAGTGCTGTTAGAAAAGCAAGTTTTTTTAAAATTCACTATGGGTTCTAGACTCAAGTCCAGGCTTGAAAATGGAGTTAAGGCTCCACTTTCAGATGCTGCATTCACATACACCACGTTCCTCTGGCTGTTAAGTTTTCTTGCATTTAAAATACTCGGGTGGTAACGAAGCTTTGCCTGATAATAACCTGTGCATTATGGACACATTTTCTTATTTTAAAACGTATGGGGTTTTGTCTGTAAGTTCTTTTTATCAAATGTTTTAATCAGTTGCATCTCAGGTTATGCACCAACACATGAACAAAAAGGGGGGAGAGTAATTAAATTTGAAAAACAAACCAACATTTGTTGTCGACTCCATTCTGACTCATTTCAACGTGGTGTGTGTCAGAATAGAACTGTGCTCCATAGGGCTTCAGTGGCTGAGTTTTTGGGATTAGATTGGTTAAGCCTTTCTTCTTAGGTGCTTCTGAGTGGATTCAAATTGCCAACATTTTATAACACTTGTTAAAGCCATTATCCTGACTCAGAACTTAAATGATCAGTCGGGGAACTTTGATTCTTCTGTCCATCTTCTGTTAGTTTAAAAGATACAAACAGTTTCGTTTTCATATTGCTTTTATTTAGGACTATTAATTTTATTGTATATCTGGAGGGGTTAGTGGAAAATTCCATTATCTTTTAGTTTAGTTTTTGCACAAACTTTTTGAAGCCCCTTAGTATATGTAATAAGAGTAGCAGATACCTTGCTGTTGTTAGTTCCCATCGCGTCAACTCTGACTCACTCTAACCTGAATGTAACAGAACAAAATGTTGCCTGGTCCTGCTGCATCTTCATGGTCATTGGTATGGGTGGGTTAGCTGTGCTTGAGAGTTATCCTCACTTCCACTGAGCCTCTGCTTTACCAAACATAATGTTCTTTTCTAGCCATTGGTCTTTACTAATGATGTGACCAGAGTAAGTGATCCAAAGTCTCTTCATTCTTGCTTCTAAGGAGCATTCTGGATGTATTTTTTTCTAGGTCTGATTTGTTAATTCCTATGGCATTCCACAAGGAGTTCTGATAGTGTAGTGGTTACAAGTCGGGCTTACAAGTAAGCTCAGGGTGAGCAGTTTGAAGAAAGAACTATTTTGAAGCTGTTTCATGGGAGAAAGATGCTGTTTGAAATTGTTCCATGGGAGAAAGATGAAGCTTTCTGCTCTTGTAAAGATTTACAGACCCAGAAACCCTATACAGGGTGCTGTGAATCAGAACTAACTTCATAGCACAGAACCACCACCACCATGGCACTCCACAATATATGGTCAATGTTATTCCCCAATACCACAATTCAAATGCATCTTCTATCTTCCTTCATTGTCTAGCTGTTGCATGCATTTGAGATGATTGCAGAAATCATGGCTTGGCTTAAGTGCACCTTAGTCCTCAAAGGGACGTCTTTGCTTTTTAACACTTTAAAGAGTTTCATTGCAGCAGATTTTTCCAATGCAAGAAATAGACCGTTTCATATATTTTTGTTCCAGATGCACTGAAACTCGCACCTTTTCTTCAAACCTTTTATTTCCTGAGCTTAAAAAACAAAATAGAAAAAAAACCCAAAAAAAACCAAAAAGACTGGGATAAACCAACAGAGGGAAGATGTAGCCTCAACATCGGCAGGTCAGTTAAATATAGATACACACACACACACACACAAATACACACATAGTACACATCTCTGTGAACATCCTGTTTCTGGAGAGAATGTCTTGTGTGCTGGGAAGTTGAGGGGAGAGGCGTGAGGTAAGGCCTTGGGTGCTTGCATGCTTCTTTCCCAGCCAGCTTCTCTGCAGGGCTTGATGGCCCAGTCAGCCCATTGGACTTCAGGCAGTCTGGTGTCTTCTGGGAATCATCATTTTATTTCTTGACTCTTGCTTCCATGGACATTGAATGTTGACTCAAGTAGAGTGAAATCAATGACAGCTAAAGGTTTTCCTTCATTTGTTATGAGGATTTTTGGTCCAATTTTGAAGATACCTGTTTTCTTCGTGTTCAGGTATACTCTATGCTGAAGGTTGTAGTCTTTTATCTTCATAAGTGCTTCAAGCCCTCTTTATTTTTGGCAAACTTAGTAGATGTTGTCTGCATATCGCAGGTTCTTAAAGAGTGTTCCTTCCAGTCCTGATAACAAATTCTTCTTCATATAGTCCCGCTTCTTGGATTATTTGCTCAGCATGCAGACTGAATAAAGTGAAAAGATACAGCTCTGCCACATACCTTTCCCACTTTAAAATCATTCAGTATCCCCTGATTCTACTAAAACAACTGCCTCTTGATTCATGTACAGGTTCTGCATGAACACAATGAAGTGTCCTGGAAATCCCATTCTTCCTAATGTTATCCATTATTTGTTATGATCCACACAGATCCTCTGTGTAAATCATAAGCAGAGACTAGGGATTAAGTAATGTCATGAACTTGTTATTTATAAATAAAATAATCCAGGGTTTATCTTGGAAGAGTGTAAAACTTTGAATTGACTTTAGATTATGTTCCAAAATACAGATGGGTAGACATTATTATTGAACCCTTATTTTGCTACTATTATTAACAAGACCTTCATATAAAAGGAAGAGAGAGCATATTGATATTGATGTTCTAAGCAGGTCAATGAAGACAAATTACTTCTTGTCCTAAGTATTGGTTAATTCGCAAATTAGCATTTAAGTACCCTCAGCCATTGCCCGTCTCATATTAGAGGGCAGAAACTTATTAAAATTATCCGTACTCTCAAGAAACGTATACTTTAAATGAACCTCTAATGCAGTTTGTGGAATCCTGGTGTGGTGCTGTTGGATAAGCACTGGACTGTTATCACAAGACGAGCAGTTAAAACCCACCAGCCACTCCTTGAAGCTCTATACAGGGTCGCTGTGAGTTGGAACCAACTAGAGGGCACTTAGCAACAACATCAATATAACTTGTTATTTTTAATCATACTGCGATCAAAAACTTTTTTCTTCGTGAGATTAAGATGTGTGTAGTCAAGATAAGAGAGAAAAGAGGCGTAGGGTATATTTCTGGGAAGTCCATGATATAAAAGGCCTGAAGGAGCAGTAGGAATGGGGGCGAGAACTTTGTAGGACTTTGCCTTCCTCAGCAGCAGTCTGATTTGTGTAAAGTACGTTGATAAGGATAAGGGGAGGTCAGTGATTTCGTGGATTGAACATAAATGCAACTGAAACTGCCCTTCCATTCTTGGCTTCTCACTCATTCTCTGCTTTTCATATGTGAAAGGAGGGAACGATTCCTTCAGTATTAAAATACTTCAGAGGGTATATTTATTTGTTTGTTCAAGTGTTGTTTTTATAATTAATAATCTATATTCTGTTAAAACGAAGAACTTACTTTACAGTATTAGTTTTCTCTAAATTATGTAAGTAGTCCTAGTGTGGCACTGTGGGTTAATGTGTTAGACTGAAGGATGGTTGGAATCACAAGGTCAGCAGTTCAAGCTCACCAGCTAGCTGCTCCTCAGAAACCCTATACAGGGTTGTTGTTAGTCAGAACCAACTCAACAACACTTAACAACAACAACAACAACAAAGTTTATGGTAAAAAAAAAAAAATCTGGAGAAAAAAACAAATTGAAAAGATGTATAATTCCTTCAGTGAGAGAGAGACACTTATATTGTGGTGTAAACTGAAACCACTGTTACCTCTCACTTGAAATCTATCAAAATAGCTGGATACCTTGCTTTGCCTACTGCCCACCTAGCCGTGCATTTTCCACATAGCAGGGAACGTGATATTTTGAGCATTTGATACCTGATCATATCAATACCCTGCTGAAAAACTTGTGGTGGCTTTCCAGCATATTAAAGATGAAGTTCAGAATAATTACTTGGACCTACCCGAGTCATCATCATATGACGCCTCCTCCTCCTTCATCCCTGTCTAAAGCTTATCATCTCTTTGTTCCAGGAACATGCCACATTATGTCCTTCTCAGAGCCCTTGCATCTTCAGTTTCCCCTGTCCTCAAACAGTTTGTAGTCCACCTCTCTTAAATCAGTGCATACCTGACCAGGCTTCAGACCCCAGCTTGCTTCCTTGGGAGAGCTGTCCTCCATACCCTTCCTCCAGTCAAAACGGACTTTCTGCTATAACCTTCGTTGAACCCTTCATTTTCCCTTCCTACCTTTGTCAACTATGGGTCAACTATGAGTGGCTTGAAAATTCAAAACAGAAATGGCTTCAACAAGATAGGCTTTCTTTCATTGCTGTGTGCAAGTTCTGTAGGTGGTCTGGTGGTGTACATTGCTGTCTACCAGTTCTAACTCATAGTGAGCCTGTGTAGGGTTTCTGTGGAGCAGCTGGTGGGTTTGAACTGCTGACCTTGTCGTTTGCAGTCCAGTGCTGATCCCACAGTGCAACACCAGAAGCCTAGGGCCTGGCTTGGTTATAATGTTTCCACAGTGTCGGGGAACCCAGGCTCCTCCTATTCCTTTGCTCTGCCATTCTCAGCGTGCAGCTTCCACGTCATAATCCAAAATAGCTGCTCCATATGGTAAAAAAAAGGAAAAGCAGCAAACAAGAGCAAGCCCTTGATTTTTAAGGGTGCTTACTAGAAGTGGCATGTTCTCTTCTTAATTACTTCCTGTTGGTCAGAGCTAAGTTACATGGTCTTAACTAAGGTCAAGAAAGGTTGGGAAGTATAGTCATTGCCAGGTAAAGTTCAGGTATTTTGTTAGAAACCAAAAAAACAAAACAAAACCCACTGCTGTCAACTTGATTCTGACTCATAGCAACCCTGTAGGACCGGTGGTTTTCTGAGACAGTGAATCTTTACAGCAGCAGACAGCCTCATGTTCCTCACAAAGAACTGATGCTTGGTTTGAACTGCTACCTTGTGGTTACTGCTTACCCCACTTCACCTGCGCTCCTTTGTTTACTGAGTTGTTATTAAGTGCCATCAAGCCAGTTTGGACTCATAGCACCCTGTATAGGATTTCCAAGGAGCAGCTGGTAGGTTTGAACCACCGACCTTTTGGTTAGCCAGTCCAATGCTTATTCTACAGCAGGAAGGGAGAAATAAATACTGTGGATAACTAGCATGTGTAACAATAGCTTATCACAATTTGCAATTATATAGCTATCTGAATGATTGTTATTGTTAGGTACTGTCAAGTTCACGCCGACTCATAGTGAACCTATGAACAACAGAATGAAACACTGCCTGGTCCTGTGCCATCCTCAAAATTGTTACACTTGAGTCCATTGCTGCTGCCATTATAAACCCATATGTTGTTGTTGTTATTAGGTGCCCATCGAGTTGGTACCGACTCATAGCGACCTTATGCACAGCAGAACGAAACACTGCCCAATCCTGGGCCAACCTCACTACTGTTGTCACACTTGAGTCATCCTTGCT
>NW_006408593.1:11781884-11785108 GCF_000296735.1 Chrysochloris asiatica | reverse complement strand
CAATGTAAAGAAAACAAAAATCCTCACCACTGGACCAATAAACAACATTCTTATCAATGGAGAAAAGATTGAAGTTGTCAAGGACTTCATTCTTCTTAGATCAAATATCAACACTCATGGAAGCAGCAGTCAAGAAATCAAATGACGTATTGCATTAGGCAAATCTGCTGCACAAGACCATTTTAAAGCGTTGAAGAGCAAAGTTGTCAGCTTGAGGACTAAGGTGCACCTGACCCAAGCCATGGTATCTTCAATAACCTCATATGCCTGCAAAAGCTGGACAGTGAATAAGGAAGACCGTAGAATTGATGGCTTTGAGTTCTGGTTCGGAGGAGAATATTGAAAGTGCCATGGGCTGCCAGAAGACCCAAAAGATCCATTTTGAAAGAAGTACAGCCAGAGTGCTCCTTAGAGGCCAAGATAGCCAAACTTTGTCTCTCATAAACCCATATACATGATTATTTTTATAACATCTTTTTAAAATATCTGTCATCTTCACAGAAGACTGTTAGCTTCAAGAAGTCAAGGAACCATCCTTGTTTTGTTTACTTCTGTCTTCTTAGTGTAGTATTTACTAATATATTTAGCATAGTGTAGCACTCAGCACAGAATTATCCACCTGATCTTTTTCTCTTTTACAGATTTTTTTTTTTTTAAGAGTGTAGTATAGCTTACTTTTTATGCTCTTTAAACTCAGTGTATCATGACTCACGTTTTTAGTGCTCTTTGAGAACATATGATTTCAAATACTTAGTTGTCTGGCTATGTAATAATATATCCATTCCTCTGTCATCTGATGATAAGTTGTTTCCAGTATTTTGCTATTATAAATATTGCTGTGATCAATAACCTATATGGATCTGTATTTCTCTCTGAATACCTTGGAATATAGGCATCCTAGGCTTGAGATTGGAGCCCTGATGTGGCACTGGAGGATAAGCACTGGGCTGCTAACTGCAAAGTCAGCTGTACAAATCTACCAGCTGACTCCTATAGAGGGTCACTATGAGTCAACAGATTTGACAGCAAATAACAACAACAAGGTTTTTGAAATTACTGAGTATATTGGCCAGCTGTTGCCATAACGATTCTGTGTAACAAATCATTGTTTTGTTGAATGGATTATAACAACAATCAGCATTTTAGTCTCATGGTGGGTCGATAGCTCACCCAAGGTTCTCCTGATATAATCTGGCCAGGCACTTCTATGAACGTTTGTGAGTTAACTTGGTGTGACTGCAGACTGCTGACTGGGCTAAGTCTGGTGTAAATATGCTTGTTCTGTGGTCTAGCATAAAGAGACAGCAGCCACCTGGGGTATACTCATTCATTGGTTCATCACCAGAGGACTAGCAGTAGGCCAGACTCATCGAATACATTTTAAGCCTCTGCTGGCATAAAGTTGATTAACGTATCATTAACCAAAACAAGTTGCCTTGTTAAACTCAGCAAAGAAAGAAACACCGCCTGGTTCTTCACCAGTTGTGAGGATGGGCAGGGTTTCATTCTGTTGTGCATAGGGTTGTGCTATGAGTTGGAGCCAACTCCATGGCACCTAACAACAATAGCAGTCATGTAGATAGATAAATAATTACAAATTGTGATAAAAAATCATGGGTGTATAATTATACTAGACCATGGGCTGAAAAGAGTTGAAAATAATAATGCATGTATCACACTTGGTCAAAGGGTATTTAAAAAACCCAAAACTTTCACTATATTTAAAGCAGAACTTTTACTACATATTTTAAAATAAACTCCATGAAAAGCTATCAGATTAAGAGCGCACATGAGAATACCTAATTTTCTCCAGGAGATACTCATGGGGATTGGGACAATACTATTCATTTTTAAAAATAGATGAACGTGTATTGTATGGTTCTCGGGGGTATGGTTTTCATAGAATTCACTGTTTGTCCATGGTACCAATATTTCATAATATTCCACAGAATTAGATTTGGTTTTAAGTTTTATTTTCTTTCACTTCATTTCCTGTTTTCTTACTCCTTTTTTGATAGCTAGATCCTTTTGTATCTTTGTCCTTTGCTACTAGTTTACTTTTCAGAATCTGTGCTTAAAAATGGTAGTATCTAGTTCTTAATAGATTGCCTAACCTAATTGGATGAAATGCTTATCTAGGTTTAATAAATAGTTTATTTATATGGAACCTGTGTTCTAAATTTAAAATTTGAACAAATTTAAGTAAAATAGATTTTGAAGTCTTTTTGTCCCAGCTATAACTAGTTATGTTGCTGGTCCATAGAACACCATTATTTAAACTGATTAGGCGACTTGAACCTGGACTAGGTAGGGGTGGAGAGACTCCTGGACTTCTACTCTATTTCTGGTTCTGTAACGGACTTGTTTATAAATTTGAGTTATTAAATACTTTGTCTATTTTTTTGTGTATGAAATGTTTGGATAATGCCTTTTAGGAGTTGATGAACATATATCTGTTATTGCTGACTTTTTTTTTATTTTTATTTTTTAATGAAGGTGAGTTCTGAGTTCTATTTAAATTGAAATTGGTAGTTTTAGTCATGGTGGTTAACTTCTTCTCATAAGTAGCAACCCCTTCATCTCATGTGGACATAATACTGCTCTTCTAAAGAACATAGAACATTTCACATTTAACTCAGTCACAAGTGCATCATTGTTGTTTATAAGCTAAGATATGGTCTATTTGTGACTTAGCTATGGTCGTATAATTAATCAGAATCAAGACTAAAAATCAATCACTGTTCCCTTTGTTCAGATTTACTTAGCAAACTCTATTCTTAAATTACTTGTGGACGTTTATCTACCAAATATTTTTTGAAATAGAACATTAGGCACTATAATTACATTGCCTTTAGGCCTCATTGCCTTGGAGCCAAGGAAGTAGATTAGTTCCTGAGGTCTAATATTGGTAACTTGATGCATGACTCTGTCCAGCCTTTGATACCATGTAACCAACCCTCATTCACAACCAACCTAATGGGCTTAGCACATCACATTAGAATCTGGATTTGTTGTTCTCTACTATATTCCTCAATTATGATGGCAATCTGACCTCATCTTTATCTGACGTTTACGAGTTCCTTAGAATTTAGTATCGTTTGTTACACCTGTATAATATTTATGTGAAACCACAGGTCGAGTTGTTTGAGTATACTGTCACTTGTGTATATAAAATATCAGTTCCTTCTCCTTTGTATCAAATATAGGAAATTTAATGTTTTAAT
>NW_006408593.1:11778382-11781414 GCF_000296735.1 Chrysochloris asiatica | reverse complement strand
GGGGGGGTCAGTGAAAAAGAGAAGACCCCACAATGATCTGGATTGGCAGTGACAACAGCAGTGGTCTGAAGTGTAACAGTTGTGAGTATAGGGCATGGAGGGTCAGCAAAAAAGAGGAAGATCCCTGATGAGATGGATTGGCATAGTGGCAGCAGCAGTGAGCTCAAGCTTAACCGCGATTTTGAGGATGGTGCAGCACCAGGCAGTGTCTTGTTGTGTTGTGTATAAGTTTGCTGTGAGTCAGAACCAACTCAGCGGCACCTAACAATAACAACAAAACTTTGTGGGAGCAGAAAACCTCATCTTTTCATGGTAGTCCTTTGTTAAACTATGGGCATCTAGGGCCACCTAACTAAACTACTAGCCCCATTATGGAAGCATAATGAATATATTTCAACATATTTTCTTATTCTACATTTTTAAACAAAACCCTCCTTTCAAATTATACTCCTCATTCTACCCCTTTTTGGTTTATGGTTAAGGCCACAATTCATCAGGTAACCAAGCGGAAACGTAGAAGTTGTTATGGACTGCTTTTTCTTTCTATTATCTGATCTCTAGTTACAAAGCTCTGTTTTTCCATCTTCCATTGTTGCTTATACCCTTGTCATGGCATTGCTTTGCATCCAGTCCCTGTCTCTTATACTTCAGCCTTCTACTCTTCTCAAGGTGATCTTCTAAAGTATAATCTTTGTATATGGCTTTCTTCCTCAAGATCCTACAGGGCCTCCCGTCCCTTTACGCTATAGTAAAAATCCAAACTCTTTTCCATGCCTTATAAAAATTTTCAATTATGCCTGCCTGTCCTGTGAATGTATACATACTTGGTCCTCTAGACTTGTCATATGTTCTTGTTATGTGCCATCAAGTCGATTCTGACTCAACAGTGACCCTGTATAGGGTTTCCAAGGAGCGGCTGGTGAGTTTGAAACACTACCTTTTTAGTTAGCAGTTCAGTGTTTATCCTACAGCACCACACCAGTAGTCTGGACTCGTCAAATACTTAAAAAGAGTTTTATTCTTAGTTATGTTATATTGTTTTTTCAATCTGGGGCTTTATTTGTTTATTTATTTTAATCTTCTTTGCTTAGTATAAACCTAGGATCACCTTCTACCCTTTGCCCCAGCAGGTCCATTTATAGGATAATAGCCATTGGCAAGTAATATGCATTACTATACATGCACACCACAACAACAACAACAACAATACATGCATATTATGTAGTGTTGTTGAGAAGTGCCATCGAGTCAGTTCTGACCCATAGTGACCCTGTGTAGGGTTTCCAAGGAGCAGCTGGTGAGCTTGAACCACCAACCTTGCAGTTAAAACTGCTTTGCAGTCTGGTGCATTAGCCCACAATGCCACCCCAGGACTCCATATATATAGTATATATTAATAGGGTCACTATGGGTCAGTACCGACTGATGGACCGAACAACAAAGCAACAGTACATGCATATTATGAAATAGTATGTAGCTATTAAATAATAATGAGGTGCTTAACTGAATGGAAAGTTTTATAAAACAATTTGCAAAACATATACAGTACTATTCAATATTTATTTAAAATACAAAATAATAAGGAACTTTGTGCATATGCATTTCTAGCTATTTATACTTGAATGTACATAGGGAAGAGTCTAGAATTGTCCACACCAAGCTGTTCACTGTGATTTCTCCTGAGAAATAGGCTCTAGGAGACATGACCAAGTAGTCTGATGTTTAACATTTGTATGTTCTTACGCTATTTGAATTTTTTTTTTTTATAAGGAACATATGCTAATATTAATTAGTTTTAAAACTTCTGAAGTATAAAATACGTACAGACATTTTCACATACTAGTAATATGTATATATGTTTTGGAAGAATTCCTAGTAGTGCAGTGCTTAAGTGCTTGGCTGTTAACCACATGGTCAGTGTTCCTAACTTATCAGCTGCTCCGCAGGAGAATAGACCTGGCATAGGTCTTTTCTGTAAAGATAACAGCCAAGGAAACTCTATGGAGTCCTTCTACTTTGTCACATAGGGTCACTGTGAGTTGGAATTTGATGTAATAACATAGTAACAATGCATGTCTTAGTTATATATACATACACATACATGGCTCCATACCTTTTTACAAACTGAAGCACTCACATAACTGTAATACCTATAGTCATATAGAATGTATTTTCTTTGTAGCTTATGTGTTCAACATTATGTTGTTGTTGTTCTTAGGTGCCACCGAGTCAGTACCAATTCATAGCGACCCTATGCACAGCAGAACAAAACACTGCCCGATCCTGGGCCAACCTCACTATTGTTGCCACGCTTGAGTCCATCAATGCTGCCACTTGGCCAGTATATATCGTTGGGGGTCTTCCTTTTTTTTCTCTGACCCTCCACCCTACCAAACATGATATCCTTCTCCAGTGACTGGTCCCTCCTGACAATATGTCCGAAGTATGAAAGACGAAGTTTGGCCATCTTGGTTCCTTCAAGGAGCACTCTGGCTACACTTCTTCCAACACAGATCTGTTAGTTCTTTTGGCAGTCCATGGCACTTTGAATATTCTCCAACACCATAACTCAGAAGCATCAATTCTTCTACTGCTGCTGCTGCTGTTAAGTACCATGGAGTCGGTTCCAACCCATAGTGACCCTGCACAGGGTTTCCGAGGCTATAAATCTTTACGGGAGCAGAACGCCTCATCTTTCTCCCGCGGAACTGCTGGTAGTTTCGAACTGCCGACCTTCAGGTTAGCAGCCCGATTTGTAACCACTATGCTACCAGAGCTTCTACAGTCTTCCTTATTTACTGTCCAGCTTTCGCATGCATATGAGGTTATTGAAAACACATTGGCTTTATGAGATTACTTATATTTCTTTCTAAAATTCACAATCACTAAAAAGAAAAAAAAATATCATCTCCTGGATATTGTTGTTGTTGTTGTTGTCAGGTACCATCGAGTCGGAACCGACTCATAGCGACCCCATGCACAGCAGGACGAAACAATGTTCAATCCTGGGCCAACCTCACTACCGCTGCCAC
>NW_006408593.1:11774671-11775727 GCF_000296735.1 Chrysochloris asiatica | reverse complement strand
TTCAATTTGTCATTCCCTGCATAGTAAACCATGTGGTTATCAGATCAAAATGACCAACACCAGTCCATTTTAACTCACTAATGCCTAAGATATCGATGTTTATGCAGATATATCCACCCTAATATCACTTGGCAGAGTTGAATGCTTTCTCTGTTAAATGCTCCTTGCTCTTTGATACCTCTTATTGTATGGCTGTCACCCTTTCTAGACTCTGAAGCCTCATTCCCTACATTATATACCCAGTCCTTCAAAAACAGTTGGACTTAGAGAACATTTGCTAAAGAAAAGTTCTAAGTTTTAGTTCTGGCTGTGCCTTTTACTGATACACATTATGTGTATTGAATTTCTCCAAATTGTTTTCTTCATCCATAATATGAGCATTATAATTGTATTGGCTCAAAGGCTTTTAGGTATGTGTAACAGAAAGCCTTGAAGATATCCATATTTGTGCCCATTCCAAAGAAAGATGATCCGGTGGAATGTGAAAATTATTGAACACTATTATTAATATCACATGCAAGTAAAATTTTGCTGATGAGAATTTTAAAATGATTGCAGCAGTTTATTGACATGGATAGCTAGAAATTCAAGCCATATTCCAAAGAGGCATGGAATGAGGACTATCATTGCTGGTATCAGATGGATTTTGTCTGAAAACAGAGGAAACCAGAAAGATGTTTACTATGCTTTCTTGACTATTCAAAGCATTCTATCTATGTGGAGCATAACGAATTATGAATAATACTGTGAAGAATGAGAATTTCAAAGCAATTATGCTCATGTGGTAAAACCTGTACATAGACCAAGAAACAGTCTTTCAAACAGAACAAGGGGTTTTAATTCAGGAAGGGTGTGTATCGGGGTTATATCCTTTCACCATACTTATTCCGTCTATTTGCTGAGCAAATAATCTGAGAAACTGGGCTATGTGAAGAAGAATGTGGCAACAGGACTGAGGAAGACTTGTTTGCCACAATATGCAGATGGGCACAACCATTCTTGCTGAAAGCAAAGAGGACTTGAAGTACTTACTGATGAAAATCAAAGACTACAACC
>NW_006408593.1:11772016-11773994 GCF_000296735.1 Chrysochloris asiatica | reverse complement strand
TTTCCTTGTGACCTTTGGTAGGCCCTCCCTTTTTCCCCCTTAGCCCTGTTCCCAAGCAAACACTAATCTACTTTTCTGTTGCTATAGATCAGCTTCCATCCCTCATCTGTCAGTTTGTCATACTGTGGTGGTTTGTGTGTTGCTGTGATTCTGGAAGCCATGCTACAAGTATTTTAAATACCAGGAGGGTGACCCAAAATGGACAGGTTTCAGCTGAGTTTCCAGACAAAGACAGACTAGGAGGAAGGAGAGACCGACTACTTCTGAATATTTAGTCACTGAAAATCTTACGAATAGCAGTGGAACACTGTCAGAAGAGCACCAGAATATTGTCAGATAGTGGTGGCGGATGATGCGCTCCTGTTGTTGGGCGGTCCTCATACTACTGGTGGGGAGGTGCTTCCTCCTCGTAGTGTTGTTTATTATAATCTGCTGGTGTAGTGACTTCTTGGGGCGCTTTTTTTGGGTGTGGGGCACCTCTCAATGTGAAGAGAAACAGCTGTAAACATCCATTAATAATCGAAGCATGGAATTTATGAAGTATGAATTTAGGAAAAGTGGAAATTGTAAAAACTGAAATGGAATGTATAAACATTGATATCCTAGGCCTTAGTGAGCTGAAGTGGACTGACATTGGCCATTTTGAATCTGACAATCACATGATTTATTGTGCTGGGAATGACAAATTGAAGAAGAATGACATCCCATTCAGCATCAAAAAGAACATATCAAGATCTGTCTTGAAGCACAATGCTGTCTGGCTAGGATAATATCTGTATGCCCACAAGGAAGACCAGTTAATACCACCATTAATTCAAATTTATGCACCCACTACTAAAACCAGTGATAGGAAATTAAAGAATTCTACCAGCTTCTTCAGTCTGAAATTGATCAAACATGCAGTCAAGATGTATTGATAAACACTAGCAATTGGAATGCAAAGGTTAAAAACAAAGAGAAAGGATCAGTAGTTGGGAAATATGTCCTTGGGAATAGAAATGATGCTACTGTAGATCGCATGATAGAATTTTGCAAAACCAATGTTATCTTTATCGCAGATACCTTTTTTAAGCAACGTGAAAGATGAGTATACACATGGACCTCATCAGATGTAATACACAGAAATCAAATTAACTACATCTGTGGAAGGAGACAGTGAAAAAACTCCCTATCATCAGCCAAAATAAGACCAGGGGCAGACTATGGAACAGACCATCAATTGTACATATCCAAGTTAAGGCTGAAGCTATAAAAACGTAAGTCCACAATAACCAAAATATGATCTGGAACCTATCCCACCTGAATTTAGAGATCATCTGAAGAATGGATTCGATGCATAAAACACTGAAGACTGAAGACCAGATGAGATGTGCAATGACATCAAGAACATCATATAGAGAGAAAGAAAAAAGTTCTTAAGAAGACAAAAAAAGAAGGGAAAGACCAAAATGGATGTTAGAAGAGATTCTGACACTTTTCTCCAGTGTAGAGATGCTAAAGCAAATGAAAGAAATGAGGAGATAAAAGAGCTGAATAGAAAATTTCAAAGGGTAGCTTAAGAAGACAGAATCAAATATTATATGGAATACCCATTTGACCTAGCCTCGATGGGTTGATAATCAGAACTCTAATAGAGGAAGATAAAAAACAAAGAAACCATTTTTGATAAAAGAAGCAAGGGTTTCCTTGCTATAATTTTATGAACTTGACCTATACTCATGGATGTAGTAGCTCAAAATACCAACAGAGAGGGAAGGAGTCTTCACATCAAGTATCAATGCTCTCCCCTCCGTGTACAGGGTAGATAGGGATGGGCAATTTAGACATTGGCTACCTAAAATGAGGGGGTGATAAAGGCTTACAAGGTTTCAAGAGGGAGTTTAGTTTAAGAGTGTGTGGGAGAAGATAGAGTCCCCACTGAATAGTTGTCATCTTAAAAAGAGATTTAAAAAAACAAGAGAGATGGGGATAAAATTCT
>NW_006408593.1:11749247-11771386 GCF_000296735.1 Chrysochloris asiatica | reverse complement strand
GGTGGTTCAAGCTTACCAGCCACTCCTCAGAAAACCTATACAGGGTCACTATGAGTTGGAACCAACTCAATGGCAATTTAAACTCACCAGCCACTGCTTGAAAACCCTATACAGAGTCGCTATGAATGGGAACCAACTCGATACCATTTAACAAGAATAACAACATGGGCAAAATAGTGAATGAAGCATCAAAATATGGAAGGAATACACAGTCATTGTACAAAATAGAAGTGAATGATATTCAACCATTCCAAAAGGTAGCATATGATCAAAAGCCAGTGATACTGAAGGAAGAAGTCCAAGGTGCATTGAAGGCATTGGCAAAGAACAAGGCACCAGGAATTGATGGAATAAAAATTGAAGTCTTTCTACAAACTGTTGCAGCACTGGAGGACAACTGCCTGGCCAACTGACTGGAATAGATCCTCATTTGTGCCTGTACCAAAGAAAGGTGACCCAGCAGAATGTAGAAATCATCGGGTGATATCATAAATATCGCTTGCAAGTAAAATTTTACTAAAGATAATTAAAAAATGGCTGTAACCATACATTGAAAGAGAACTTCAGAGATTCAAGCTAAATTCATAAGAGGACAATGAATGAGAGATATCCTTGAGAACATCAGATGGATCTTGGCTGAAAGCAGAATACCAGAAAGATATTTACCTATGCTTTATTAACCACACAAAAGCTTTTGATTGTGTATATCAAACAAGTTATGGACAACATTGCGGAGAATGGGTATTCCGGAATACTTAATTGTGCTCATGCACGTAGACAAAGAGGCAATTGTTTAAACAGAACAAGAGAACACCGAATGGTTTAAAATCAGGAAAGGTGTGCGCTATGATTATGTTCTTTCACCATACTTTTCAATCTGTATGCTGAGCAGATAATGCAAGAAGCTGGATTATATGAAGAAAAATGTGGCTTCAGTATTGAAGGAAGATTCATTAACAGCCTGTAATATGCAGATGATACAACCTTCACTTGCTGAAAGCAAAGATAATTTAAAATACTTACTGATGAAGATCAAAGATCACAACCTTTGGTATGAATTGCACGTCAATGTAAAGAAAACAAAAAATCCTCACCACTGGACCAGTAAACAACATCATGATAAATGGAGAAAAGATTCAAGTTGTCCAAAACTAAGTTTTGCTCAGGTCCACCATCACCACTCATGGAAGCATTAGTCAAGAAATCAAGCAATGTATTGCATTAGACAGATCTATTCCACAAGACCTCTTAAAATGTTGAAGAACAAAGATGTCAGTTTGAGGACTAAGCTATGGTCTTTTCAGTAGCCTCATTTGCATCTGAAAGCTAGACAGTAAGTAAGGAAGACTGTAGAAGAATTGATGCATTTGAGTTATAGTGTTGGAGGAGAATAGTAAAAGTACCGTGGACTGCCAAAAGAACAAACCAGTCTCTTGGAAGCCAGGATGGCCAGACTTCGTCTCTCATACCTCTGACATATTATCAGGAGGTACCACTCCCTGGAGAACGATACCAAGATTGATAAAGTGGAGGGTGGGAGATAAAGAGTAAGACCCCCAATAAAATGGATTGGCACAGTGGCAGTGGCAATGAACTCAGTTGTAGCAACAGTTGTGAGGTTGGTGCAGAATGGGCAGTATTTCGTTCTGTTGGGCATAGGGTCACTATGAGTCAGTATGGACTCTATGGCACCTAACAGTGGCAACAACAACAACAGATTAGCTTACATATGTTAGAGTTTTCATAAATGGATTTTATAGTCTGTACTCTTTGTATCGTTTCCACTTATTAGAAATAAAATGCTAGGAATATTCATGTACAAGTCTTTGCATATATGTTTTAGTTTTTCTTAAATAAAGCCCTAGGTATGTTTATGGCTTTTAAAGAAATTTCAAAATGTTTTCCAAAGTTACTGTATACTTTTATTCCCACCAATAATACATTAGAGTTTTTCTTATTGTTCCACATCTTTAGTGCTGCAATCTTAATATAAACATCATAACCAAGAGTTATCAGATGATTTAAGAGAAGACACTAACATTAAAGTCAGATCAGGTACAGAATTGGAAGAACCAGAGACCATTCAGGGACAATTTAAAATAAATTTAGTTGCTCCAATCAGTAAAAGATACTGTATCCATAGAACAACAGGATGCTGGGGATCAAGGAACAATTAATCAACAAAAAGTCCGTGTAATAAAAAAATTAAAATGTTGGAAGATGAAATTGGAGCTGCTATTTCAATAGGGAGATGCAAGAGAGACATGGAGGGACAATGAAGAAATAAATATTTTAGAGGATCAATTCAGATGTCTAATGCCTGACTTGCTTGCTGAAAGTGAAGAAGACTTAAAATACTTACTGATGAAGATAAAAGACCTCGGCCTTCTGTATGGATTTCACCTCAATGTAAAGAAAACAAAAATACTCAGTACTGGACCAATAAACAACATCCATATAAATAGAGAAAAGATTGAAGTTGTCAAAGACTTCATTTTGTTTGAATAGGCCATCAACACTCATGGAAGCAGCAGTAAGGAAATCAAATTACGAATTCCATTAGGCAAACCTGCTGCACAAGACCTCTTTAAAGTGTTGAACAAAGATGTCAGTTTGAGGACTAAGGGTATTTTCAGTAACCTGATATGCATGTGAATGTTGAACATTGAATAAGAAAGAACATAGAATTGATGTAATTGAGTTATGGTATTAGAAGTGAATATTAAAAGTACAGTGGACTGCTAAATGAACAAACAAATCCGTGTTGGAAAAGTGCAGCCAGAGTGTTCTTGGAAGCCAAGATGGCCAGACTTTGTCTCATAATTATCAGGAGGGACCAGTCCCTAGAGAAGGATATCATGTTTGATAAAGTGGAGGGTGGCAGAAAAAGAGGAAGACCCCCAATGGATAGATTGGCACAGTGGCAGCAACAACGGGCTCAAATGTGGCAATGATTGTGAGGTTGGCACAGGACCTGGCAGTGTTTAGTTCTGTTTGGATAAGGTTGCTATGAGTCGATACCAAATTGGTGGCACCTAACAACAACAGTGGAGTGCTGGTGTGGTGTGGCGCTGTGGGCTAATGCATCAGACTACAAAGTCGTTTGAACAGCATGGTTGGTGGTTCAAGCTCACCAGCTGCTCCTTGGAAACCCTATACAGGGTCGCTGTGGGTCAGAATCGACTCGACGGCACTTTACAACAACAGTGCTTGACTGTTGTTAAGTGCCATCTAGTCAATTCTGACTCATAGCATCCAGTGGGTTTGAACTGCCAACAGTGTGGTTCACAGTCCATTGCTTATCCTGCAGTGCCACTCCAGTTCTCAGATAAGGGTGCAGAAGAAATCATCTAAGAACTAATTTAAAATATTTTTTTCAGAACTAAAGGACATATTATTTAAGTGTAATAGAATCCACTAAGTGCCTAGAACTGTGAATAAAAAGAAACATCTTCATACCAAGGTAGACATGTCATTTTGAAACTTCAGGAAAACAAGAATAAAAGTTCCTAAAAACTTTGGCTGGTGGAAAGGACAGAATGAGGTGTAGGGAGGCTGTGGGAAACATAATTGCCAACAAGGTTTGGGAAATCAGAATAACACCAGACTTCTCAGCAGCAACACAGGAAACTAGAAGTCAGTGGAATGATGGTTTTAAAATTCTGAGTAACAGTAATTTCTGATAATGAATTCTATATCCAACTGAATTCTAGATAATCTCAGGATAGGAAAAAATACATCTCTAGACATGGCAAAATCACAAAACTTATCTCTCATACACCCTTATAGAGGAATTGTGGGATATTCATCAAAATAAGAAAGCAAACCAAGAAAGCGTGACATGAATCTAGAAAATGAATTCTGAGTAAGAATGAAATCCACTCTTTGACCAAGGTCACCCTGAATGACTGTTATGAAATCTTTGGGTTGCACAAACAGTTAAGCTGAAAAAGGTTGGTGGTTTAAACCCACCCAGAGGCTACTCAGAGACACTTCTTGGCAATCTGATTCCAGGTCATAACCTTGAAAGCTCGATGGAGCAGTTCTTCGGCAGGTTTAGAGAAAAAACAGTCCAGGTCGTATGTGAGGATGGAAGACTGTAGGGAAGATATAGCCAAGAAAAAGTGATTGAGAGATCATATGTGTTTTGAGCATTATTGAGAGATATTTTATTACCCAAATATTGTGGGGAATAATTAGTAATAGGGATATAGAAAACCAAGCAAATGGTAAAGTGAAGCAATTTTTAGTTACAGGACTAACAAGACTCCCTAGTTTGGTTTAAACCATAAGATTGGTGGTTCAAGCTCACCAGCTGCTCCTTAGAAACCTTATAAAGAGGCACTATGAGTCAGAACCAACATTTAACAACAACAACAACAACACAATATGTATGGAGTCTTGATGTGGTGTTGACGGATAAGCATAGGACTACAAGGTCAGTTTGAACCACAGGTCAGTGGTTCAAACTCTCCCCATCCTCTCCTCGGAAACCCTGTATTGGGTCACTCTGAGTTGGAACCGACTTGAGGCACTTAACAACAATATACAAAAATAAATAAATATAATCACAGTATACTAGTTGTGTCACTGTTGTTAGGTGCCATGAGTCTAGTTCTCACTCAAAGCCAAACATATGTACAACAGAACAAAACACTACCTGATTCCATGCCATCCTCGCAGTTGTTGGTATGTTTGGGTCCATTGCTGTAGCCACCATGTTAATCCATCTCATTGAGAGTCTTCCTCTTTTTTGCTAACCATCTACCAAACAGGATTTCTGTCTCCATGAACTGGTCCCTCCTGACAACAGATCCAAAGTACATGAGACAAAGTCTCACCAACCTCACTTCTAGGGATCATTGTGGCTACTTCTCCCAAGATAGATTTATTGGATCTTCTGGCAGTCCATTCACTATTCCTTAATACCATAATTCAAAGGCATCAGGAATTTAGCAACAGTTTATGAAACTAAAACTGGAGAGTTGATCTCTTTGTCTTTCTCTGCATTTTTTTAAAAATTGTAACTATATGTATATATATATATATAACAAAATTTTGTCATTTCAACCATTTTTACATGTATAATCCAGCCACACGGACCACTTGCTTCATCCCCTCTTCTCTACAGACTGACTTTCTTGCTTCTTTGTTGTATACATTGCAGGCTTCAGGTAACTGCACAGTTCCTGAGTTTGGTCTCTACTCAAGAAACGTCCCCATACTCACAGATAGTACTGATTCAGAATTTTTGGAAAGAGAATTTAGTGAGTCTGGTTTGATTCATATGTCCAGCTCTTGTCTAGTCAACATTAGCCACTAGTAATAGACCAGGGAGCTCTGGTAGCGTAGTGGTTACGAATCGGGCTGCGAACCTTAAGGTCAGCGGTTCGAAACTACCAGCTGCTCCGCGGGAGAAAGATGAGGCTTTCTACTCCCGTAAAGATTTACAGCCTTGGAAACCCTGTACAGGGTCGCTATGGGTCGGAACCGACTTGACGGCACTTAACAACAACAACAACAATAGACCATGGAACACGTAGAGGAAGAGTTGTGTGCTAGGCAGATAGCCCAAGAAGTTTCTGAAGCCTTAAATGATAACTGGTTGCTCTCCAGAAAGATGGTGTTTCAGTTACTTTGTTTAAGATTAGTTGTTTCTCTTACTAGATAGAATTCCTACCGTGAAACTAATGAAAAGCTTTAATGATCTGTTCATTTGGCAAATACTTGTTGAGCATCCTGTGTGCCAGGTACCCTTCCAGATGCTAAGAAAGTGTCATTTCTGCAAGACTAAGCCACTGCCTTTCTAGAACTTACAGTTTAGTAACCTGTTAGAAGTTTGATAGTCTTTGAACTGACCTTTAAATTGTCCTTTCTTCCTCCATTGAACAGCTCTCTCTTTTCCCCTGGGGACTGCATTTTAAGTCTTAATCAAATTCCATTGTAACAACAGAATAGCACAGTCAAGCCCATTGTAAAAAATAAAACACCCATAAACACCTGTTGCTTCCCATGTTTGAGATTTCCATTTTTTCTTTTTTTAGTAAATAATTACGATGATGTAAGTCATGATATCTTAGAATATTTTTACCTTCCTTACCCCTATGACAGGACATCCATGGTTCAAGGAGGTGTTAAAGCTATGGCTATCTAGTTTCTGTTTTACGCAGATTTTAAGGAGATCCTTCACATTTAACAAGATTGTCTTATAGGTGAAATGTTATGGGCCTAGAATTCTTCTCCAGGTTGGAAAATGAAGTGACAGAAAAACCTTTGCTAAGTAGGAAGAGGTGTGTTTTGAATTTCCATCAAAAACTGATTAGACGTTTTTCCAGATACTGCTTTGTACCTGTCAGTCAGATTAGCAGTTATTTCACCCAGTGGTAAACTTCAGATGTGCCGTGCAAGCCTGAATTTTAGAAGTAAATTCCCTTAAGTATTGTAGTTTTGCCCTTTCATCCTGAGTCTGATTTCTATCTGGAAAATCTATGTTGCGTTTAAGCCAGGGTTAGTGGACAGTACCTTCTCCTGAGAACTGATCTCAGTTTGGACAGGTTCTCTTTTAAATAGCTGTGGCAGGCTCTGGAGTACCTGGGAGGTGCAAATGATTAATGTAGTCAGCTGCTTACCAAAAGGTTTGAGGTTTAAGCCCACCCAGAAATGCCTTGGAAGACAGGTCTGACAATCTAGTTCTGAAAAAATCAGCCACTGAAAATCCTCTGGAGCACAGTTCTGTGTTGGCACATATGGGGTCACCATGTTTCAGAATCGACTCAATGGCAACTGGTTTTGTAGGGCAAGCTCTAGAGCAACTTAATGCCTTTCCAGATGCTAAGAGGAGAGTATCAGTCCTACAAGACTAAGTAAGTGCCTGCCCTACTAGAGCCTACTCAGTCCTACAAGACTAAGTAAGTGCCTGCCCTACTTACTAAGTAAGTGCCTGCCCTACTAGGGTTTAAGAAACCCCTGGCTGCTGCTGGAGTTAAAGTTCTAGCTGACTTAGTTCAGTGTGATCCTTATCATAGATGACATTTTTAAAGAGAGACCAATTCTCTCTCTTTTTTCCCTCTTCAGAAAGCAAAACTTGAGGAACAAAAGGTGCCAATTTTCTTATATAATTCAAGAAATTTCATTCTCTTTGCAATTTTTAAACTAGTGTGATTCAATAGGAGAATTAAGCCCTAATGTTCTTGGCATCCATTGTATGTGTTGAATTAACATTCCTTTGCATCAAGAATGGTACTAGTTATGAGCTATCCTTGTGATGATTGGTAAAGTAGTCACTGAAGTAATTTTTGTGTTCTCTGGTTCAAATGAGGAATCAGGATTGCAAAAGGCTGTTCTGCACTACTAGGAAACCCCTCTCCTATAAAATGAGTAGACATCCAGAGATTATAGCTGTGTGAGTGTGTAGTAGTGATATGTAGTTCTAGCTGCTTATGTTGTTCTAAGATGGGAGCAAAAAGATCGCTTAAAAATCTGGCTGTAGCACATGAGCCAGTGAAATGAACAACTCTGCCCTTTCCTTTAATCAGACACAATATAAACTTGTGGGGGGGGGGCATGGAACTTTTAGTATGGTTTTCATGAAAACAAAAATAGATTAATAATAATTTTCTCACTGATATTGTGGGGGTTTTTAGTGTTTCAGACATTTTGATTTTTTAAAAATGTTTAATGCAAATAAAATCCATTAGCTTTATAAAATGTGGCACTTGATTCATTTTTTAAATAGATAAATAAAAGACCCATTGTTGTCATTGTTGGTTCCAACTCATAGTGACCCTGTATAGGGTTTCCGAGGAGCGGATGGTGAGTTTGAACGGCTAACCATGCCACTCAAACCGACCTTTTGAGGTCCAGTGCATTATCCTACAACGCCGTACCAGGCCCATTAGCCTAGCAAAATGCTAAACTTTTTTTGCTTGTAAATATGTATCTGTCTTAGGAACTGAACCCTGGGGAGGAGGGTAGCACATGATTTGTTTACTAAAGTGTTGAGTGTTGGGATTCTCAGGAAGCACAAGGATTCCATAGCTAATCCTAAAGCTCCCCTATTTAAAGGTCTTTTAAACAGGAGCATCTATCTATCAAGTATTATTGGTAAAGCAAACACAGTGAAAAATGTTTCATAGACAATAGAAATAACATGTCCAGCTTGAACAAATTTAGATTTCTAGAAATTGACAGAAGCTCTTAACAAATTCTCCACTTTCTTTTATTAAAAGATGCCAGCAAAGGCCTGTTTATAAAAATGAATGTCACTGTTTTAAGTCTTGACTGTAATACTTGCTGTTGTGTGCTGTGGAATCAGTTCTGACTCATAGTCACCCTGTACAAGGTTTCCGAGGCTGTAAATCTTTACAGGAGCAGAACGCCTCATCTTTCGCCCGCGGAACAGCTGGTAGTTTTGAACAGCTGACCCTGCGGTTAGCAGCCTGATTCGTAACCGTTACGCTACCAGAGCTCCTTTGATTGTAATACTAGCCCAGACTAATTTGGAAAAAATCAAAGCTTTCTCCAATTCTTAAAGTGAATATTTTCCTTTTGGCATTGTCACCACTTCCATGTTTAGCCTGAAAATAATTTGTTACATTTTTCATAAGTGCTGGCTCACACATCCCAAGCAGTCTCTGTTCTGCTCTGTGACTCCTGTAAGGTGTGCTATAGTATGAGGTGGGAGTTACCAGCTCTGTTGGGGAAGGCTTAAATAAACACAAAACTGCTGCCTTATTGTTTAAAGTTAACACAATTTTGTTTTCTTTTTAAAAGATATAATTTAACATATAACTTTTTACATTAAATGAGAGAGTCTTACCCCCTGGGATAAGGAGCAGGAATGCTATAACTTTATTTAAAAACAAAACAAAACAAAACAAAAAAAACTTTCCATGGAAATGATGTTATTGAGAAGGATTCTGTTATAGTGAAATGAGAAATTATCATATTAACTATAGAGAAGCAAGAAGATTTAAATTTTTATGACTGTAAAAGGTACACTGTAGAGCCTCGTGGAGGCAACAGTTCTTTGTTACCAGAGTGTCCTCATTAGAGACACCTTCAGAATGGGTGCTGATTCTGAATTAACAAAATAGAGCTGTTCTGCTTGTAGCCTTTTGAGGTTTTTACTACAAAGACTTAAAGTAAAATAATGTGTTGAACATTTTTTTATTCTACTTTTAGACTCATCTTCTTGTCTGTTTTAAATGGATCCCCATAATAATTAACTTACAAATGCCTTACATGTAATTAAGGAGTCTAGATGTGAATTGTTGAGGTATTTTGTATTAAAAGATTCCGTGATTTCTGTCTCTCCTTACCCCTTGATGATCCTTTGATGATGCAGTACATGGACCTGGTGATACTTTCTTTGGGTCTCAGATGACCTGCTAGTGAAGGAATGAATTGACTTCTCTGAGGCATTGGAAAGGTCAATGGAAAGAAACCCATGGCTAGCATTTTTATAGCAGTAAAGGCTCTGAAGAGAAAAGTTCAGTGGATTTAACTGGCTTCACAATCACTCTGCACTCTCTCTGAACACCTGTGGCCAGGAGCATGCTGTCTGGGGTT
The DNA here is from genome assembly GCF_000296735.1 of Chrysochloris asiatica. Classification (NCBI taxonomy): domain Eukaryota; kingdom Metazoa; phylum Chordata; class Mammalia; order Afrosoricida; family Chrysochloridae; genus Chrysochloris; species Chrysochloris asiatica. Next base: position 11,761,816 of record NW_006408593.1, on the reverse strand, counting down.
CTCACCCAGTCACCTACCAGTTATCAAGAGTGGGTCATATTTGTTTCCAAACCTGCTTATGTCATTTGTTCTGGTCATTGTAATTAAATTAACTATTACCATTTTATAAAGTTTTCTGGTAGTGCTGTAGGTTAAGTACTGGGCTGCTAACAGAACAGTCGGTGGTTTGAACCCATTAGCCAGTCTGCTGGGAAGAGATTAGGTAGAAAGAGTCACAGTCTTGTCTTACATTGGTCAAATCTGCTGCACAATATCTCTTTAAAGTGTTAAAAAGCAATGATGTATATATTCCTGAGTGCTTCAGTGCACTTCAAAAACAACAACAACAAAAACAGAGGAAATGGAAGCAAATGCATTTGAAGGATGATGCATGGAGGGGATTGTAATCATTGCAATAGAAACGAAATACGATAGGATGAATGTAAAGCTGATGTTCTCCCATGTAAAGTATCACTCAATTAACAATAAAACCTTAAAAAAAACACAAACCCGTGATGTCACTTTGAAGACCAAAGTGCACCTGACCCAGGCCGTGGTGTTTTTAACTGCCTCATATGCATGCAAAAGCTGGACAGTGAGTACGAGGACCAAAGAAGAATTGATGCCTTTGAATTATGGTGTGAAAAAGAACATTGAATATACCATGGACTACCTGAAGAATGAACAAATTAGTTTTGAAAAACGTACAACCAGAGTGTTCCTTAGAAGTAAGGATGGTGAGACTTCATCTTATACTGTTGACAGGTTGTCAGAGAGACAAGTCCCTAGAAAAGGTCATGAGACTTGATAGTCAGCAAAATTTTTTAAAAAAGGGCTGACGCAATGGCTGCAGCAATGGGCTCAAACGTAGGAACAGTTGGTAGGATGGCACAGGACCAGGTGGTATTTCGTTCTGTTGTATGGAGGATCGCTCTGAGGCAGAACCTGCTTGATGGCATGTAAAACAACCTGCCAATCTATACCAATGAAAGGCCGAGTGTTATTTCACAAGATTAGAAAATAAATATTTAAGTTAAAATAAAATGCTTAGGTAGACATAATAACATTTTTATGGATTTCTGATTTATAACTCTTATTATCTGATCAACTGATCACTAAGAGCACTATTGCTTCATGGTACTGAAACTGAAGTGTAATATTTTGACATTTAATTTATTCACACCACAAATAATTAGGGAGCACCTGTTAGGCTGCAGGCATTCCGTTTGGCCTCAGTAATGAACAAAGCAGTTCAAGTTCCTCTTGAAGAGCTTATCCCTGTTGTTTCTTCTATGTTGTTGTTCTCAAGTTCCAGTAGGGTTTGTCTAGGATTTCCAGGGAGTGGCTAGTTAGCTTGAACCACCAACCTTGTGGTTCAAACCAACTTTGCAGTCCAGAGCATTAATCCACAGCGCCATACCAGGACTCCGTTGTTCCTTCTATTGTTGTTGTTGTTACGTGCCACTGAGTCACTTCTGACTCATAGTGAACCTATATAGGGTTTCCGAGGAGCAGCTGGTGAGCTTGAACTGCCAACCTTGTGGTTCAGACCAACCTTGTAGTCCAGCGCATAAACGCGCAGCGCCATACCAGGACTCTTGTTTTTTTTTCTATGGTGCTATATTATTGAAAGTATAGTGATTTGAGTAATAATGAGTTCTCACCAGTTATAGAATAATTACCAAAATAAAATCTAGTTTTTGTATTAAAGGCCAAATCTACATCTACCTGTAGACAAGAGGTTCTCCACACTATCTTGTATCTTAGAATATGAGCTTTAAAGACAGTATCCAGTGCCCCCATCTTAAACCAGTTAAATCCGAATCACTGGGAGTAGAGCCTAGGCATACAAAGATATATAGGAAAGGGCAGTTGCTTGATATTGCCAAACTAAATCTGATGACCCGACACCAATTTGTCATAGGACTTTTATTCCTGATTCATCTGGGAGGTGGGCAGATCTATGTGGTTTATCTGAGTTAATGATTTGTTTGCATCTTGCTAAGGAAGAAACTCCATATAATATAATTTGTAAAGGAGTACTGTCATACTAATATTCTGACTTTTACTTTTTCCTTTAAGAAGAAAAAAAAAACTTAGAAGATAATGGTGGTGGTTGGTGGTTGGTGGTTGTGTGCCATGGAGTCAGTTTCGACTCATAGCAACCCTGCATGGGATTTCTAAGGATGTAAATCTTTACTGGAGCAGAAGGCCTCATCTTTCTTAAGTTCTCTGATTCTTCCCTTTTACCTATTTTAACTTTCAGAGAAGTTTTAGTGAGTCAGAAGCTTCAAGAAAAGCATCTTTTATTTGCTTTCAAATATTGACGTTCAGTTTATATGAAACACTGATTAAGCTTTGAAAATGCTGAGCCATGGGGTTCTTTTTTACTGGTCATAGATGTTGTTATAATGTTACGTATAATGAACAAAATCTAACTGGTGTCAGAGGTATTGAAAACATCATGAAATAAAGTCTCTTCCTAAGAATGATTTCATACATACTTAATCTTTAGACCCAGAAATATTGAAAGTTAAAAATGTAGTGTATTCATTATTTTTCTTTTGGGTTCTTGCAAAAATATAGTTGTGTTTTCTTGGGCTTATTTATGTTTCTACATATATCACTCAAAACAGGACTAGAAGCTAGTACCTTAAGTTTTAGATACTCATTTCACAAAGAATCTTCTATCATATTGATGCTTTATTTTATAGGTCAAGTACATATGTATAATATAGAAAGTTTTTATTCTTTCTCATATCCATGAGAGATGTGATACAATTTTCTGTGAAACCAAGCATTTTAACACATCACTAAATCAAATTTCAGAATACACATTACATTTTAATTACACACAAATTGAAAATGTAATTTTAATAGTTCAATTCTGTCCTTAGAATAATGTTTTTAGAGGAAGGGAGATGTGTCCGGGCACATTAGTTGAGGCACTTAGATTTTCACTTGTTATAAGAATAGAAATAATAGAGAAAATACTGAAGTTACCAAGAAATTCATTTTACATGAAGCCATAATCAATGCCCATGGAAGCAGCAGTCAAGAAATAGAGTGATGTGTTACATTGAGAAAATTTGCTGCAAAAAGCCTCTTTCAAGTGTCAAAAAGCAAAAATGTCACTTTGAAGACTAAGCTGTGCCTGACCTGAGCCATGGTCTTTTCAGTTGTCTCATGTGCATGTGAAATGACAACGAATGATGAAGACCAAAAAAGAACTGATGCCTTGAATTATAGTGTTGATGAAGAATATTGACTAAACCCAGGGCTGCCAGAAGAACTAACAAATCTGTCTGAGAAGAAATAAATAAAGCCAGAATCCTCGTTAGAAGGGAAGATGATGAGACTTTGCCTCACATATTTTAGACTTGTTATCAGGAGGGACCAGTCCCTGGAGAAGGATATCATGCTTGTTAAAGTAAAAAAAATCAAAGCCACTGCCATAGAGTTGATTCAAATCCAGCTGACAGGGCAGAGGAGAACTGCTCCATAAGGGGTCTGAGGCTGTAAATCTTTACAGGAGCAGACTGTCTCGGCTTTCTCCTACAGAGCGGCTGAGCTGATGGTGGCTTTGAACTGCCGATCATGTGGTTAGCAGCCCGATGCTTACACACTATGCCACCAGGGCTCAGGTCAATGAAACAGAAGAAATCTGTCAGCAAGATGGATCAACACAGTGACTGCAGCAGTGGGTTCAAACATAGCAACAACTGTGAGGATGGGTCAGGACCGAGCACTTTTTTATTCTGTTGTACATGAGGTGCTATGGGTTAATGCATCAGACTGAAAAGTATGAACTGCAAGGTTGGTGGTTCAAGCTCACAAGCTGCTGCTTGGAAACCCTATACAGGGTCGCTGTGGGTCTGAAGTGACTTGACGATACTTAACAAGTTAACTCAGTGGCATCTACCACAACCGCTTCTTTTCATCCTATGTTTGCCTTCATGTGAGAATTATTCCTTTACTCCATCTCCTAGCACATTTGTATATGTATGGACACTTACACCTATATACACTAACCCGTAAAAGGTGCTGTTGTTAATTTTACCTTTCTATGACTCCTTTAAGGAGCTCTGGTAGTGTAGTGGTTATGAATTGGGCTGCTAATCTCATGGTCAGCCGTTCAAAACTACCAGCTGTTCCGCGGAAGAAAGATGAGGCTTTCTACTCTCGTAAAGATTTACTTTACAGCCTTGGAAATCCTGTACAGGGCCGCTATGAGTTGGAATTTACAGCACATAACAACAACAACAGCATAACTCCCTTTGTATGGAGTCCTGGTGTGGTGCCATAGGATAAGCATTCAATGTCAAGGTTGGTTTGAACCGCAAGGTTGGCAGTTCAAACCCACAAGCCTCTCCTTGGAAACCCTATATGGGGTTGCTACGAGACGGAATTGACTCGATGGCACTAAACAATAACAACACGATCCCTTTGGAGTCCTGGTGTGGCACTGTGGGTTAATGGGCTGGACTGCAAGATCAGCGGTTCAAGCTCACCAGTCTCTCTTTGGAAACACTATATAGGGTCGCTGTGATTCAGAAGATTTTGGTTCTGTAATGTAAACAAACTTTGTTTCCGCCTCTGCCATCCCCAAGATTATACAGCTAGTGCGTTCTTCTGGATTCAAGTGATGAAAACTTACCTCAAAATGATTAAAGCCATGGAAGGAATTTATTGGTTCATGTATGTAATTAGTTAAGAGATATAACTGGCTTAAAACAGGCCTGGATTTAGAGCTCTATCTGTGGTTTAAGGCACAAGTTAAGAGTACAAATGGTTTACATGCTCAGCTGGTAATTGAGAGGTTGGTGGTGGGAATGACCTCAAAGGCTCCTCAGAAGTCGGGCCTGGCCCTCTCCTTCTAAAAATCAACTGTTGAAAACTCTACAGAAGCACAGTTCTAGTCTGACCCACCTGGGGTCACTGTGAATCAGTCAACTCAGTAACAGCTGGTTTTACTTGGTTGTTGTTTTTAAGTGCTGTTGAGTTGGTTCCGACTCAGAACAACAGTGTATAGGGTTTCTGAGGAGCAGCTGGTAGGTTTGAACTGCTGGCCTTTTGGTTAACAGTCCATTGCTTATCCACAGTGCCACAAAATACTCTGATCTCACTGTGACCATTATCATAGGAAGAATTTCTGGGAGGCCACCTTAGATCCCATATTCTACTAGTATGAAATACCTATGAGAGAAAGGAGGTTTGACAGCAAAGATTTTGTGGGATTGTTAAATGTTACATCATTTGTTGTGGGGCTCCTGGTTTCTGGAATCCCAGTTCACCCTCTCCTGTCCTGCATGCTTCTTCATCCTCTTTCTGTTGTCTGTATCATTCTACTTCTTCCTCTTATCTCTTCCCTTTCTCTGATCCCTTCTGTTCTTCTGATGACAAAGCAAAGACTGGACAACTTGCCCTTTGAGTTGCGGCATAGTGACCATTCTGTTCCTTCAGGAAATGCACTACAGAATGGAGCTGCCTGTTGACATGCTCAAGAATGTTAGGTCAATGCGGACTCATTTCCCATATGGGAACCAGAAGCTTGGAGTCTCTAAAGACCAAAGTCAGAGTATCCTGTCCCAGAAATGGTCTGGAGGCTGGACAGCTAGGTTTAGGGCTGCCCTGTGCATTCTTTTGTGCCTAAGATGTCTATGGGATTGGAAGTGGGAGGTAATGTTAAACACTTTGGTTTTCACTCCTGCTGTCACCAGAATAAAAATGACCAAACTGTATTTTGGGCCCCCAGGCAGCACTGAAATGACATGCCACCTGCTGACCCAATCCATTTCATTTCTGGTACTAAGATATCCAAAGCAATTTGCTCAATTTGCAATCGACTGTTTAGTCTCTAAAGCAGCAATGATTGTGTCTAGTTTAAGAAATCACATACTCTATGTATTAAGAATTAAAACTTTGAAAGTAGAAAGTTACCCTTTTTGGAAAAAGTCTTTACAGTGTGGTGCACATCACCTTGAAGAACGCGAATGCTTTTGGAAAGCTACTATTTGCTGTTGTTCCCTGGGAAGGAGGACAATCTGCTGATGAATGTGAGAGAGCAGACGTGTCCCTCAGCAGCAACTGAGTAGGGCACAGAACTAAGAGACTGCTGTATTTATCTTTAGGTAAAATTTGCAGTTTACTAGTGACAAAATATGTGTAGCATGCAAGTAGATTAGCTCGTGTTAATCCCGCAGCTGCTTTTCTGGCAAATAAAAAAGAGGCGGTGTGCAGCTGTGGGCCTGCACACACACTCAGGTGCTGGGCGTACTTCCTTTGTCTCAAACCGTGCCAAGAGCCACATATGTGGATCAATTCGCGTCTTCCCTTTTAATTTTATAAAAACCTTCTTCCATTGTTTCTCTTCCCCATCAATAAGAAGTGATTAAAAAGTTTTAAATTAATAGTTTCAGGAGCCTGGACTCTGCTCTTGAACGCTGGTGTTTTAATAGTTATGTAGAGTACTGCAGTGGATACATTAAAATGATAGAAGCACCCACTTCATTCCATTCCCAAAGATCCTACTATGAGTAAGTAACGTGCTGGCAGAATTAAGGGGTGTACTTCCAGTTCAGCCCTCTTATTTCTTGTTGCTTTCTGTGATTCGACAGCTGTGGAATTTGCTTCCCTGCATGGGCATCTCAGAAGTCAGCTCTCCTGCTCTCCCCTCCCGCTCACAGTCAGCAGAACAGGGAAATCACACTGATCAGCACACCACTCCGCTGATCAAAGGAAGGCAGCCACTTTTCTTCAACAAGACCCTGCGGTGTTGTCACTATGCCTTCTCCTGCCGGGAGCAAGGCCACTGGAATGCTGCTACAACATGAGTCTCTGGAAAAGCCGCTGGCTGTGTCCCCTTTCCTTTGGCCCTGGCTTAGGCTAGGTAAGGGGGCAGAAAAGAAAAGAAGGGAAATGCCTCAACAGCCACTCTTTCCATTCTCACCAGTGGCAATCCCTTGTGGCAATCCCTAACTCTGCTGGGAAAAGACTTGCTAATTTTCTTTTAATTGCGTAGAGCAGAGCCCCACAGCAAATTGAACATGTGGTGACTAGGTCGTACTTTGATTGTGTTAATCATAGGTCTGACAAATCTACAAAATTAAAATAAGTAACATTTTTTTTTAGTGCTTAATCTCTTGATTCTGTTGCCTTTTAATGTTGGCTAGGTAGTCTTCTGTTATTTTATGGAGAACCTTGGGGTCTCAATGCTAATTTGCTACCATTTGTTATTCATGGCTCTAACAGGTAGATAATTCCTTTTCTTATAAGCAGTTGGCATTTCAGTACAGTTTACAATCTGGAGTATGGAAGGGACCCCCTGAGCAGGACAATGGCTGCTCTTTGTCACTTGCAGCTGTGTTTGCAAGGGAGCATGCTGGCAAGCAGCAAGGAGAGTGCTGTGACAGGTGGGGGAGCAAAACCAGAAAATAAGCTTCTCCTTTCTCTTACCCTCTTTCTAGTCCCTTCTTCCCTCCCTACACCCCTTCTACCTGACCTTCTGTTCATCTTCGCTTCTCCTTTTAGAAGCCATCTGTTTCCTTCCACCAGTTCTATTTGGCTTGCAGATGCTATGATACAGGAATACACTGTGTTGGAGCTAGCCTGTGCTTGACCTATACTGAATGTCTATGTTAGGGATTGAACTCAACCTGGTGCACTGACGAGGAATGATGAGAGTCAGGCAAGGAGCACTTCAGTAACTTTATATAGCATTTCTAGAGACTTAAGAGGACAACCTATCTTACTACCCTGGCGCTGACAAAAGATATAGGATTTTTCAAGGCTTGACTCTGCAAGTTCTGCGTTACCTTCAGTTAGACATGGGACCGTCATGTTGTTGTAAAGTGCTGTCGAGTCAATTCCGACCCATAGTGACCCTGTATAGAGTTTCCAAGAAGCTTCCAGTGAGCTTGAACCGCCGACCTTGCAGTTCGAACGGCTTTGCAGTCTGGTCCATAGCACCCGTCATAAGTCTGTGTAAAAGACTATCTGTTCCCTTGGCCTTCACCTTGGCCTAGGCTTAGGCAAGGAGAGGATAAGAGAATAGGTAGAAAATTCTCCAACGGCCAGTACATCTTCTTTTCTAAAATTTGGCGTAAAGCATCTGCTCCCCTGTTTTTAGTAACTCAAATTGCTTTCCCCTGGATTGGCACCCAGTTAGCAGTCTCCCTTCTGCAGCCACCTTTCAGTTAGCCTCTCTTCAAGAAGTGAACCTTTGGGAGACAGTTTAGTTGGTTTCTCTCTAAAGTGTTCAGTTGGCATATTTTTTAAACTTTGGGGAGGGTATCAAGATTTGTCTCAATCCAGGCCTTTCTGGGGTAAAATAACAACCTATCTGCCTATGCATAAAGAAAATCCGCACCAAGCTGTTTGCTTTTATCTGAACCAAAGGGACTTTCAGAACCAAAAACCAGAGTGGCTGCTCTCATAGAATGCTTTCATGGGGTCTGTTGCTTAGTTCATAAATAACAAAACGTATTTAATACTGACAGTTTTTAAAATTTAATATTTCCCTAAATGTAACGTAGCAAATTGTAGTTTTTAGAAGAACATGAATATTTCTCTAAAGCTGTCATCATGTATGAGGCCAAAATATTGTTGTTATGAAGACTGACTTGCTTATTTCAACATTTTGAGGCCATTTTAGTCCTGATGTTACTACTTACCTTGCGAGATATTATCTCTCTGGCACCTGGAGTGGTACACCTCCTCAGTGTTTACCTTTGTGGTCAAGATTACTTAGAGTCATCACCATTGAATTACAATTCTATTTTTACAAATGAAAGGTATCCTTGAAGCTTCTTTTTAAAATATAAAAAAAGTATTACCATAAATAACACAAACATAGACAATGCTAAGAAGAGAACGAGGCTTCCAAAATCATAGATCTTTCTCTGTCGTCAGTTCTGGACACCAACTAATGATTAAAATGTGAGTAGAACACTATACAGACCCTCTACAGCAAAGATACAAGAGACCAAATAAAACGGACACAAACGAAAAATCTGGCATCCTGAACTTAAAAAGAGCTTAGAGAAGTGGATCGAGTGCTTGCTGGAGGAAAGGCTGAGCAGGGACAGCAAGAAAGGGAGACTGACTGACCTGGAAGAGCACATTCACACAGGTGACAGGAAAGGTGTGATTCCTTCTTTTCCCCCCATGCTCCCTTGGTGACCAGAGGTGTGGCCAGTTCCCACCCTCATCTGCCCCCCCAGCATAGTCCCTGCTCTCCAGGGTTCAGAGCTATGGGGTCAGGAGCCATGCTCCTTGGTATGCGTCTCTTTGGTATTCTACTTTGGTGCCTGGATTCAGATCCAGACCCACAAAACCCACAGAGACACCAAATCAGCATTTAACCAGTCACCTTGTCCCCAGCTCCCCTGTGGTCCTAACAGACACTGAAACCAGCTCCATCAAAGGCACCTATGAACTTCCTCCATATTGAGTACCCTGAATGTAGATAACGCCAAGGTCAACAGGAACACCATCTAGAGCTAGTAACTGCTGTCACATCCCTTCCACACCACCTTGTGAGCTCCTTGAATTGCAGGAGCAACCCCTAGAGATTTCTTCTCTCCAGGTAAGAATGCAAAAAAACAAAGCCAAGGGTTATGTGGGACACCGTGATGAGGAAAAACTACAGGTGATGGAATTCCAGAACAGGCAAAGATAATAAAAAGCAAAGAGAAAATTGTCAGAATTGTGGCAGAAAAGTTTCCTAACATCATGAAAGACAAGAAGATAAACATACAAGAAGCTGAACGAACGCCAAACAGGATCGATCCCAGAAGAAAGTTACCATGACGTATCATAATCAAATTTTCCAAACTCAAAGACAAAGAAAGAATTCAGAGAGCTCAGGAGAAACAAAAAGTTTCTTACAAAGGGAAACCAATAAGTTTAAGCTCTGATTTCTCAGTAGAAACCAGGTAGGCAAGAAGGTAAATTAGATGACGTATATAAAACTCTGAAAGAAAAAATTGCCAACCAAGAATACCCAGCAAAGCTGTCCCTCAAATATGACTACAAAATTAGGACATTTCCTGATAAACAGAAGTTACAGGAATTTGTAATGCCATACCAGCTTTACAAAAACTGCTAAAGGTGGTTCTTTGGACTGAGAACCAACAACAGCAGACAAAACAGCCTAAGATTACTATACATGACAACACCACCCAGAACTCAATCCAGATATAGAAGTGGAAACCAGAGCTATCAATGTATAATGAAATCAACTACAAATCAATAAGAAGTAGTGTACATACCAAACTTCCAAATGGCAAGGAAGTCAAATAGATTTCACAATAAAACAGACTGTTTTAAGCAGGGAAAAATGTAACAAAATAAAAAGAAAACCCATTAAGAAAAATTAACTCAGCATAGAGAATTATGTACAACAAAGAAACCAGTAGCACCACAAAAACACACACACAAAAATGATAACAATCACTTTATACCTACTGGTAATTACAATAAATGTAAATGGATTTGATGTACCAGTCTAGAGACATAGAGTGGATAAGAAAACATGATCCCTCAATATGCTGTCTACAAGAGACATAACAAAAAGGTAGATACAGCCTAAATGTCCACCAACAGAAGAATGGTAAAACAGACTTTGGTACATACATACAATGGAATACTACAAAATGTTGAAAAATGATGATGAATATGTAAAACAGCTTATAACGTGGTTGAACCTGGAGGACATTATGCTGTGTGTCAATCACAAAAGGAAAAATATTATATGAGACCAATGTTGTAAAGAGTTTTCTATGATGGTTACAAAGGGATGGGGGAGGAATTATTCACAGGCTAAGGGTTGTTGTTGTTAAGTGCCATTGAGTCAATTCTGACCTATAGCGACCCTGTTTGGAGTTTCCAAGGAGCTGCTGGTGAGCTTGAACTGCCGACCTTGTGGTTCAAACGGACTTTGCATTAACCCGCAAACAGTGCATTATCCCACAGCACAACACCAAGACACATGTTAACATGGGTGACAGGGCAAACAATATACAAGAGGGAGGGTAGTAGAGGAAAGACAAAGGTAATGGCAAACATAGGGCCGGATGCAGTAGATAAGTGAATAGAGGTAACTATTATTGGTATATGTAGGGAATTGTATTCATTGTAATGAAGCAAAGTATTTGATTTGTTAAATGTAAGTATTTTGAATGAAAATTTGAAAAGTAAAATATAAATAGATTTTGAAAATGATTAAACAATTACTTTTATTCATTTTTATCAAGATGCAAATGATGAGTCACTAATTTAGGATACTGAAAACAATGTTCTAGGGCTAATAAATAAATCTTTAGTTTTAAATATATTGCATGTGTCTCAAAGAGTTTAGAGAAGTTGAGAAGCTCAGAAAACTAAAAAGAAATAAAACTGTATAAATTTAATTAAATACTAGTGAAAGATTGCTCTCAATAGAATGAGCAAACTACTGGAGGAAACTCTATACATTCCAGATACCCTAGGATGGGACCCTTCCAAAATAATAACAAATTCTATTTCCACTAATCGTCAGGTAAACTTCTATTAGACTGACCTTCTGTAGGTGACAACTATGAACTCCAGAAAAAATACAGAAAGCAATTACCTGAAGGTGTGAAGCAACTGAAAATAGGCAGGGTTTGGAGGGGGTCTCAATACTTGAAAAAATGGTATGTAGCATTAGGTGAATTCTCGGCTTTTTAAATCATCTTGCCTGAGGACTCCTGGTGTGGCACTGTAAGACCAGCACTGGACTGTGAACCCCAAGTTCAGAATTTCAAACCCACCTACTCCTCAGAAACCCTATATAAGGTCACTATGAGTTGCAACTGACTCTATCGCACTGAACAGCAACAACTGCCTGAGGACAAACCCTAGTCCATGAAATGGTTATGGAAAACTTTCCATCTCTCTAGTCTGAAGTTGGGACAACCACAGTCACTGAAAAATGAAGGAGGAATCTAGACTCGATGGTACTTTACAACAACATCAACAACAAGAAGCTGTTTGGTCATTCAAAGAGTTCGGCAGAGTTTATACTCAGGATTCCTCCATCATTTTCCAGTGGCTGTGTTGTTTTTAAGTGCTGTCAAGTCAGTTCTGAGCCATTGCAACCCTGTGTAGGGTTTCTGAGAAGTGGCTGGTGAGCTTGAATCACCGACCTTGCAGTTCAAATGGACATTGCAGGCCAGCGCATTAACCCACATCACCACACCAGGACTCCAACAAAAACAACACAGGCACTAGAAAATGAAGGAGAAATCTTGTGTATATATGCTGCCCAAATCTTGGACTAACCAAACAGCCTTGTTGTTGTGCCATCGAGTCTAGCTAAGAATAAAAGAACTAAACTAAAGTTTGAGCTGCTGTCCAAAAAACAGTGTTTGCAGATTTGTGTCTAATCAAATTAATTACCTCCTAAAACAAAAATGTTTCTCAATGTAAAGAAAACAAAAATCCTCACCACCAGAATCAGTAAATAACATTCTATCAATGGAGAAAAGATTGAAGTTGTCAAGGACTTCATTCTTCTTGGATCAACTATCAACACTCATGGAAGCAGTAGTCAAGAAATCAAATGACGT
>NW_006408593.1:11722211-11748872 GCF_000296735.1 Chrysochloris asiatica | reverse complement strand
GCTCAGAGAAAGAGGAAGCCCCCAATGAGATGGATTGGTCAAGTGGCAGCATTGATGGTCTCAAGCTTGGCAACAGTAGTGAGGTTGGCCCAGGCTCGGGCAGTGTTTCGTTCTGCTGTGCATAAGGTCGTTATGAGTCGGTACCAACTTAATGGCACCTAACAACAACAACAAAACAAAAAGAAGTCAACATGCTTTGAAGGAATATAAGGAATCCAAAGTTTCCACAACATGTTGTTGGTAAGTGCCGTGGAGTCTGTTCTAACCCATAGCGACCCTGTATAGGGTTTCCAAGGAACGGCTGGTGAGCTTGAACCTCTGACCTTGCATTTCAAACTAACCTTGCAGTCCAGCACATTAACCCACAGCGCCACACCAGAACTCCAACATAATATTCACAATGTATAAAATACAACTCAAAATTACTTGACATAAAAAGAATCAGGAAAAAGTGACCCATCTTCAAGAGAAAAGCCTTTCAATAAAAACCAATCACGTAATGACCAAGATGTTGGTATTAGCATATAAGGACTTTAAAGCAATTATTATAACAGTGTTCAGTGACAAATCTCATAATGAATAAAAAGATAGGTAATAATTAACAGGTGGAAAGAAACTATAAAAATAATAATAACTCCTCTTTTTTGAAATAGAGCACTTTCATACCAAGTATATGTTGGTACTTTATATGTCTTACATAATTTAATATTCACACAACTAATTTTGAAAATTGCAAGTGTTTTACACTCCATTTACATTTTTTGTAACCCAGAGACTACCTGTACACTATGTTTGTGGGATTACAATTTCATGGCGGAAGGGATGGGTGGTGATTAGGGGGAAAATGACTAGTAAAAGTTCCTCTGGAGGGGGTGATAATGAAATAACAAAAGATGAAGAAACACTGGTTTAACCTGTTGTTGTTGTTAGGTATCGAGTGGTTCCAACTCAGAACAACCCTGTTGTTGTTGTTGTTGTTATGTGCTGTCGAGTCAGTTCCGACCCATAGCGACCCTGTACAGGGTTTCCGAGGGTGTAAATCTTTACGGGAGTAGAAAGCCTCATCTTTCTCCCGCGGAGCAGCTGGTAGTTTCGAACCACTGACCTTAGGTTCGCAGCCCAATTCGTAACCACTACGCTACCAGAGCTCCTTAGACACAATAAAATGAAACACTGCCTGGTCCTGCTCCATCCTCACAATTGTTTTGTTTGAGCACATTGTTGTTGCCACTGTGTCAGTCCATCTTGTTGGGGGTCTTCCTCTTTTTCACTGACCCTCCACTCTACCAAGCATAGTGTCCTCCAGGGACTGGTCCCTCCTGATAACATGTCCGAAGTATAAGACACGAAGTCTTGATATCCTGGCTTCTAAGGAGCATTATGGTGTTCTTCTTCCAAGACAGATTTGTTTGTTCTTCTGGCAGTCCATTGGACTTTTAATACTCTTCTCAGTTACCCTAGTTCAAATGCATCAGTTCTCTGGTCTACCTTATTCATTGTCCACTTTTACATGTATATGGTGGTGGTGCTTATGTGCTGTGGAGTCGATTCCAACTCATAGCAACCCAGTATAGGGTTTCCGAGGCTGTAAATCTTTACGGGAGCTGAAAACCTCATCTTTCTCCCTCAGAGCAGCTGGTAGATTTGAACTGCTGATCTTGTGGTTAACAGCCCAGCTCCTTACTCACTATCCTACCAGGCAGGGCTCCTTTCACATGCATATGAGGTGATTGAAACTACCATGACTTTTGAATCAGGTGCACCTTAGTTCTCAAACTGGTAGCTTTGTTCTTTAACACTTAAAAAGGTTTTGTGCAGCAGATGCTTAATGCAATACATTCTTTGATATCTTAACTACTGTTTCTACAACAGTGTTGATAGTAGATCCAAGCAAAATGACAACTTCAATGTTTTCCCCATCTATCATAATGTTATTTATTGGTGCAGTAGTGGGAATTTTGTTTTTCTTGACACTGAGATTCAATGCACACTGAAGGCCTTTGTTCTTCATCAGTAAATATTTTAAGCCCTCTTCACTTCCAGCTAGCAAGGTTATATCATGTGCATATTACAGGTTGTTAATGAGTCTTCCTTTTAACCTCATGCCATGTTCTTCATATAATCCAGCTTCTCAGATTATTTGCTCATCATACAGATTGAATAAATATGGCAAAAGGATACAACCTTGGCACACATCTTTCCTGATTTTAAACCATTCAGTATCCCTTGTTCTGTTCAAATGACTGCCAATCTTGGTTTATGTCTCAGGAGCACAATTAGTGTTATGGAATACCCGTTCTTTTCAGTGTTATCCACATCTTGTCACAATCAACTCAGTTAAAAGCCTTTGCATAGTCAAGGCACAAGTAAACATTTCTTTTTTTTGGTATTCTCTGCTTTCAGCAAAGATCCATCAGATGTCAGCAATGATATCCCTAGAACCACATCTTCTTCTGAACCCAGCTTGAATTTCTGAAAGTTCTCTGTAAATGAATATACTGTTGCAGCCATTTTTAAATTATCTTCAGCAAAATTTTATTTGTATGTGGTAGTAATGATATTGTTCTATCATTTCCACATCTGTTGGGTCATCTCTCTTTGCTATGGGCAAAAATGTGGATCTCTTCCAATTGGTTAGCCAGGTAGCAATCTTTCAAATTTCTTGGCATAGATGATTGAGTGCTTCCAGTGCTGCATCAGTTTGTTGATAGATTTCAGTTTGTATTGCACCAATTCCTGGAGCCCTGTTGTTTGCCAGTGCCTTCCATGCACCTTAGACTGCTTCCTTCAATGCCACTGGTTTAACCTAGAGCATAAATTTTCCATTTCTGAAGAATATTGTTTACCTCAACCCTTCAGTGCCCAACATCTACATTTTGGAGCAAACAAGGTTGTTAAACTTGAGTTTCCCCAGAACATAGTTTTGAAATAAATATTTTGGCACCCTCTCTAATCTTCAGTATTTTCCTTTCAGTTTAGAAATGTTTGGAATGGTGCTGAATAGCTTTCATTCATGACTTCTAAATCTAAAAGTTATTTTTGTTTTCAGAAAGATCCTACATTTTCTACGATTTCATTTTGTTTCTTTTAATCTTTTCTTTCTCTGTCATCCCCTATTCATTCTTGTTTCATGTCCATGACAGTTAGTCCCAAACCATGTTCATAATATGGGAGACTTAGATTCTCTTCATGAGCTTTGCCAGCTCCCTGATGAGTTTGGAGGTTTCTTCACATTAAAAGACTTCTAGCTCTTTAAAATGCCAAAGATCATGAAAATGGTATAGAAACAGGCAATGTTTCCTTTTGTTATAAATAATGTTGGTATGAGTTGGAGCCAACTCCACGGACAACTACTAAAACAGCAATTCTATAAAACCAGCAACCTGTACTCAGAACTAGCTATTTCAGGAATGAAATTGATCTGTTTAGAAATCATATATGTGTGTGTGTATGTATATATATATATGTAAATATATATATATATATATATTTATATTTGTTAATTGCCTTGGAGTTGGTTCCAACTCATGACCCTGTATTGGGTTTCTGAGGCTTTAAATACTCGTGGCAGCAGAAAGCCTCATCTTGCTTCCGCAGAGTGACTAGAGGGCTCGAACCACAGACCTTGTGGTTCTCATTCTGGTGCTTATTGCATGGAGCTGTTGTACAGCTATATGTTGTTTTAAGTGCTGTCGAGTGAGTCCTGAATTGACTCAGTCAGACCACTACTTGGCTCTCAGTAGTGACCCTGTATTGGGTTTCTGAGGAGTGGCTGGTGAGTTTGAACTGCTGACCTTGCAGTTCAAACCAACCTTGCGATCAAGTGCTTATCTTACAGCCCCACACCTATAGCTCTATATATTTAGTAGTGATAGTTTACACTTTATGAAGCGAAAAGGAAATAGTAGCAATGTATAATAGGTATTATCATGCAAAGGAAAAAGTTGAACTCTCTGTCTTAAACCATACATAACTCAAAATGGATTATAGACCTAAGTACCAGATCTAAAACTTAAAAAACTTTTAGAAGAAAACATAGGAATAAATCTTTGTGACTTTAGGTTACACAAAGCCTCCTTAGATATGACACCCAAAGTGCAAGAAACAAAAGGAAAAATAGATAATTCGAACATCATCAAAATGATGTATCTTATGATATAAACAATACCAAAAAATGGAAAAGACAGCCTACAGAACAGGAGAAAATAGTCACAAATTATATGGCTGATAAAGGACTTATATCCAGAATATATAAAGAACTCTTACAACCTGCTGGTAAAAAGATAAGTAACTCAATTAAAAATAGACAAAGTATCTGAATAGACATTCCTCCAAAGAAGATATACAAGTGTCTAATAAGCATATGAAAGGAGTCCTGGTGTGGTGCTTTGGGTAAATGTGCCAGACTGCAAAGCCGCATGAACTGCAAGGTCAGTGGTTCAAGCTCACCAGCTACTCCTCGGAAACCCTATACGGGGTCGCTATGGGTCAGACTCGGGGTCGCTATGGGTCAGACTGGACTTGATGGCACTTAACAACAACAACAACAATAAGCATAAGAAAAGGTGTTCAACATCATTAGCCATCAGAGAAGTACAAGTCAAAACTGTAATCAGATACCATTTCACACTTACTAAAGGAGCTCTGGTAGCGTAGTGGTTACAAATTGGGCTGTGAACCACAAGGTCAGCAGTTCGAAACTACCAGCTGGTCCGTGGAAGAAAGATGAGACTTTCTGCTGCCATAAAGATTTACAGCCTCGGAACCCTGTACCGGCTCACTATGAGTCGGAACTGATGCCACGGCACATAACAACAACAAACTGATAGCATAGTGATTATGAATTGGGCTGCTAACCTCAAGGTCGGCAGTTCGAAACTACCAGGCATTCCACGGGAGAAAGATGAGGCTTTCTGCTCCCGTAAAGATTTACAGCCTCGGAAACCCTGTGCAGGGTCGCTGTGAGTCGGAACTGACTCCACTGCACATAACAACAACCACATCCATCACACACTACTGTCACATCCTTTTCAGGTCATAGTGGCGCTGTAGGGCAGAGTAGCACTGCCCCATAAGGTTTCCAAAGCTATAAATCGTTATGAAAGCAGACTGCCGTATCTTTCTCTCATGGTGGGTTTGACCCACTAACCTTTCTTTCAGTTATTAGTCTAATGCCTATCCCAGCATGCCACCAGGAATCCTTCACACCCAGTTGTTGTCAAGTGCTATCGAGTCAGTTCTTACTCACAGCGACCTTGTATAGGGTTTTTAGGGAGCGGCTAGTGGATTTGAATTGCCACCTTATGGTTCAAATTGACCTTGCAGTCCAGTGCATTATCCTGTAGCACCACATCAGGACTTCAGAATTACCATTGTTGTTAAGTGCCATTGAGTTGATGATTCTGACTCATAACGACCCTGCACAGGGTTCAAGCTGGTGAGCTTGAACGGCCAACCTTGCAGTTCAAACCAACTTTGCAGTCCAGCGCATTAACCTGCAGTGCCATAGCAGGACTCCAGAATTACCATAATGCTCCGCAGTTCCATCCACTCTTAAGTATATACTCTAACAGAATTGAAAACATACACTCACACAGAAGCTTGTACATGAATATTCAGAGCAGCATTATTAATAATAGCCGAAAAGTGGAAATAACTAAAATATCCACCAACTGATACATGGATGAATAAAATGTGGCATAAGGTAAGCACTGGGCTGCGAACCGCAAGGTTGGTAGTTCAAGTCCACCAGCTTCTCCATGGGAAAAAAAACCCACGAGGTTTTCTACTCCCACGAAGACGGAAAGCCTTGGAAACCCTATACAGGGTTGCTATGGGTCAGAACCAGTTTGACGGCACTTAGTCACAACAACGTGCATATAGTGATTGTGTGCTGTGGTGTCCATTCCGACTCATAACCACCCTGCATAGGCTTTCTGAGACTGTAAATCCTTACAGGAGTAGAATGCCTATCGTTCTCCTGCGGAGCAACTGGTAGATTCAAACTACTGACGTAGTGGTTCAAAGCCCAGCTTGTAATCCACTATGCTACCAAAACTTCTTAACATACATATAATGGAATAATATTTGGCAATAAAAAGGAATGAAGTACTAATACATGCTATGACATGGAAGAAACATGAAAACACCACATTTAGTGAAAGAAGCCAGTCACAAAAACCCACATGCTGCATGATTTCAGTTCTTTGAGATGTCTGGGAAAAGCAAAGGTGGATTAGTGATAGCCCAGGGCACGTGTGCAGGAAGAGAGGACGTACTAGAGGGTGACTCTAATGTGTACAGGGTTTCTTACTGGGGAGATGACAGTGCTCTAAAATGGATCGTGGTGATAGTTACACAACTCTCTGAATATGCTAAAAGCCATTGAGTTATATCTCAACAAAGCTGTTAAAAAGTCAGACTATATATTTCATTTGGTCTGAGAGCACTGAATTGTCTTTCCTAAAAGTTGTAGTGGCAAAAAGAAGCCCCATTCTCTGTAAGAGTGCCGATGTAATAGTGATAATGGTTTCATACAGAGTTCAGAGTCCTTACAGACTGAGTTTTTACATACTTCATCTAATTTGGTCCCCTCTGAGCCCTAGTTTACAGATGAAACCAGCATACATACAGAGAAAGTGAGCTGCCTAAGATGATATAGCCAGATACATAATTTCAGGCTTTCTGATCCCTAGCCCACCGTACTGTTATCAGAACAATGCCAGAACGCTGTGAAGAAAATAATAGTGATCCTTGGTGTTCTGTAGATTCTTAACCCTGTCACTTACTGGGTATGACTAGAAAAGTAGCTTCCCTTCCCTATTTTGGTTTCCTTGTCTAGAAAATGAAAATGCAAAGGTATTTAACTCCCTGTCTTGGTTTTTCCATCTAGAAAAAAGGAGCTTAGAACTGCTTCCTACCTCATAGGAATATACTGAGGACTAATTCATGAAAGACAGTTATAAAGCATTCTGTCAGGTTATATGAATTCTTTACAATACACCATCACAGAATATTGTTTCCTCTTTCTTTTATGTAGTACGATGACGTCAGCACAGTATAACATTAACCACTTATATCACTTTCCTCTAAGGAGCTCAAAGCACCTTACAGACATTATCAAACGAATCCTCCCTACATCCAGCGGCAGTGCTGTAGGATAATCACAGGACTGCTAATCACAAGATTGGCAATTCAAACCCACCAGTTGCTCTTGGAAACCCTATACAGTGTTGCTGTGAGTCAGAATCCACTCAATGATATACAATAACAGCGTCACTGAGTTACGTAGGGAACCAGGTATCAAAGGAGTTGTAGCTCAGAAAGGTGAATGAATTAACTTGCCTGAGTGTATCCCAGGGGTGGGGAACCTTTTTTCTGCCAAAATTTATAACAACATTTGCGGACCATACAAAATTATCAAGTTAAAAATTAGCCGGCCATATTTGGTCAAACACTTAATGACCTCACCCAGGATAATGCACTGGACTACACTGTTGGTTTGAACTATGAGGTTGGCGGTTCAAACTTACCAGCAGCTCCTCGGAAACCCTATAGGATCACTATGAGTTGGTATCAACTCGACGCCACTTAACAACAAGAATGTGATGACTGGAACTGTGGTTGCCTTGACAGGGTCAGACCAAATGATTTTGGAGTCCTGGTGTGGTGCTGTGGGTTAATGCACTGAACTGAAAAGTTGGTTTGAACCACAAGGTTGGTGGTTCAAGCTCACCACCTGCTCCTTGGAAACCCTATACAAGGTCACTATGGGTCAGAACTGACTCGACAGCACATCACCACAACCGCATGTGTTATTAAGGAGCTCTGGTAGAGTAGTGGTTACGAGTCGGGCTACTAACCGCAAGGTCAGCTAGTGTGAAACAACCAGTGGTTCCATGGGAGAAAGATGAGGCTTTCTGTTCCTGTGAAGATTTACAGCCTCGGAAACCCTGTACAGGGTTGCTATGGGTCCGAACCGACTCCATGGCACATAACAACAACAACAACAACATGTCATTCTTAAGCATCTCTTGTGGTATAGTGAGTTCAGCATTGAGCTGGTGATTCTAATCCACCAGCTACTCCATGGGGAAAAAGCTGAGACTGCTTCTGTAGTGATTTACAGTCTCAGAGCCTAAAGAAGCAATTCTAATCTGCTGTAGGGTCACTGTGAGTCGGAATCAACTCAGTGGCAGTGGACTTGGCTTTGATTTTTGCTGTTGTTGTCATCCTTGATGTAAACTAAAACCAGTTCAGAATTTTGAGTAACAGTTTTGACTCTTAGCATCCACTATGAGGAGCAGTGCCAACTTTTGCCCTGCTCTGTAGAAGGTAGAACTCCTTGGTGAGTCTTTTGAAACTGCTTTCATTTATTCAGACACTTCCCAGAGTGAGGGCAGTCTTCCTTCCAAGTACTCAAGTTTTGTTTACTTATAGAAAGCTCATTAACCATCTAGATTCCAACCTAGAGCTTCATCACCACTACCGTCACTTAACGTCATTTTCGTTTTATGGCTTAATCCCATAACCTGCCCATTAACAGAGAATATATATGAGATTGTACACTAAAATGATTTGTGTCTTTGGATGGAAAAGCCTCTGAGATTGCTATAGAGCAGCTTCTCATAACATACTAGAAAGCAGAGTGGAGCCTGACCCATCCCCTGGAAACCATGAAATTTGGCTCTCATACTTTTTAAAGAGATGCTCTGGTTTCTTGGCGAGCCTGACCTGGTAAGGTTATTTTGGGTTTTGCTTTTTTAGGTTTCTCTTTTGTTCTCTTTCATCTTCTTTTATGGCAAATGCATTTCCCCCAAGAACTGGATTTCCCTTGCTATGAATCTTGTTGGTGTGTTGCCCCACAGGGGAGATGGCCCTAGTGCTGTTGGCACTGTCCTGTGTACAGTTAGTTAAACCTCCTGCTGTGGACCAGGATTGCTGCAGCCTCTGCTCACTTATGTGTGTGAATTTAGTGTAGCATATGTATACAAGCTGAGGTGCACTAATAAAACAAACCTTGAAAACAGCAAAATATGAAATTGGGGTAAAGCTTTCAGCTTTTAAATAAGCTTGGTAATCTGGCTAGCTGAATGTCAGAGCTCACAAAGCTGAGAAATGCAATTCTACAGATAAGACAGGCACTTTTTGTGTTTTTATCTTTTCTTCCCAAAATATATTGAGTTTTAATATGGTGCTTTATCTCTGTAAGCAAGAAAATGGAGCCAGAGGTGTACTCTCTGGCCAGTGGGTCAGCAAAAAGGAGTTTCTCCTCGTTTTTCTGATGACCACATCCTAAGAAGATGGTCACCTTGCTTAGAAAGATCTGACCATGACCACTGGCTACCTAATGTATCTGGCTACCTTGTCCTCTTATCTGAAAGGGGTTAAGGAAACCACAGAAGGCCAGTGTATGACTTTCTCAAATCTAGTAACCTACAAGGTTTGAAGAACAGATAGGATAGTGTGATTTCTTTTAAGTTAGGTCCCTGCCCTTTTTTATTTAAATGTGCAGCAAGATAGTCCTGATTTCCACCCATAAGGAGCTCTGGTAGGGTAGTGGTTACGAATCGGGCTGCGAACCTTAAGGTCAGCAGTTCGAAACTTATCAGCCGCTCCGTGGGAGAAAGATGAGGCGTTCTGCTCCCGTAAAGATTTACAGCCTCGGAAACCCTGTACAGGGTCACTGTGGGTCGGAACCCACTCGACGGCACTTGACAACAACAACAACAACCATTTTTAAAATACTTTGTGGTGCTTTGGTTCTTTCTCATGATTCTGTTTACTAACGTATAAAAAGCTTACCAGAAGCTCTCAGTCATATTTTTTTCTATTTCTCAACTTGCTCCCTAGGGTAAAATATATCAAGTAATCCGTCTGGGGAATAATGTGTGGAACTGAGGATAAGCACTGGACCAAAAGGTCAGTTTGACCTGCAAGATTGGTGGTTCAAATCCACCATCTGCTCCTCAGAAGCTCTGTACAGGGTTGCTATAAGTCAGAACTGACTCGATGGCAGTTAATAACAATAACAACAAAAACATAACAGCTCCTGAATCAGGCAACCTCTCTGTTCTTTCTTTACCCATCCTAACCCCCTCAGTTGTTTTAGCTCTGTATTTTTATATAAAATCCATAAGCCCAGAAGCGCTTTTTATCTCCTCTTTTGTGCTACTGTCTAGTACAGTGCCTTGTGCAAATGCTTATAGTTTTTATAGTGGGGTTGTTGTTATAGATTGCCGTTGAGTCGGTTCCGACTCATAGCAACCCCTTACAGGGTTTCCAAGAAGCAGCTGGTGGGTTTGAACTTGGGTTCTCAATCCAGAGTAGAACTCTGGATACTGCATAATAAAGAGTGAGCCTACATGTGATGGAGGCTGTGAGGAGAAAGATCAGGATGGCATGGGAACCCAGGTGACATTTGGATTGAGATAGGCAAAAAGAATGAGGGCATTCTAGTCAGGGGAACCATATTAGCCAAAGAAGGGCTATAGGAATGGACATGATCTATAAAAACAAACATAAGAACGTTGATGTACTTTTTTGTGTTTTGTTTTATTTTTTATGTACACATAAAATTTATGTACGCATTGAAAATATATGTTCGTTTAAATGTCCAAATGAAATGGCATTCATTTAAATGCCAGCCAGTCTCTTGCCCACAGGCACACTACCTTTCTCAGTCCATGAGCCTAGAGCCTGTCCTTTGTTGCTCCGTATCTCGATGCCATTGTCTCTGTCACCATCTCTGTCTGTTGTCGCTGCTTTTGTGATTAGATTCCCTCGATCCTCTCATGTTCCTCTCTCTTGATGGTCCTAGGGATAACTTTGATGTGCTTTAAAATATTTTAATTAAAAAGTCTTGGGAATCAAACAAACGTAAGATTGAAAACATAGATCAGGCTGAATAGTTAATAAGATCACGTATTTCTTACTTTCTTAAGATTGATTCCAACTCATAGCAATCTGGTATAGAGTTTCTGAGGCTGTAAGACTCTATAGGAGCAGTAGGCCTCATCTGTCTCCCATGGAGCAGCTGGGTGGTTTGAACTGCTGACCGTGTGGTTAGCAGTCCAGTGCTTATCCTACAGTGTCACCAGGGCTCCTAAGGCCCAGGTTCTGTTGTTGTTAAGTGCTGTTCTGACTCACAGTGAACCTGTATAAAGTTTCTGAGGAGTGGCTTGTGAGTTTGAACCGCTGACCTTGCAATTAGCAGTCTGGTACTTACCGTACCTACAATACCACACCCAGAGTCCACGTACTAGATGATTTTTAATGCCTACACTGACTTCTGCCTAGAACTAGACTTGCTTAGCAAGATTTGATCAGTACCTCTCTTTTAAATGGAATGCTTTAGGATTTGAAGAGTGGAATGAGTTTGTGTTTGGAAGAAATAGGTCTCTCTGGCCTGTTGGCTTTGTCTGGTTGTTTTGCTAAAATAATGTATGCAGGGGATTAAATTTTGCAAAAGAAAGTCAGGTCAGTTAAGAGAGCAAGGTGTTTTTCCTGATGAGGCATTTTGCTTCCTAATTGTGAAATCTTGGTCTTTTTGCTTATAAATGAAGTTTTAGTGGCAGTACTACTTTTCAGAGACTTGGGACATGTTGTCAGGAAGGACCAGTCCCTGGAGAAGGTCATCATGGTTGGTAAAGTAGAGGGTCAGCAGACAAGATGGATTGGCAAAGTGGCTGCAGCAATCAGCTCAAACATGGCAAGGATTGTGAGCATGGCACAGGACTGGGCAGTGTTTCGTTCTGCTGTACATAAGGTCACTGTGAGTCGGAACTGACTCAGAGACACCTAACAGCAACAAAAGGAACTGATGACAAAACAGGATTAATATTTTAGAAGAGTTTGACTGGCTATTGCAGAAGCAATTTTGAATTATAGCATTGCTTCCTAATATGAGGATCCCTGAAGGAATAAGAAAAATCTTATACTTAGCTGTGATAAAGTTGCATGGGCTGTTATTTAGAAATGCTGTGTGTTTTTGAAAGAAAAAATGTGCGATCCAAATCAAGGTGATGAGGGGAGGGAAGGTGGTGGTCTAGGGGGACCTGACAGGGAAAAGCTTGGGAGTTTTTGTTATAAATTATAATCATGGATTTGAGTTAATTTATAAGAGCAAATAGCGTTAATGTTTCCAATGACATGTTTTACCTACATTTTCTAATATTATTTTTCTACTTAAGGAACATTTTTCTTTAGTAATGTATTCTTGACACAGCACAAAAAGGTACCTATGTATAGGTATAATGTAGGTAGGCATAACATACCTATAAGTATAACGTAGGTAGGCATTTGAATAGTGGTTTGACTTCATTTCTGGTGTGGTTTCCTGTATCCTGTGTTATACTGATTTGTTGTTGTTGTTAGAACTCACAGTGCCCTTCTGCACAGCAGAATGAGGTACTGCCCTGTCTTGCGCCATCCAATTAATTGTTGTTATGCTTGAGCCCATTGGTGCCACTGTGTCAGTCTGTCTCATTGAGGGTTTTCCTGTTTTTCACTGACGTGCCGTCTTATCAAGAAGTGTTATGACTAGGAGGAAAGAGAGGAATACTACTTCTAAATGGTTAGCCACAGAAAACCTTGAAAATAGCAGTGGAACATTGTATAATACGATGCTGTTGTTAAATACCATTGTGTTGGTTCCGACTCAGAGTAACCCCGTATAGGTTTGAATCGCCAGCCTTGCAGGTAGCAGTCCAGTGCTTCTCCTATAGCACCACACCAGGACCCCGTTATACTGATGGTTGCTGTTGAGTCGGTTCCAATTCATAGCAACCTTGTATAGGGTTTCCAGGGAACAGCTTGTGAGTTTGAATCGCCGACCTTGCATTCCAGTGCCGATCCTACAGCGCCACACCAGTACTCCATTATGCTGATAATTGCTGTTGTTAAGTGTCATCGTGTTGATTCCAACTCACAGGGACTCTGTATAGGGTTTCTGAGGAGTGACTGGTAGGTTTAAACTGCCGACCTTGTGGTTCATAGTCTGGTGTTGATCCTACAGCGCCATACCACAACTCCATTATACTGCTGATGTTGTTGTTAAGTGCCATCGAGTTGGTTCGACCCATAGCAACCCTGTATAGGGTTTCCAAGGAGCAGCTGGTTCCAAGCTCACCAATTGCTCCTTGGGAACCCTCCCAACAAGAACCCACTTGGCAGCACTTAATAACGGCAAGGACATCAGCATAATGGAGTCCTGGTGTGGCTGTTCTGCTGATAGTTACTATTATGTATCTCATTCAAGCAGTAGTAGGTAGGATGAAACTTGATTCTATTCAATATTATTATGCTGAGTTTACCAATCTTCTCAAATGCAGTATTCTTCTAATGCCTCACTAGTTAGTATTTGATGAAGGTAAAAACAAATTTAGAACATTTAACCACAAGCCTAACCTTTCTTCAATTTGCTTGATTTACTACAAATTAAATTATATTATGCCTGATATAAATCATTAAGTATGTAAGTTAAAGTGGTTCTGTGATCCATCTCTTACTGTTTTCTGCCCTCACATCCAGACTTCAAGTTTGAAAGGCAGTAAAATGATTAGTAGAGTGCCCTTCTAGAGGCCTGGGTGAGCTCTCCTTCCCATGTTGCTGTGTGGCAGCGGGAACCTTTCAGCTTTAAGCCAGAGATGCACACTTTGCTTTCAGGATGGAATGTTTGCTCCCTGACTTGTCTGCCTGATTTAAATATTCATAATTCACCAGAAGGAAAAAGCTGCTGACTTCTAAAAGTGGGTCAGTTTTTTTTTTTAATGGCCCTTTTGGCACTTTGTAGCATGTTAATACTGCCTCAGAGTTGGGGAGTCATTTGGCAGAGTTCATCCTTATCACTTCAGGGGCCAAGGCTTCATGAGGCCAATGGAAGGAGAGAATGTTGCAGATATTAATAGCTAATAGTGGGGTCTTTCTGCCTTTATGTTTGCTTTTCTGGATGTGTAGTATGTTAACTGGGAAGGAATAACTTGAGAATACCCTTTTATGTATAGATGAATGATAAACACGATGCCCAGCAGCATAGGGTTTCTAAGGAGTGATGGTGGGTTTGAACTGCTAGCCATATAGTTAGCGACTGCATATCCTATAGCAACACACCAGGACTCTTAGGTATATTAGGTATTTCAGGACAACTTCCACAATTGTATAAATCGGTTTTATTTTCTACATGACTCTGCTAACTTTGAACGAGATCTGTAGATAGGGTGGGGTTGTGAAATCTTCCCACATTGTCTGAATCAGTTTAATGATTATTTTAAGTGCTCTTTATATTGTTTGAGTTCCTTATATGTAAGCGGATCAAAGACGATTTTAAACATGGATGTCATTTTTTTTATCCTCATGAAATTAAAATTTGAAATGCCTTTTATAGAAAGGAGTTGTAGGATAGCAGGATGAGAAACGGAAGGTTAGACTAACCCAGAAAACAAGGGAGGAGAGAGATCTTCTGGACTTCTATTTACCATGTGTTTGTCAAAGGACATAGGTAAAATTGAGAGATTCCAGGTTACTTGTTCAGAAGAACAGTTTCCTAAGGTTTACAAAAATATTTCAGTGGCTTTTCATTCACTTAACATTTCCAGGGGTTGTTCTGAACCTCAATCCAGACCGACTTGAGAGGGGATGGGCCCCCGGGAGTTGCACAGATCACTCAGATAAATACAACTTATTCTGGGATCTCTTTGAGCATTGTCAAGTGTGGGTTTCCCCTGCTATCCAAAAGTTGTTGGAGTTTTTAGGTGCCATTGAGTCGGTACCGACTCATAGCGACCCACTGCACAACAGAATGAAACACTGCCTGGTCCTGGACCAGCCTCACAATCCTTGCTGCTGCCACTAGCCAATCCGTCTCATTGGGGGGTCTTCCTCTTTTTCTCTGACCCTTCACTTTACCAAACATGATAACCTGCTCTAGTGACTGGTCTCTCCGGACAATATGTCCGAAATATGAAAGACAAAAGTCTGGCCATCCTGGCTTCCAAGAGCACCTCTGGCTGTATTTCTTCCAACACAGAATGTTCCAAAAGTAGACCGTTCCTATATGAAACCTATATGAAGCCCAAATGACGTAAAATGAAGAAACAATTACCATTCATTTGTATGGGAATTTTTGTTACCATTTCCACACCCAAAAAATAGCCTATTAAATCATACCAGATACACATAAGCTAAAACAACACTCACATAAAGTGTTCACAGACACTGTTCAGAGCTCTGGAAGCTTGATGCTGAGTGTACTTCCCGAGAAAAGAGCTGAGCAGACGCCAGGCCTGCTGCTCGAGGGCACGCTGCCTCTTTAACGGCTCTTTGCAAAACAAATATTGAATGCTATTTTCACGTTTTTTCTTAAAAGTGAAAAATCCTCTTTAGATTTATTTCGGTTAGCGAAAAGGTACAGTTGGCCCTCGTATCCCTCTTGTCCCACATCTGCGTTTTCTGCTCCTTCAGCTTCAGCCATCTCTGATGGAAAACATTCGGGGTGGGAGAGTGGAAGAAATTAAGTAGTCAAAGAAATCCCTGAAAGGCTCAGAGGGAACATAAAGTGCTATTTACATCTAACATTTTCATTGTATTCGTTATTATATGTGACGTGGGGCTGCCAACCATACGGTCAGCAGTTCGAATCTATCACTCTCTCCTTGGGAGAAAAATGAGGCTTTCAGCTCTTGTAAAGATTTACAGCCTCCGAAACCCTTTGCAGGGTCTCTGTGAGTCGGAACCAACTCCACAGCACAGCACTAGCAGAGATGATTGAAAGTACACTGGAGGATGCAAGCGCTGGTCTAGTTTATATAAGGCACTTGACCAGCCACAGATTTTTGTATTGAGGGGGGAATCTTTTCTGGAACCAGCCCCCTACAATTTAGAGAGATGACTTCAAAAGTGACATGCCGTAATGTAACCTTTCAAAAAGTGGGGGAATACCTTTACTAGCACTCACTTTAAAATAGACAGAGATCTGCCCAATGACCTAAAAGACCCTAAGAACCCGGAATATATCCTCTTGAGGAATACCGTTGATTAGTCATGTGACTCTCACAGGCCAGGGATGTGCTTGCTTTTGCCAGGATGATAAAAATGGTGGCCATGAAAAACAACCAAAATGTTATCAAACTGGCGATTTTTAGGAATTATTTGCTTACCCTCCTATGGACATTAATTATACTGTAAATCCCAAATTATATTCAGTATAGTAGGGAACTTGCTATTTTTAATAACTTCAGAGACATTTATTCAGTACCTACTATGTGACTCCACTGAGAAAGACCTAGTGATTTGCTTCTGTAAAGATTACAGCCAAGAAAACCCTCTGGTTTTCTACTGTGTCACATGGGGTCTCTATGTATTGGAATTGACTCGACAGCACCCAATAACAACCACTATGTGCTGAGCGCAGGATTGAAAAATAAAGAAGATATGTATCCTTTTCTCAGGGATGTCAGAGTATAGATTTTTAGGAATTCTGGGATATAGCTTTACTATTATAAGACACAAGGATCCTTCTATAAAAGAAATACTACTACTCTGAAGTCTTTCAGTATTTAATGCCATGTCGTCTACAATTACTTTCCAGTGATTTGTGCGGAAAAACGATATATGATGGTTTAGAGAGGAAGGATATATAAAACAAATATTACAATGTAATCATTACTGAATTTAGCTATTTGGTGTATCAAAGGCTTATTGTACTCTTGGAACTTTTCTGTATGCTTAAAACTTTACAAAAATAAAAGCAAATGATTCCTAATTTATTTAAAAATGGGTTTCCATGTAATAAGTATGCTTATAAAGCAGCAAATTGCATAGAACTTGTATCTTTGGAATCCTGATGTGTTTACTTGACTAAATAGATAGGAATACCCCAGAAAGAAGTGGGTAATCTTGCTTGTCTGTAATTTTAGCTAAAGTGAAGAGACTTGATTTCAGGTTAAAACCCTTTGGCTACTAGTCACAAGGTAAGTTAGATAACTTAAAAGCAATCAGTTTTTTTGTTTGTTCAGTAGTACATACGAAAAAATGTATATTATTGCTCCAAAGAAATAGGCACAGTACCCAAATCATTGTTGACCTAGTAGTTTCTCTGTATGTATACCCTAAATGTTTCTAAAATCTCATGTGTTAAAGACTTGTCTTTTCTATTCCCCAGCCTTTTTTTTTCCTTTCCTTTTCTGCCATCATATTATATATTCTAGAAAGCATTCGTATGTGTTGGGAAATTAAATTTATAGCAAATAGGACATTTCTGCCTCTGTGTATGAAACTGTTGTGATAAGACTATGAGGGAAAAGGGGACGTCGAAGGGAAGGAGAATAGGAGGTTGGAATTAATTCATGATTTTTAAAAGAGAAAAAGATGTGCATGTATCTAGTGTTCGTTGTATTATCTTTACTACGAAAAGTCAGCGAGAACTACCAGCATGTTTAAAGCTAGGACACTGACAAAAGATAGAGTTTTGGGAAATCCTTACTCTAGCTGGATGGTCACTTTAGTCTGTGTGTGTGCACTCTCCTACTCTGGACTCTTGTCAGTATAGTTCTAAGAGTGTATAGATGAGTGTTTGACCAAAGAGGAAAGGGAAGCTATTCCTGGGCTTTTGCTATTTAAACAAGCAACTCATGAGAGAGAATCAAAGCTATAACAAAAATTATAATGACATTTAAACTTGATCATATGCAGAATCATGTACTTCCCAGCACAGTATGAGATTTCATAGAAGATGCTTCACGATCGGATCTTGAAGCCATGTTTTTTACCAGCAGACCTGAATAATACCTCCACCTCATCACATATTCCTGAAGCACATACTCTTACTTTCATTGCACAGGATTTCATTGTATTAATTGCTAAACCCTAATTTTGTAATATACCACACTAAGGAATAATTGTGCTATCTTACTCTCAAAATCATCTTAGATTATAGAATGGTCTGTTGAGGCTTAGGAGTCCTGGTGTGGTGCTTGTAGGATCAGCACTGAACTGCTAACTACAAGGTCAGTGGTTCAAACCCAACAGCTACTCCTTGGAAACCCTATACACTATGAGTCGAAACCAACTTGACATCACTTACCAACAACAATAACATGGAGCACGCTTCCTATCCCTTTTTAAAAAATCACTATTCAAACATTGCCTCTTCTACTTAAAATTAGATTTTGAAATTATTTTTGTGTTAAAGAATCCTTAAATTTTTCAATTTTCTATATGGTGGTGGTCATGTGCTGTGGAGTTGGTTCTGACTTAGAGTAACTTTGTATAGGGTTTCCGAGGCTGTAAATTTTTACAGGAGCAGAAAGTCTCATCTTTCTCCTGTGGAACAGCTGGTCGTTTCGACCTGCTGACTGTGAGGTTAGTAGCGTAACTCATAACCACTATCCTGCAATGTTTTTTGCTTGTTTGTTTATAACTACATGTAGTATCATCACTGTATAGTATAAATATTTCCTTCCACCATTATCCCACCCTACCAACATCCTTGCTTCATGCTTCTCTAAGGTGGGACCATTATATTTAATGAAATCCCGTTATCTGTGTGACTTGTATTATGTTCTATCCATCAAATACAAGAGTAGAATGAGGAGCCACATGGGATTACTGCCAGAGGGTTATTCAGAGGAAACCACATCTAGTAACCCTGGTATATCTGCCATAGTTCATACTCAAAAGCCAGCACACACACACAAAAAGACTTAGAAGATTAAATTCTTCTATTCTTCTATTGGAACATTTTCAGTTCCATGTATTTTAAGCTTATAAATGGCCTAATCTCTTTCCACCACCCCCCCAAATGCTATTTGTATCAAATAATAGTAAATTTATTTGAGAGCGTTCTCCATAAATGCATTACTTAGAAGTTTGGGGAAGATGCAGGAAAGTAAACATGGATAAGCACTCAGTATTTTTCATGCATGTGAATATTTTTCATCATAGGGCATGTTTTAAATTATTTCCTCTGACCTTAGCCAAGGACTCTAGAAAACTACAGATTGTGCAGTTTTAGCTAATAACTGATACTGATCTATCATTTTAGTCCACTTTTTACAATATTGACCTCTGTCTTTACTACTGAGAAGAGTGAAGTGAAATACAGACCTCAATTTAATCTTAGTTTATCTACAATTGAACCTATATCTATCCTGCTTATTAAAACATTATTGATTTATATGAAGAGTGTGACCATTAGGGTATAGAACTCTCCATACTGAAACTATAATTCATATAATTATAAAAATCATGGTAAACTTCTTCCATAAAGGTGGGCCTGTATGTACTTGTGTATTTCCAGACTTCCCTGTTCATTCACTGGGACAAAGCCTTCTTCTGGACTTTATTTGTAAGTATAAGCAGACTAGTTATATGAAGAGAATCAGCAACTTGAAAATGGGAATGGAGCAGAATAATCAAGACAAATTCCTCATTTCACCTCTACTAAAATAGCTAATGCAAGACTGCAAGAGATAACATTCCATTTTTGATTAGTATTCTCAATAAAGTTTTAGTGTGACACTGTAGAAGAAGCACTGCACTGCAGAGTCCATTTGAACGTCAAGGTGGCAGTTCAAACCTACCAGTTGCTCCTCTGAGACCCTATACAGGGTTGCTATGACTTGGAACCAACTTGAAGCAACAATCACAAATTTTATACGTAAAACATAAAACAGGCTACATCCACATTACCACAGAATAAAAGTCAAGTCCTTATACATCATTACTTCCTACTCTTTTTTTACCCATTCATTCTACTTACCTACATTGAGTTTCTTGCTGTTTCTTGAACATGTCAGGCAGGCTGCTGCTACCTTAGAACTTTATAATGACTGTTTTCCCACAATATTTTTACTCAGGTAGTCACATAATTAACTCCTTCACCTCCTTCAAAACCCTAGAACAGTGTCTCTCTGGTACATGGGAGGTGTTCAATAAAGAATGAAATAAATAGGAGTATTCAAAAGTGAACTCAGTATTGTTGTTAGATGTCATGGAGTTGGTACTGGCTCATAGCAACCTTATGCATAACAGAATGAAACACTGCCCAGTCCTGGGGTGTCTTCCACTTTTTCTCCAACCCATCATTTTACCAAACATGATGTCCTTCTCCAGGGACTGGTCCCTCCTGACTGTATGTCCAGAGCATGAGAGATGAAGTTTGGCCATTTGGCTTCCAAGGAACATTCTGGCTGCACTTCTTCCAACACAGATCTGTTTGTTCTTTTGGCAGCCCATGGTACTTTCATTATTCTCCTCCAACACCATAACTCAATTGCATAAATTCTTATTTGTTATTAAATCTTATTTATTCACTGTCCAATTTTCACATGCATATGAGGTTATTGAAATACCATGGCTTGGGTCAGGTGGATCTTAGTCCTCAAACTGACACCTTTGACCACTTTAAAGAGGTCTTACACAGCAGATTTGCCTAATGCAATACTCTGTTTAATTTTTTGACTGCTGCTTTCCATGAGTATTCAGTGTTGATCTGAGCAAAATGAAGTCTTTGGCAACTTCAATCTTTTCTCCATTTTTATGGATGTTGTTTGTTGGTCCAGTGGTGAGATTTTTGTCTTTAACATGGAGGTGTAACCCATACTGAAGGCTGTGGTATTTTTGGGTCTATTCTTCCTGGGGTTCATTGAGCTTCTTGAATGCCGATCTTTTCATTTTTTAGGATGTTAGGGAAATTTTCTTCCAGAGGCTCTTCAACTATCTCCTCTGTGGTTTCTGAGATTCTTCCTATTCCAGAATTCTAGTTATCCTCAGGTTATTTTTCTTCATGTTATCCCACCTGAATCTTAGACTTTCTTCAGATTTTTTTTAAAATCCTTTTTTTCTCCTTGCTCTTCTATTTAGCAGTATTGAGAGATTTTATTTCCAGCTTGCTGGTTCTGGCTTCCATCTCTTCAGTTCTACTCCTTTGCCCTTTCAGTGTATTGTCCATTTCTGATATTATGAATCATTTGAACCTCTTTTTGCAGGTTTTGAATTGTTTCCAGTGCTGTATCTATCTTATTTGATTGTTCCTGTAGCGCTTTCCTGGCTCCTTCCTTATTTTTCTGATCCCCTCTGTGGAGCATTTGGATGCACCTCAGTATCATTCTCAGGCAATTCCAAAGCCTGCCCTCCTTCCAATGGGACGTCTAGGTCTACCTCCAGCTCATTTGTTTTAGCTACTCTCTCTTTGTTTCTGAATATGTGCTGATATCTTCAGTAGTTTCTTGGGCATTTTCAATAACTAGATATATTTTCAATAATTAGATGAATGTATGCTGATGTATTATTAAATTTTCTGATTGCCTTCAGGTAGGTGTGATCAGGAGATGTGATTCCCTTTTCACTTCTCTTATTACTCAACTCAGAGTAACTGTAGCAAGTGTTTCCTGTCTATCTGGTATATAGCAACTGGTATTGGCTCTTACCTGGATGATGGAATTTTATAGGATGTGAGTGTAGCTTGGCTATATTACCGTAATTGCTGTCTCTTCTTGGGTAATGTAGGAAGAGAAAGAGCCGCCCCCCCAAGGTAAACAAACAAACAAACAAACAGTTGGATACTACAGTCTATAATTGCAAACAAACAAACAAAAAAAAACCCGTAGCAAAACCTGAGTTTGTCTTCAATGCCCCTCTCTTGCCCAGCTCAAGCCATTCTGGGAGGCTGTTCCATTTTAAGCTATTCCTGTTGACTCCTACCCCTTCCTCAATTCTGGCCCAGTGCTCTTTGCTGAGCAGGTCTGTACACATGTGTAGTAGAGTCTTCCACTGGTAGGGGGATGTCCACTCACTCAGACATCCCCTCTAGTCACAGAGTGGAAGTGCACAGACAATGAGAGACAGATGAGCAGAAAAAAATGTTCACACCTTTATCTCTGACAATCAGTCATAACTCTGTGGTAGGCATACTCCTCTGATCTTGCCCCCGCTCCATCACACAAGATGGCCACTCCAGCACATGCCAGCAGCTGCAGATCAGAAAACTCCACCTTTCTTGCTTCTGCTACAAATCCCATTAGCCGTAAGCCTTTGATCCTTCTAAATATTCCTTTACATTCAGAGTTCTGGGACCGTCCCCTGAACCTGCTTCATCCAGTATTCTGTGTTATTACTCTGAAGGCTGTGGCTTTTGAACTTCATCTGTAAGTATTTAAGTCCTCTTCCCTTTCAGCAAGCAAGGCTGTATGTATCATCAGCATATCACAGGTTATTAATGAGTCTCCAGCCCTGGTGCCATATTCTTCATATAATCCACCTCCTTGAATTATGTGCTCAGCATACAGATTGTATAAGTATGGTCTAAGAATACAACCCTGGTGCATCCCTTTCCTAATTTTAAACTGTTCAGTGTTCCCTTGTTCTGTTAAAAAAAAAAAAAAACTTCCTTTTGGTCTATATACAGGTTCTTCGTGAGCATAATTCAGTGTTCCGGAATACCCATTCTCTGCAATGTTGTCCATAGCTTGTCATGAGCTACACAATCGAAAACCTTTGCATAGTCAGTAAAGCACAGGAAAACCGATTTCTGGTATTCTCTGCTTTCAGTCAGGATCCATCTGAATCAGCAGTGAGCTCCCTTGTTCCATATCCTCATCTGAATCCAGCTTAAACTGCAGGCAATTCTCTGTCAATGAGTGAATAACAAAAATGAACACTGTAAGAAGGTGAATTAGTAAATTAGAAGAAATTAAGGAACTCTCCTGTAACATAGTGCAGAGTCAAAGAAATAAAAAAATATGAGAGAAAAATAAGCATGAAAATAAAGCTAAGCTACTACTCCTCTGTCAGTTTGTCATACTGTGGTGGCTCTTGTGTTGCTGTGTTTCTGGAAGCTATGCTACAGGTATTTTCAATAGCAGCTGAGTCACCTGTGGTGGACAGGGTTCAGCCACGCTTCCAGACTAAGATCAACTAGGAAGAAGAGGAGGTGGGCTGCTTTTAAATGTTTACATACTAAAACCTTTCTAAATAGCAAAGGAACATTGTCATATATAATGCCAGAGATGAACCCCTTGTGTTGAAAGGCATTCAAGATATGACTGGGGAAGAGCTGCCTCCTCAAAGAAGAGTTGACCACAATGATGTGAATGAAGTAAAGCTTTCAGAAACTTCATTGGCTGATGAGGCACAACTCAGAATAAAGAGAAACTGCTGTAAACAGCCATTCATAATAGCAACATGGAATGTACAAAGTATGAATCTAAGAAAATTGTTGTTGTTGTTAGGTGTCATTGAGTCAGTACCAATTCATAGCAATCTTATACACAACAGAACAAAACACTGCCCAATTTTGTGCCAACCTCATAATTGTTGCTACACTTGAGTCCATTGCTGTTGTCACTGTGCCAATCCATCTCATTGGGGATCTTCGTCTTCTTCGCTGACACTCCACTTTATCAAGCATAGTATCCTTCTCTAGGAACTGGTCCCTCCTGATAATATGTGTGAAGTATGAGAGACAAAGTCTGACCATCCTGGCTTCTATGGAGCATTTTGGCTGTACTTCTACCAACACAGATTGGTTTGCTCATTTGGCAGTACTTTCAATATTCTCCTCCAACAGCATAATTGAAATGCATCAATTCTCCTACAGTCTTCCTTATTTATTGTACAACTTTCACACATGCATATGAGGATATTGAAAAATTGGAAGTTGTAAAAAATTAAATGAAACCCGTAAAGATCTACATCCTAGGCAATAGTGACCTGAAATGGACTGGTTTGGGCATTTTGAATCTGACAAGCACATAATTTACTATGCGAGAAATAACAAATTGAAGAGGACTAGCGTCGCATTCATCATCAAAAAGAACATTTCAAGATCCATCTTAAAATACAGTGATGTCTGTGAGAGGATAATATCCCTCTGCCTACAAGGAAAACCAACTAATACCACTAT
Organism: Chrysochloris asiatica; assembly: GCF_000296735.1. Classification (NCBI taxonomy): domain Eukaryota; kingdom Metazoa; phylum Chordata; class Mammalia; order Afrosoricida; family Chrysochloridae; genus Chrysochloris; species Chrysochloris asiatica. Next base: position 11,724,973 of record NW_006408593.1, on the reverse strand, counting down.
TATTCAAATTTATGCACCAGCCACTAAAGCTAATGATGATGAAATTGAAGAATTCTACCAACTTCTTCAATATGAATTTCATACAGTGAATATGTATTGATAATTACTGCTAATTGGAATGCGAAGACTGGAAGCAAAGAGGAAGGATGAGTAGTTGGAAAATAGGCCATGGTGATAGAAATGATACTGGAGACAGCATGGTAGAATTTTATAAGGCCATAATTTTATTCAAATACCTTTCTAAAACAACATAAAAGACAACTATACACATGGACCTCACCAGATGAAATACACAGAAATCAAATCAACTACATCTGTGAACATAGAGGAAATACTCAGTTTGATCAACCAAAACAAAGCTGGAGGTCAACTGTGGAACAGACTATAGTTGCTTGTATATAAGTTCAAGCTGAAGCTGAAAAAAATTAAAATAAGTCCACAAGAACCAAAGTATGACCTGGAACATATCCCACTTGTATTTGGATTTCAGGAAGAGATTTGATGTATTAGACACTAATGATCGAAGACCGAAAGAGTTGTGGCATGACATCAAGAACATCATATGAGAAGATAGCAAAAAGTCATGGCGAAGACAAGAAAGAAAAAAATCCAAAATGCATGTCAAAGAAATTCTGAAACTTGCTCTCCAGCATAGAGATGCTGAAGCAAATGGAAGAAATGAGGAAGTAAAAGAGCTGAGCAGAAATTTTCAAAGGTCAGCTTGAGAAGACATAGTCAAGTATTATAATGAAATGTACAAGGACCTGGAGTTAGAAAACCAAAGGGAAGAACACATGCATCATTTCTCAAGCTGAAAGAACTGAAGAAAAAAGTTAAGCCTCAACTCAAGACATTGAAGGATTCTATAGGTAAAATATTGAACAATGCAGAAAGCATCAAAAGAAGATGGAAGGAATGCACAGAGTTAATGTACCAAAAAGAAGTGGCTGATGCTCACCCATTTTCAGAGATAGCATATGATCAAGAATCAATGGTACTGAAGGAAGAAGTCCAAGCTGCACTGAAGGTATTGTCGAAAAACAAGGCCCCAGGAATTGATAAAATACAAATTGAAATCTTTCAACAACTGATAAATTACTGAAACTATTCACTCATCTATGCTAAAAAATTTGGGAAATGACTATTTGGCCACCCAGTTGGAAGAGATCTATGCTTATGCCAATTCCAAAGAGAGGTGACCCAATGGAATGTGAAAATCATTGAACAATATCATTGATAACATATGTAAGTAAAATTTTGTTGAAGATAGTTCAAAACAGGAAGCAGCATTACATTAGCAGGGAAACTGCCAGAAATTTAAGCAAGATTCAGAAGAGGACTTGGAATGAGGGATATCATTGCTGACATCAGATGGGTCTTGGCTGAAAACAGAGAATACCAGAAAGATGTTTACCTGTGCCTATTGACAACTGTGTGGGTCATGACAAGTTATGGATAACACTGCAAAGAATGAGTATTCGAAAACAGTTAATTTTGCTCATGAGGAACTCGTACACAGACCAAGAGGCAGTCATTCATACACGACTCAGTGACAGTGGGTTTGATTTTAAAGGAAGCAGAACCAGTGAGATATTGGTTGATTGATTGACTGACTTTAAGAAATTGGTTCCTGACAATGTAGGGCAGAGTAGTGGGGACTACTGTATGGGCCCAAATAATAAGAGCATGATTTTATAGTTTTTAAATGAGAAAGCCCACCACTGTACACCTACCAAAATGGATAAAATTTAAATACTAACAATATAAAAGATAATGATAACACAAACAACAGGAGCTCAGACATTGCTGGTCGGAATGTACATTTGTACAACCTCTTTGTAAAGGTATTTGTAAAATCTAGTCAAGCTAACTATAAGCATCCCGTGAAATCCAATAATTGTACTCTGTAGTCTATATTCAATAAGAACGTGTACATACAAACACTTAAAGCCAAGTGTCAGAATGTTCATAAGGACCTTATTCATAGTAGTCTAAAACTATCCATCATTGGTAGATTAGGTAAATTTTTTTTATTTTCATAGGATGGTATAGAACAATGAAAAAACTGCCTACTGCTACAAGCAGTAACATAGATGGATGTCACATATAAAGTTCAGTGAACAAAAGTAAACGCTATGATTCTATTTACATAAACTTCAAATATCATATATTGATATATTCAAAATGTCATATATTGAGTACAGGCAATACTCAATATATGACAAAAGTGAAAATGTGGTTATTTGGGGGTTTCATGACTGAAAAGAGACACAGAAAATTTCTGGAGTGTTGATAATGTTCTAGATCTTAATTTTGCCTAGAAATAAATGGCAATGTATAAAAATATGTCAAACTTATGCACTATTTAATATCTATGTACTTTAGTGTGGATATGTTGCATTGTTGTTAAGTGCCATTGAGTTGGTTCTGACTCATAGCAGTGACCCTGTACAGGGTTTCCAAGGAGCAGCCGGTGGGTTTGAACTACCAACCTTGTGGTTCAACTCATCCTTGGGTTCCAGTGCTTTATTACAGAGCACCATACCAGGACTCCAAGACATATTATACTTCAGTTAAAACTTTGTATTTTTTAAACCATGGCACTAACATCTCAATGTCAGGAAAACAAAAATCCTCACCACTGGACCAATAAATAACATTCGTATCAATGGAGAAAAGATTGAAGTTGTCAAGGACTTCATTCTTCTTGGATCAACTATCAACACTCATGGAAGCAGCAGTCAAGAGATCAGACGACGTAT
>NW_006408593.1:11701987-11718197 GCF_000296735.1 Chrysochloris asiatica | reverse complement strand
AACTTTCACTCAATCCACAACAAAAACTTAAAGGAAAAAAAAAAGTAAAAGAGCAATAATAGTTTATGATTCATGAAAACTTGGAACTTTTAATTGCTCATTGCTAGAGCTCACGTCAGACTTTGACTTGTCAGATGGCAAAAGCCCATTTTGAGCTGTGACATGGTGATCTTTCTATCATTGCCTATGCCGGCAATTTGGTAACTTTTATCACTCAAAAAAAATTCCATTTTACCTTGTGACTTAGTATGCACATATTTAAACTAAAACAAAGCTTTCGTGAAACTGCATTTAAACTTACTATAACAGAATGCTCCTATTTCTATTCTATTCTGGTGTTGAAACCCCGGTTATAAATGCCTGTCAGTGAGGAGTAGATGAACAAACTTTGGTACACACACATAATGGAATACTATGAAACAGTGAAGAATAATGATGAATCTGCAAAACACCTCGTAACATGGATGAATCTGGAAGACATTACGCTGAGTAAAATAAGTCCATCGCAAAAAGACAAATATTGTCAAATACTTAAGAAAACGTTTTCATACTAAAAGAAACATTCTTTGCTAGTTACCAAGGGTGGGAGGGAGGGAAGAGAGAATAATTCACTGGCTAGAGGGTAAACACCTGTTAACTCAGGTGATGGGGTGGGTAATATACAAGAAGTGGGGAGGGCAGTATACCAGGAAGAGGAAGGTTGGCAGAAGAACGATGAAGACAGGTAAATGACACAGGGAGGTATGCTAGGCTGAAGGGGATAGAGGTGAATAGTGATACAGACACACACAGCCTTGGAACCGCAGTGTTCTGTGTGTAGATAGATACATGATCAGAGGCACAGGCAGAATGGATATGGAGTCCTGGTGTAGTGCTGTGGGTTAATGCGATGGACTGCAAGATCCATATGAACCGCAAGGTCAGCGGTTCAAGCTCACCAGCCACTCCTCGGAAACCTTATACAGGGTCGCTATGAGTTAAAACCAACTCAATGGCACTTAACAACAACTCAATTCACAATAAAAAGTTTTTATGAAATATCCAAAAAAAATAAATAAACCAGCCCTGGTTATAGTATACAAACTGATTTCACAATCCAGCTAGCCCTTGGAAAAACACTGTCACATTGATCATTTGTGCAGTTATTTGAGTATGTTAATGTATTTTACTCTTAATGTAAAAGTAGAAAACAAGAAATTAACAGTGTAAAAAGTATACATTTTTTAAATATAATGCAGTGTGACCGAGGTAGAAATCAGATTTGTTGGAAACAGTAAAACTTTAACCTTAATTAGACTTATGTTGGAATTAAACTAGTTAACCATATTCACAAAAATCCTCACAACTGAACCAATAAATAGCATTGCGATAAATGGAGAAAATATTGAACTAGTTAAAGACTTCCATTTGCTTGAATCCACAAACACTCATGAAAGTAGCAGTCAAGAAATCTAGCTCTCTTCCCATTAAGTGGCCTGAGGTAATCTCACAAAATGGCTCACTACTCGACCCAGAAAACCCCACAAAATCATGCAAATCCAGAGGTTCAAATCTCTGGGTCCATTTTAAGAACACCCATGAGACTGCCCAGGCCATCAAAAGTATGCATATCCGGAAAGCCACCGAGTATCTTAAAGATGTCACTTTGCAGAAGCAACGTGTACCATTCCGACTTTACAATGATGGCATTGGTAGGTGTGCCCAGGCCAAACAGTAGGGTTGGACACAGGGTCGGTGGCCCAAAAATAATGCTGAATTTTTGCTGAACATGCTTAAAAATACAGAGAGCAATGCTAAACTTAAGGGTTTAGATGTGGATTCTCTGGTCATTGAGCACATCCAGGTCAACAAAGCTCCCAAGATTCACCACCGAACTCACAGAGCTCATGGTCGGATCAACCCCTACATGATTGAGCTCCCCCTGCCATGTTGAGATGATCCTTACTGAAAAGGAACAGATTGTTCCTAAACCAGAAGAGGAGGTTGCACAGAAGAAACTGAAGAAACAAAAACTTACGGCTCGGGAGTAAATTAAGCTTAAAATGAAAGTTTAAAAAAAAAAAAAAAGAAATCTAACGAGCTTTCTGGTCAGAAAGAACCTGAGACTATGACCCTCAACCATAATCTGGAAAGGAACTCACCCTCGTGGCCCAAGTTTCAGCCAAACAGTAGTTTGGGGGTGGGGGGCTGCAATAACACTAATAAGGTATGCACACTATGGAATGATAAATCATGCAAAGTCAAAAGGGCAATATTTACCTAAGGACAAAGTTGAGAAGGGATTGGGAAGGTGGGCGGAATGGAAACAGGAAGCACAGGGAGGAAGCAGGATAACTGTTGTTGTAGGGAGGGGATTGCAGTCATTTGAGATGGACCAAAGTACAACTCATCATCTTATTTGTAAACCTACACTCTATTCACTCTAAAAAGTTTTAAAAGACATCAAATGATGTATTGCATTAGGCAAATCTGCTTTTTAAAGTATTCAAGGACAAAGGTGTCAGTTTGAAGACCAAGGTGCGTTTTACCCAAGACATGGTATTTTCAGTAGCCTCATCATATGCATGTGAAAGTTGGGCTGTAAATAAGGAAGGCCATAGAAGAATGAATGTATCTGAGTTACAGTGTTGGAGAACAATATTACAAGTACCATGGACTGCCGGAAGAACAAACAAATCTCCTTAGAATGCTCCTTTGAAGCTAGGATAGTGAGACTTCATCACTTATACTTTGGACATGTTATCAGAAGGAACCAGTCCCTGGAAAAGGAAAACATGCTTGTTGAAGGTGGAGGGTCAGTGAAAAAGGGAAGACCCCCAATGAGATGGATTGGCACAATGGCAGCAGCAATGGGCTCAAGTGTGAGGCTGACTCAGGACTGGGCAGTGTTTCATTCCCTTGTGCATAGGGTCACTATGAGTCTGAACCAACTCAGTGGCACCCAACAAAACAAAATATTCACTTGTGAAGCAAGAGAGTAAAAAGGATACATACAAACTAGTGAAATTATACAAGGCTAAGTCAGAGTATTGATACAAAATAATGGAAGTCTTTATTAGTAAACAAAATATAATAATGTGAAGCTATTATTTCTTGACATATCCTTATGGCTATACACTTCTGAAGGCATTGTTTCCATCTCTTTAATCCTTACCTGAAGAATTCTGCACTGTTTGATTTACACCACGTCAGAACAGCAATTTTGACATCCTCCAGGGACTCAAAATTGTGTCCCTTTTAAAGTTCTTTAAGTTTTAGGAGCAAGAAGGAGTCTGAAGGGGCAGGATTAGAGCTGGAGGGTAGATGGAGTAAGATGTCTCAGTGAAACTCTCATAGGACACCTCGTGCTACCCTCAGAGAATGAGCAGGTACATTGTGGGGGTGGGAATACATTCCTTGGCACAGCGCTCATGGCCTTTTTCTCACCACTGGTTTCCTGTTTTGGTAAAGCATCTTCATTATAAGTCCCCTTGATCATCCTGAATCCTTCTAGAAAAGTGGATCAGGATTGGTAAACAGTTTAGTAAACAGTCATGATAACCTTCTAAGCTGACCTCTCTGCTTTGAATTTAACTGGTCCAATTGATTTGATTGGACCTTTTTATTTTGAAGATAACCTAATGAAGCGTCCTGGTGTGGCGCTGTGGACTAATGCATCAGACTGCAAAGTCTTTTGAACTTCAAGATCGGTGGTTCAAGCTCAAGAACTGCTCCTTGGAAACCCTATACGGGGTCATTATGGGTTGGAATCGACTCGACAGCAATTAACAGCGACAAGCCCTGGTGTGGTGCTGTAGGTTAATACTCCAGACAGCAAAGCCATTTGAACTGCAAGGTTGGTGGTTCAGGCTTACCAGCTGCTCCTCAGAAACCCTATACAGGGTCGCTATGGGTCAGAACTAACTCAAAGACACTTAACAACAATGAGTCCTGGCGTGGCACTGTAGCATAAGCAGTTCAGATTCACCAGTCACTCCTTGGAAACCCTATACAGGGTTGCTAAGAGTGGAAACCAACTATAAGGTGCTTAGCAACCATAATAATGAGACTGCAAATCAGCTGCAAAAGATCTCTTTAATAAAGAGTAAAAATGTCAGTTTGAAAACTAAAGTGCTCCTGACCCAGATCACGGTATCTTCAATCACCTAATATGCATGTAAAATTTGGGCAATAAATAAGGAAAACAGGAGTAGAGTGATGCATTTGATTTAGGGTGTTGGTAAAGAATATTGAAAGTACCATGACTGCCAGAAGAATAAACAAATCTATCTTGAAAGAAAGAAGTACAGCCCCAGTGCTTCTTAGAAGCCAGGATGGCGAGACTTTATCTCTTATATTTTGCACATGTTCTCAGGAGGGACCAATCCCTGGACATCATGCTTGGTAAAGTGGAGGTTGTTGTTGTTAAGTGCTGTTGAGTCAGTTCTGACTCATGGTGATGCTATATAGGGTTTCCAAGGAGCAGCTGGTGGGTTTGAACCACTGACCTTGTAGTTAGGGATCTAGAACTTATCCTATAACACCATGCCAGGACTCCTGGTAAGTGGAGAGCCAGCAAAAAAGAAGAAGACCCTGAGGCGGCAGCAACAGTGGGCTCATACATACCAGCAGTTGTAAGGCCGGTGCAGGACTAGGCAGGGGTTTGTTCTCTTGTGCCTAGGGTCAATATGAGTTGGAACCAACTTGATGGCACCTAACAACATACCGAGACTAAGACATATTACAGAGAGTAATCGTCCATAGCCATCTTATGAATCGCAGAGATATTTTGTTTGGAGTAAACCATGTTTGATTGAATTAGAGCCCTAGCAGCAATAATTTTGTTGTTGTTGTTGTTAAGCTTTTTATTGTAAATTGTGTGGAGTTTTACAGATAAGATCATCAGTTTTACATCCAACAGATCACACACTTAGTTTTATCTCAATAATTGCAATCCCCTCCATGCTTCCTCCTGTGATTCTTATTTCCATTCCACCCTCTGACTTGCCTTGGTATTAAAGAATGCATCCAAAAGGTCGGGTGTCAGTAAAGATTCAGACAGGGCGTTTGTTGGTCACATGGGAACAGACTATCACACGTAAATTAGTTCATTTTATTAGGCTAATTTGACATTGATATTTGAATCTGACAGCGATAGTACATTAAAGAAACTGTCTCCATTTCATTTATGACTAAAATTCCTAAATTAAATATGTCAAATCTGTTGTAACAAGGTGCTAAAAGCAGGGCTGAAAAACTATAGTCCTTAGGCCAAATCTAGCTTGCCATCTGTTTTTTAAGGTCCACAAGCTAAGAATGGTTTTATATTATTAAATGGTTGAAAATTCAAAAGAAGGATATTTAGCGACATATGAAAAACTGTACAAAATTCAGATAAATGAATGGCCACGATCATTCATTAAGTATTATCTGTGGCAGAATTGAATAATTACAACAGAGACTGAGTGACCTGCAAAGTCTAAAATATTTACTATCTGGCCTTCTAATTAAAAAATATATATAATGCATCATGACCAAACAGAATTTAATCCCAAAATTTAAAAATGTTTCAACGTTGTTGTTGTTTATTTGCCGCCAAGTTGACTGCAGCTCACGGCCACCACACGTGTGCAGCATAGAAACTGTTCCGCAGGGTTTTGAGGTTGAAGCCTTTTGGAAGCACATCATCTGGCCTGTCTTCCTGGACACCTCTGGGTGTATTCGAATGGACACCCTTTTGACTAGTAGTCGAGTGCGTAACCATTTGTACTACCCAGGGACTGTGGTCTCTGGTTCAATATTAGGAAATCTCTTAATATGATTCCATAAATAATTAATAGAAACACCAATTGTTGTAAAGTACCGTGGAGTTGGTTATGACTCATAGTGACCCTGTGTAGGGTTTCCGAGGAGTGGCTGGTGAGTTTGAACCACTGACCTTGTGGTTTGTAGTCCAGTACAGATGCTACAGTGCCACACCAGGAGTCCAGAAAAACAGACTTCATCTCTCTTTTTTATTATATTGCCACCATTTTTGTGTAGCAGGGGTGATCCTAAGGACTCTGGAATTAGGACAGTTTTCTACTTGATTTAAGTGGTGATCAGCTACTAGAGCTATAGTTTTCATTTTGATGTGAAACAGAAGTGGGGTGGGGGGGCTGGTGGAGAATGTACATTGGACCTAAGAATGCTACTGCTAACTTTGCTCAGTCAAGCATTTATGTCTCACCTCTTTCATATCTACTTGCTGAGTGAGTGCAACTCATAAATTCTTAAAGATAAATCTGTTCACATAAAGTCTGCTAAATAAATAATCTAAAATATATACTGTCCGGGTGTAGCTCTGTAGGATTAACACAGGACCACAAGGTTGGTTTGAATCACAAGGTAGGCAGTTCAAACTCACTAGCCACTCCTTGGAATAGTGTCGCCATGAGTAGGTACCTACTTGACAACACTTAACAACAGCAACATTATATATATTTATTGTAAACATTTTAGAAAGATAATTTGTTAGGTCTACATAAACAGTTTGCTCCCGTATAGATTTACAGCCTCGGGAACCCTGTACAGGGTCGCTGTGAGTTGGAACCGGCTCCACAGCACATCATAACAACAACAGCAACAAGCGTAAACAGGTTAAACCCTACCAGACCTTCACCATCATGGATCTTGTGGACCGTCTTTAGGCGTCTGTTAGAGGCTCCCACTCCTGCCCTTCCTCTCAGCAGATGTTTTCAGGGACCGTCAAGGCTTCTTCCAACTGTAACACTCTATGATTCTTTATTATTTCAGCCACGGAAGTGACATAGTCAATCTGAGTTGTGCATTCTTGAATTAAATCTCACAGCACTGTATGGAAAGGCAGAAACAAGGAATGTAGGGTATGCAGTTAGAATCATACTAGGTGTAAAGTAATGATTTCTGACATGGGCAAGGAGCAAAAGGTATGGGAGGAGAGGTTGGAATCAACAGTGCTGCTGACTGAGAATCAACAGGATTAGGAATTAACTGAAACTGGGGCATGAGGGAGAGGCAGAAAGAGTGAGAGAGAAGGTCTGAGGCTGCATTTGGGAGGCTAAAAATGTACATCACAAGAGCACATCTCTACAAAGTCGCCCCTTATACAAAGGAGCCCTGGTTGTGTGGTGGATTACAAGCTGGGCTGCTAACTGCAAGGTCAGTAGTTTGAATCTACCAGCCGCTCTGTGGGAGAAAGGTGAAACTTTGTGCTCTGTAAAGATTTACAACCTCAGAAACCCTATACAGGGTCACCATCAGTCCGAATCAACTCACCAGCACACTACCACCACATGCTTATGAAGTAACCTGTACACTTCACGCACTGATAGTCTTTGTATCCTTACGGTTCTACATCATTTTCTATGTGAAACATTTATTTACTGGGAGCACATGTGGTAGACACTGCCGTTCTGAAAAGTAGTCCTGGTAGCACAGTGGATTCTCAGCTGGGCTGCTCACCGCAAGGCCAGAACGTTGAATCTTCCAGTCACTGTGGGAGAAAGGGGAGGCTTTCTGCTCCAGTAAAGATTGCCAGCCTCAGAAACAAACCCTCCACCACCACCACTATTCTGAAATCATCATTGTCTCTGATTAGTATCCCCCACCCCCACCCCCCAAAAAAATACCCTTAAAAATTGCACTTTGAAATACACACACATATACACAAAATGTGTTTTAGAAGAAATGCTCAGCAAGTTCTGAAAACTGCAAATTAAAATTACCTCACATTAAAGCATGATATGAAGTCCTGGTGTGGTGCTGTAGGATAAGCACTGGACTACTAACCACAATGTCAGAGGTTCAAATCCACCAGCGTCTCTTCAGAAACACTATATAGGGTCACTGTGAGTCAGAATTGACTCAGGGACTCTTAACAACAAAACATTTTGCATTGTTGTTGTTGTTATGTGCTATGGAGTCGGTTCCATCTCATAGCGACCCTGTACAGGGTTTCTGAGGCTGTAAATCTTTACGGGAGCAGAAAGTTTCATCTTTCTGCTGCAGAACCGCTGGTAGTTTCAAACTGCTGACCTTGTGGTTCACATCCCGATTCGTAACCGCTACGCTACCAGAGTTCATTTTGCATTACTTGAACACAAATTTGAACTTTAGTAAAGATTGATTGTATTATGTTTATGTTGTTCCTAGAAGATGTGAGAAGCAGGTGTTGTAGTTAAAAATGGAGTAAAACCTATGAAAGCTGGAAATCTGTAAGGCAGAAACCTGTCAGAGACAGAAAGGCCAGATCCTTTCCTCCAATACAAAGAAAGGAAAAGTGTTGAAAAACTTGGGAGGCCCAGAAAAGTAAGACTGTCCCAGTAAGTTCCAGCTCTAACAGGTTTCATTGTATTGTTTTGAGTTTTGTTCACAAGATTGCTTAAAATTTAAGTTTTAGTAACATTCAGAGAAGAATAATGAAAAGTAGCTTATTTATATATTTCTGGTTGAAATACAATGCTTTCCCTCATTGTCTATTTTCAGATTGATTTTTTTTTTAGAGGTTCCAGTCACTGGAAAAGGATATGTTTGGGAGGCTGGAGGGTCAGAAAAAGAGGAAGACCCCCAGTGAGATGGATTGGCAAAGTGGCAGCATCAATGGGTTCAAGCATGGCAACGATAGTGAGGTTGGCCCAGGATCGGGCAGTGTTTCGTTCTGCTGTGCATAGGGTCACTATGGGTCGGTACCGACTCGATGGCACCTCACAACAACATCAGATATTGAAAGTGGAGCCCTGGTGTGGTACTGTAGGATAAAACTCTGGGATGCAAAGTGGTGCTTCAAACCCACCAGCCACTCCTTAGAAACTCTATACAGGGTCACTATGAGTCAAAACTAACTCTACAGCACTTAACAACAGCAGTATTGAAGTTAGGTTTTAGTTTCCACTGGTTCATTGAAGAAGTTCATTATAATTGTTAGATAAATGTTTAAAACCTGGGCAAATCATATACATTTACTTTGCACTTACCAGTGATCTTATTATCTAATATTTTGTATTTATTGCAATAGTAAAAAAAAAAAAACCTACCTATTTGTGCAATATGAGTGCTGAGGTATGCAAGGCACAATTAATGCTGGCTGTGATGGTTAAGGTTGTGTGTCACCTTGGCACAAGAGTGCCCTGGCAAGGGAAAAATGGATTGTTTGGCATCCACCTAAAGGCATCAAGAGAGTAAAAACCAAAACTGTGGCTTGGCTGTATTTTTCTGCATAGCTCTTTTCAGAGGCTGAGATTCTAAACCTGTAGTAGCTCTTAATGTATTAACAAGATGCTCTCCAGAGAGAGTCAGCAGTTTGCTCTATTGTTCAGTGTTGATTCTTTGTCCAAAGACTGTAATGAATAACAGCCTCCTATATTGGTTGTGTATGTCAGGGTTTTCTTCTTGCAGAGTAAGTACTGTGTTACATTTTAGCTTTGAGTGTAAATTTTAGTGAGGATAATTATTAAATCAAGTTTTAAATACCATCAAAGAGTAAGTCCTTTTAAACACTCTCATAAATAAAAGAGTATTGTATACTATCACCGCCTCCCCAGTTCAGAGATCCACATTCTTTTTTTTTTTTTTTGCCCCTTTCTATTTCTCTGCATTTGTTATTCCTTTTACTATATAACTTCAGGATAGATGAAGTAAAGTGGAAATACTCTTAACTGAAAGCACTCTGCTGGTGATTTATTATTTTTAATCCAGGCTATTGGAAATGATGTGAAATTTACTGCTAGGTTTTTTAGGATATATTTAAGACAATCTAGTTTAACAGTGAAGAATTCTTTTAGCCTTCAACTACAAAGAGAATTGGAGAGTCAAAATAGTTGCTTAGACCTCAAGAATAGAATATTAGAATATGAGGAAATTTTCAACTCAAATAATTATTAGACTTTGTGAAAATCAGTATCAAGTAGAATTTATCAATAAAAAGCATCTTAGAACATTAAGTGCAAAAAAAAAAAAAGGTAAAAGATTACGGAACATGAAGGCATCCTTGACTTCACGAGTTAACCCCGGACTTCTACAGTTTGTCGTGACTCACATCACTCTTTGAAACTACGTTTGCTTTGAAAAGGCAAAGTCAGACCCATAAACCTTGATTGCTCCCAACGAAACTTTTGCCTCAATTTGGAAATACAATAGACTTCAAAGTGTGTCTAACAATCATCCTGTGTTTACTCCAGCCTGTTAGAATTCTGGTAATACATATGAAAGAATATTAAAAATCAAAAACACCTTAAAATAAGAGGTTTTAAAATGCAAAGAAGTTATTTTACCTTACAGACTTTAAAGCGGGCATTACAACTGAACCAGGATGCCTTAGAGTATACATTGAGTAAAACACAGTTTTCAAAATGCGTTAGGGAGTGTAATTATTATATGCTTATTGTAAAACACTCAACCAAAACAGCAATGCAAAAATCACCTGTAAAGCTTACCACCTAACTGTTAGTATTTTGATGTACAGTATGTATTATTTTTATAGAAATTAATGTGAAATTGCTCAAAAAGAACCAAGACTTCCCGGTTAAAAGTTCAGGAACAACTGTGTGTTCATGTACTTGAAAATTGAAATAATTTTACATCCTGACACCAAACCAGCTCTTTGGAAAGCTGAAGTTTTGGAGGTAATTAATAATAAAAGTGAAGGGATGACTTTTCAAATAATTTTTTTTAAATGTATCTTCCACCAGTCCTACTCACGCTTCAAAAAAATTGTCCCCAGAGATTTCCATCTCCAGCATTTAGAGAACTTAGCTATCAGCCTATTAAGTAATGTGACTGTAGTGATGTTCTCTCGTGTTTGTATTAGACTAAAGTGAAACGAATTCCTTATTTGCAAAGGAAGAAGATGGTAGCTTGGTCTGCTTTCCTAAGGCATGATATAAACATAGATTAGGAATTGTCACTTCTGTGATGGCCAAGTAACAATTCTTAATGTGCTTACTATAAACAAAGTAAAATATTGGCCATCTTCCTTATTAAGTATCTTCCCAAAGTGAATTATATGCTGAAAACAAGTTAAAGCAAAGATAGGAGTCATTTTTTAAAAGGGATCCCTTGAATACTGATTTCTGGGAAAGTGGCTTTTTCATAAAGGCACAAAGGGTGTCTTCTCATACCATTGGCTGTTAGTCCTCCTGTGAGGGAAAGTCTTCAGCACTTGAGTGTTTGGAAGATCTTAAGCAATACATTAGTTGATTGGTTTGCTTCGTTCTTGAAAGAGTTGTATGCATTAAAGACTTAATCAAATTGCATTGTATTTTGTGTGTTTCCTGTGCAGACATCTGCATTCAGGTGTATGTAGTACTGTTTTCCAAGCCCAGAAAGGGCAGGGTGTTCACTTGCCTTTATAAAGGCAATTTCTTGGTTGGCTGCGATTGAGTGCAGAATTATAATACTGAGGGCTTAATTTATAACAGAAAATGCAGGAGTGCAAACCTGTTAAACCCCTTATACATGTATAAATAAAGTAAACAATAGCAGATTACCATGGAATATTGCTTCATATCTATGCTATTGCTTGATGTGAGTAATCTTAAAAACAGAATTTTTTTTTGGCCTGTGCATGTTGTACCTGTTATGTTAGTACAGAGAAAACTTGTAGAAATCAGTGCTTCATCTTTGAAATATAATAAAACCAGGGAGGAAAAGCAGAGTGATGCGAGACAGCTGCTGCCTGGATTGGCAGCCTATTTATAATCTGTAGGCTCAGCTCGATTGCAGGGCTGTGTGCTGTGCTCTCACACATCAGATAGGAATGAGGATCTGCGTGCGTATGTGTGCGTGTGTTCCTGCCCTCAGACTTTTAATTTTTCAGAAAAGGATTCCTTTTCCTACATAGAAATGAAGCGTGCTAGCAACGGCAGATTTTCTGAGTTCCAGAGACTCCAGAGCCTCTCCACAGGACCTCTGGGCATTTTTCAGTGTTGGGATAGACCTCTGGTGGGCCAGGCATTTAAAGATGTGCGGCCTTCTCAGCATTCTTCGTGAGGCTGCCTCTGCTGAGTGAGTGAGTCATGTGGGACAGAATGTCGCATTTCACTACCTTTTGGCTATCTGTGCACGTTAGACAATAACGATTGCCAAGCCAACGTGTCTCCGGTTTTTTAATTACGGATTTAAATGCCCACAGGAGCTCTGCTCATATGTTAATTCCACTGTTTGACTTTAAAGGATTTTTTTTTTTTTTTTGCATTTTCTAATTCTGATTATAAAAGGCAGTCAGCCATTCAATATGGAGACAGTTTGCTACATAAACTTGTTTGAGAGGCAAGCAGGGCACAGAAGTAGCAACTAAAGCTTTTCCATATTTTTGTTCCAAGAAAGGAAAAGATCCTCCTAAATATTCTTATTAGGTTTATTTTTAAAACCAGAAAGATGTATATAAATAAACATAACCTTGGCACTTGTTTTTGAAATGTAAAGCACAGCAATGCTATCCTTAAGTCACACATATTGTCAGCTTTTACGTACTGCGTGCATAGCTTCTACGTCATATATTGTCAGCAACTGAATTTTCCATCTAGAGTAAATAGCAGTTTTTCCTTAAGGCATATTTACTATAAAAATACCTCCTGTGCTGCTGAGCTTGGGTGTTGTCAGAACACAGTGATGGAATTTTAATTTTAAAACTTAGTCAAGCCATAATTATATAGATGTACCTATCCCCAATTTGAAAAACCAAAATTAACAAGAGTTTTGGATATTCTGTTATTTTGGTTTATCCCTGGTCCAGGTCTGTCCACCTAATTATGAATAATCAGAAAGCTGACTTCTTCTGATGTCCTGTCAAAGAAATAATAAAATGGGATACCTTTAAATAATAAGGAAGACTTTAGAACTTTGAATTATGTGCTGTAGAAGAATATCTGAAGTACCAAGAAGTGCCAGAAGAACAAATAAATCTGTGTTGGCAGAAATACAGTCAGAATGCTCCTTTAGAATCCAGGATGATGAGACTTCAGCTCTCATACTTTGGACATTTTATGAGGAGGGGACAGTTCTGGGAGAGGACATCATGCTAGGTAAAGTGGAAGGTCTGTGAAAAGGAGGAAGCCCTCCAAGGAGATGGATAGAGACACTGTGGCGACAGCAGCCATGGGCTCAAGCATAGCAGTGGTGAGGATGGCATGTGCCTGGGCAGTGTTTGCTTCTGTTGGGTACAGGGTCGCTATGAGTCAGAACTCACTCAACAGCACTTGACAACAACAAAAGCAACAAATAATTCACAAGATGTAATCTGGAATTTTATTTGGTTTAAAGGACACTATTGGGATATTGGCAAAATCGAAATAAGGCCTTTAAAGTATTGTATCAGTGTTAATTTCCTGATTTCCCCTCTCCCATTTTACTATGACAACTTATAACCAAAAAGTTGAATTTTACAATGGACACTCAAATAGCCATGTTGTTGTTAAGTGCTGTCGAGTTGGTTCCGACCCATAGCAACCCTGTATAGGGTTTCTGAGGAGCGACCAGTGACCTTGAGCAACCAACTTTGAGGTTCAAACCAACTTTGCAGTCCAGAGCATTAACCCACAGTACCACACTAAGACTTACAACCTATATTTGCTTCATTACATATCTGTCCATGAATTCATCTTATTTTTTATGCATAATTCCCAATTTTGGATGTTTTCGGTTAAACATTGCACTGCTAACCCCAAGGTCAGCAGTTCAAACCCATCAACCACTCCTTGGAAACCCTATACGAGTTGCTGTGAGTCAAAAGTAATTTGACAACATCAAACAACATGCTACAGAACATTCTTGGTTTTAGAATTGATTCACTGAAGTATTGAGGAGTAAAGGAATATTATGCCTTCCCTTTACTCTCATATGGTTCAGGAGAGCAGTATTTGAACAAATTTTGTGTGAGATGACTAATGGTAGGTACGTATGAGTGTGTGTGTGTGTGTGTCCAGAAACCCTAACTAAACCCATTGCTGTTGAGTCCGTTCTGACTTTTTTTAATGACCCTTTGTTGTTGTTTGTCTGTCATCCAGTTAGTTCTGACTCATAACGATGACCCTGTGTGGGTTTTCTGAGGCTGTAAATATGGGAACAGAAAGCTTCATTCATTTTTCTCTTGACGAGCAGCTGGTGGGCTCAAACAGCTGACTTTGTTGTTTGCAGTCCAGTGCTTATCCTACAGAGCCACCACACTCCCAAATGACCCTTTATTGTTGTTAAGTGCCATTGAGTCAGTTCCAACTCATGGTGATCCTGTATAGTTTCCCAGGAGCAGCTGGTGGTTTTGAACCACCGACCTTGCAGTTGAAATAGACCTTTTGATTAAGTGCTTATCCTGCAGCGCCACACCAGGACTCCAATGACCCTGTGTTGTTGTTGTTAAGCTTTGTTGAGTCAGTTCCAACCCATAGCTACCCTTTTATGTAGAATTTCCGAGGAGCAGCTGGTGAGCTTGAACTGATGACCTTGCAGTTCAAATGGCTTTGCAGTCTGGTGCATTAACCCACAGCGCCACACCAGGACTCCTTTGTTGTTAAAGTGCCTTCAAGTTGGTTCCAACTCATAGTGACCCTGTATAGTGTTTCTGAGGAGCGCCTGGTGAGTTTGAACCACCGACCTTGCAGTCCAATGCATGAACCCACAGCACCACACCAGGACTCCTTTAGGACACAGTACAACTGCTGCCATAGGGTTTTCTAAGGCTATAAGTCTTACTGAAGCAGACTACCCCATCTTTCACCCGCAGAGCGACTGGTGGGTTCAAACTACTGACCTTAACCACTGTGCCACCAGGGCTCATTTGTGTGTATGGAGGGGGAGAATAAGACAAATGTGATTAAGAGTTAACATTGGGAGAATCTGGGTGAAAGGCTCACAGGAAATTCTCTGCCATCCTTACAACTCTTACTTAAGTTTGAAATGCTGTCAAAATGAAATTTTAAAAGAAATAAGGTGAGATCATAAGGAGAGCATGATTAATCAAACTGGTATGTTCTTAGGATACTAGAATTGTTGTTTATCAGTACCGTCGAGTCAGTTTGGATTCATGTGTTTGAATGGCCGACCTTGCAGTTAGCCATCCAGTGCTTCTCCTACAGCGCCACCCCAGGACTCCAGGACACTAGAGAATCACTCTAATTCATCTAAAGTAGTTTTTAAAAGATAGTTTTGACCTCAAAGCTATGAATAATTAATTTTTTATTACTGTCTTATTAAGAAGATGCATGGAAGGTCTAGATTTAATGTGAAAACAAAAAGAAAGGGGATATTTATTTTATCAGTAAGAGTTTGACTTTTATCTATAAACTACCCTGAAATGTTTACTTGCCTATTGGTGACATCTATGTGAAGGGACCACAGTAAATTTGGGCAAAGAAGAAATGCCGTAGTGATAATACATGGAAGGAGTCCTGGTGTGGCACTGTGGGTTAGTTACTGCACTGGACTGAAAGGTCTGCTGGAATTGCAGGGTCAGTGGTTCAAAGTCACTAGCTGCTCCTTGGAAACCCTATACAGGGTCACTATGAGTCAAAATGCAACTCAGACCGCACTTACCACCAACAATAATACATGAAAAAGGGTCCTGGTATGACACAGTAGGACAAGCGCTCGACCACAGGGTCGATTTGAACTGCAAGGTCGGCGGTTCAAACTTAGCAGTCATTCCTCGGAAACCCCATACAGGGTCACTCTGAGTCCAAACTGACTCGATGGCACTTAGCAACAACTTTACATAAAAAAACGCCACCCATTTTTATCTGTGGTGCAATAAGGTATGACGTGATGCAGTGTGGTGTGGTATGATACTTTGTTGGGAGATGGGAAAGCAATTTAAGAAATAAGAGTTTATACATGTATCTGAGAGAAAATTATTTCCTTTAAACATCCATCTGTGCTGTCCCTGTTAGAGGAAACTCCCTGTGAATAGACAGTGTATGTTGTTGTTAAGTGTCATCAAGTTGCTTCTGACTCATAGTGACCCTGTATAGGTTTCTGTGGCTAGAAAGCCTCATCTTTCTTCCATGGTACCTAACCATTGGTTCAAACTGCTGATTTTGTGGTTCAAAGTCCAGTGCTTGCCCTATAGAACCACGCTACTCTCTGGCAATGTATGTTGTTATGTGCTATTGATTCCATTACAACTCATAGTGATCCTGTATAGGGTTTCTAAGGAGCAGCTGGTAGGTTTGAACCACCGACCTTATCCTACCGTGTCGCACCAGGATACTAGGCTGTGTGTGTG
>NW_006408593.1:11681821-11701532 GCF_000296735.1 Chrysochloris asiatica | reverse complement strand
TGTATATATACACATATGTATATATATATGTGTATATATGTGTGTGTGTGTGTGTGTATATATATACACATATATATGGAGCTCTGGTAGCATAGAGGTTATGAATTGGGCTGCGAACCACAAGGTAAGCAGTTCGAAACTACCAGCTGTTCCGCGGGAGAAAGATGAGGCTTTCTGCTCCCATAAAGATTTACAGCCTTGGAAACCCTGTACAGGGTCTCTGTGAGTCGGAACAGACTCCACGGCACATAACAACAACAACATATATATATATATAAACACACAATTTGTTTTCATAAAGTGGATAGAATATAGTTACATAGCGTATCAACAGTATCTAATGACAAGATGAAGAATCCAGAATGAAGCAGCATAATGCTAATCTTGACCATCTTCCTGTAGGAGATCATTTTTCAGAATGAATGTGTAATGACATTGGGTGATGACTTTTATAGACTAGTCTAGAGACAGGAAGTCATTCTGGTAGAGAAAAGGGAAATTGCAGTCATTAGAACAGTTGGTTCCATCTTGGAACAGTCCTCAATTCCTATACAAATAAAAGTATAGAAAAAAAAGAAAATCTAAACTATATGGTTAAATCAGAGAGAAACTTAATATTAATGAAAAGCACTGACAAACATTTTTATTAATGGGAGAAAAGTGATATTACTTAACAAGTAGAAAACAACATAAAGCACTTTTCTGGAAGAAAAGGGATTGCTAGCAAGAAAAGGAGAGAGTGAGGGTGAATTGTGATAGCCTAGACAAGTTAGTGAGAGGACTAGGAAAATCGGAACGAATTTAATAATCATTTAATGGGAGCTAGATTATGCCTCTGCGAGTTAATGTACTGGACGGCAAAGTCTATTTGAACCTCAAGGGCGGTAGTTCAAGCTCACCAGCCAGTCCTCAGAAACCCTATATAGGGTCGCTATGAGTCAGAACCAACTCCACAGCACTTTACAACAACAAAAAATTATGCCTGACCCGAGGCCTTCTGATAAAGAGGAAGAAAGAGGATCAGCATCCCAGTTGACCCAGTGTATATAAAGCATAAAGCTGGGAGAGACCCCTAGACACCATCTTTCCTGGCTTCACAGTCAGTTGTACCTAAGCCAGCATCTCCCAAACTGTATTCCTTGGAACATGAGTGATTTCAGCATAGTGACAGGTTTTTATGAGGGAACAAAAGTATTCTATAGTTAGAAATTTTTGAGAAGTGCTGTATACTCTGCCTCTAAGAGATTCTTAGCAATTAAAGATTGAAATTCTGTAGTAAAGAAATCTGTTTAACTGTATTTAACCTGGTATTTGGCAGACTTATTAACCTCTTTTCCAAGAATTTACCTCATATCTCAAGGGGCACCCTTATTCTTCATTATACAATTCCGGCTTGTTGATCTAGCCTTTCTGGAAAGGGAACAATCTCCATCCTTAATTTCTTCACCTGTTTTTAGAAATGAATTTTGGCACTTCCCATATGTTCGTCTTATTTCTGACATGTTGCCTAAATCCCTCTTGCTCAGACTCTCTCGTTTTGTGCAATATAGCCCTGCCCAAGATAGACTCACAAACAGTTCAAAGTAGGAAGCCACTCCTTTCTCCAGCCCCTCCCTGCCTCACAAGTTAGGAAACTAGTGCATAGACCTAACATTGTGTCCTTTCAAAAGGCACTTGGTTGTTTTCCCAGGCTACATAGTGTAAACTCCTTTAACTTTTCCTGGACTGCTTATTTTCCAATCTTTTCTTAGTACTTTTGTTCTTTTTATAGATTATCTACATATCATTCAAGTTGTGAGGCCTCAACTTCTATGTTATAACCTATAATAGAAGATGGTTTTCTTCTCTAATAGAAAAATAACAGAACTGCATATGCTTAGGATTAACTTTTAGTTCTTTTATGTTATTCTCTCATTGCAGCATATATTTCTTTGAAGGAGATATCATTGACTCACAGGGATCTCGGCTTCACTAAGACACTCCCACATACACATCCTCTCCTCTCCCACTAGTGTGATGCCTACGTTTTCTAATTCTTGTGGAATTTTTCTCTTTCCGAGGTGAATTGCTTGGTCCATCCTCAATAATTCTTGGAATGTGAGCTCAAAGAAGATAAGGGGTCCAGTCTTTGATGTTTTCTGTTGCACCTTCTATGATGCATGGCCGAGCATGATACTATTCACAGATTCATGATATTACAGGAGGTAGTTGTGCACTAGTTAGTAGTCATTATTGGTGAAGGTATTTTTTAAAACTGGTGTAAAGATACAATTTTACTGAACATAATTCAAAAGCGACCACAACGATACTGAGACAGGGAACTTCCAGACATTCAAGCTGGATTCAGACAAGGATGCAGGACAAGGAATAGCATTGCTGACATCGGATGGATCTTAGCTGAAAGCAGAGAATACCAGAAAGATGTTTACTTGTGCTTTATTGACTACACACAAGCTTTCGACTGTATGGGTCATGACAAGCAAAGAATGGGTATTCCAGAACACTTAATTGTGCTCATGAGGAACTTGTATGTAGACCAAGAGGCAGTTGCTCAAACAGAACAAGGGGATACTAAATGGTTTGAAATTAGGAATGGTGTGCCGGGGTTGTATTCTTTCACTATACTTATTCAAGCTGTATGCTGAGCAAGTAATCGGAGTTGCTGAACTGTTTGAAGAATATGGCATCAGAACTGGAGGAAGACTCATAAACAATGTATGATATGCAAATGATACACCCTTGCTTACTGAAAGTGAAGAGGACTCAAAATACTGATGAAGACCAAAGACCACAGCCTTCAGTATGGATTGCACGTAATGTAAAGAAAACAAAAATCCTCACAACTGGACCCGTAAATAACACCATAATAAATGGAGAAAAGATTGAAGTTGTCAAATACTTCGTTTTGCTTGGATCCACTATCAACACTCATGGAGGCAGCAGTCAAGAAATCAAATGACCTGTTGCATTGGGGAAATCTGTTGCACAAGACCACTTAAAAGTGTTCAAGAGCAAAGATGTCAGTTTAAGGACTAAGGCATGCCTGTCCCAAGCCATGGTAATTCCAGTAGACTCATACGCATATGGAGCTCAGGTAGCGTATTGGTTACGAATCGGGCTGTGAACCACAAGGTCAACAGTTCAAAACTACCAGCTGCTCCACAGGAGAAAAATGAGGCTTTCTACTCCTGTAAAGATTTACAGCCTCGGAAACCCTGTACAGGGTCACTAAGAGTCAGAACCGACATGACGGTGTATAACCAACATATGCATATGAAAGTGAGGAAGGTCATAGAAGAATTGATGCAGTTGAGTTACGATGTTGGAGAAGCATATTGAAAGTACCATGGACAGCCAGAAGAACAAACAAAACTTTGTTGGAAGAATGACAACCAGAATTCTCCTTAGAAGCTAAGATGGTGAGACTTTGTCTCTCATACTTCAGACATGTTTTTGGGAGGGACCAGTTCCTGGAGAAGAACATCATGTTTGGTGAAAGTGGATGGTCAGAGAAAAAGAGGGTTGGCACAGTGGCATCTTCAGTGGGCTCAAGCGTATCAACAATTATGAGGATGGCGCAGGACAGGGCGGTATTTTATTCTGTTGTGCTGTGAGTTGGCACCAATTGGACAGCACCTAACAACAACATTTCCCTTTCATGTATTTCAGATGCTTGATTTAGAAAGAATCTTTTTTGATTCTTACTATCATGAGTTTAGCATATCAGCATTCAAAGCAAGTTATTTTTTAATTTGGAATCAATACACTTGATTCATTTCCCAAGAGATAACTGGAAGGTACAGGAAGCTTGAGGTCATGTTCATTCATATTTGAGAATTTCATAACTTGTAGAGGTAAATAGAGCCAAAGAAGATAATGCTTAATATTCTAGATCATCAGGTGTATTAAACTCAGGAGGAGCGGGAAGAGTGACCTGGTTGTTTCTTGAGTCTGCTTTTAAAAGACACAACAGTAACATACATGCCTAGTACATGCCACCACCCGCTGCATATATACCAGGTGCTTCCCACCTCTTGCTGCATGAAGACCAATTGAACAATGTCAGAGCAGGCTCTCCTGTTGCTTGGTGGCAGTTCTAATGAAAAATTGGTTTGCTGCAGGATATCAGCAACCACTTAGGGAATTTTTGTGTTTTCCCCAAACATGTCACAGGTCTGACTCTACAGATGCAGTGTATGTGAATGAAATGCCATATCCTTGAATATCAGCAGGGAACAAAAGAAGACATTAGAAAATGACACCACTGATGCCACAAGATGAGGATGAAAACCAAGACAAACTCATCAGAATCCTAGGGTGGAGGATTTTTGAGTGACGGAGTTGCCCATTTACTGGTGGTAAATACCAGAATGAATAAAATGGAGTGGTGAAAAACAGGCTGTTATAAGCGTATCATTGCTTTTCAGAGTTGGCCTAAGTTCCTATCATTTGGGTCAAGCAATCTATTAAACTGATAGCAAAAAAAAAAAAAAAAAAGGAGGGGGCATGGGGAACTAAAGTGTAGAGAATATTAATATGCCCTTAAAAGAACCTGAAATGCTCTATTATGATGATTGTGTCTCTTTAGGTGCTTTTGAGTCAGTTGTAACTCATAGCCATCCTGAATAGTTTCCAAGGCTGTAAACTTTTGTGGGGGCAGAAAACCAGCCTTTCTTTCATAAGTGGCTGTTGGGTTTGCAGTCCAATGCTTATCCTAGAGCGCCACCAGCACTCCATACGGAACCCTGAAAGTCATGCATACTGTTTTTGCATGTTATGGTCTTGTAGTCCTTTTCTTCCTAGGAGACATAACTGACAGATGTAATATGTTGCATTTGCTTCTATATTTTTATACCAGGTTATCATTTCTAGAGCAGAGTTGCTATTTAGCTCTCAAGCAAGGATACAAAAACAAAAACAGGAGCCAGTCAAATCCAAACAGAGACTAATGGGGCTAAATGTTATTACGAAGATTAGAATATATTCTAATTACCTAAGTTAATACAAACGTTAAGTATTTGGGTCTTGAAAAATTTGTTGCAAGTGCATGAAGTGTAATTCATAGCATCAGTAAAACGTGTGTAGTTAATTTGTAGCATCAATAAGAACATGAGAGTTCTGATGTGGCATTGTAGGATAAGCACTGGACTGCTAACTCCAAGGCCAATTGTTCACACCCACCAGCTACTCCTCAGTAAAAATCATGTAAAGGGTTGCTATGAGTGGGAACCAACTTGATGACACTTGACAACAACAAAATAACAATATGTCTTAATACCAACTCCAGAATCTATTCATGAGTATGGCAGTGTTTTCAATTGCATTCCTTTGATTTTCCCCCCTTTTAGCAGATTGGCCATCTCCAAGTGCTGTTTGGGCCTGGCTCAATCCTTGGTTTATAAAAGGCCATGTTTGTTTGTTTTTTTTTCCTTGGCATGGCACACATGCTTACAATAAAAGATAGTATCTAGAGTCTAGGTCTCAAATGAAAAAAAGATTCATTTGACATGATGCTTAATTTTGATATGACTTTATTTGAAACTCAGAGCCCAAACTCATCAAAAAATGTCTTTACTGCCAAGTTAAAAAGCTGACAGTCTTTCCCCTATCTCCTGGAAGGCATTAAAACACAGGGGTTTTTTCTTTTCTTCTTCAGAGAAAATAAAGTAAAAACCAATAACTGAGAAATTAGCATCCACCAAAGTTCGAAAATGATCTATGTGTTTCAGAGGCTTCAATTTAAAATGCCTTTTAAATCTCAAGAACAACAAAATAGATTCCACTTTCTGAATGGGAAAGGCATATTTTATTCTCGTTTGGGCTTTCTTTCCTTATTTTTAACCAGATGAGTTTGTCTTTAAACACAATTTTAGCTTCTTACATGATTTGTGTAATCTTGCTGCTTCCGGTGATGATACATTGATTTTGTCATCAGAAGCCTTGTGCTGGGTTGCAGTGCTCTGAGCCATTCTTGTAGGAATTGGTGGTGTACCTCTGTGGCAGTGAGCCATGGCATGCAGTAGTAATGCCATTCGGCAAGTGACCCCGTCTGCGCCTACCTGCAGGTCCCCATGGGGCAGCACAGTCCCCTTTTACAGCCATCAATTGCTGGGTCTGTTTTTTTGACTTAAAAAAAATTATATTTTCGATTTGGTGTCCATGTCATATTTACCAGATAGTCTTTTGCCAAGACATGTGATATATTCTTGTAATTGTATGGAATCTCTTCTATAAGAAATTGAGTCAGATAGGTTAGTGAGATTTAAAAGACGTTTGAGCAGACACAGAAATTAAATTAAGCACAGAAGACTGTTTCAGGGTAGCTGTTTTCTCTGAATTGACAGAAGATGGAGTCCTCAGATAATTTTCTTTCAGTTTGGGTAAGATTCTTTACATTTGTCTTCCCTCTGGATTTCACCAATTGGCCAAGTACCTCAAAGGTTAAATCTTAATAGTACACATTCTCTGAAGATGATGATGGGTTTGAGCCCAGACCTTTAAGACACCCAACTAACAGGTCATTAGGGAATTGGGGGAAGCACATTTTGATATCTTTATAAGGAAATTTGAAACATAGAGTATATTTTTTTAACCCCTAGAACTAGTTAGAGTGATGGATTTAACTAACCAAAATTGTAGATTTTCTTTTTGTGCACCGATTGAGATTACAAAGTTGAAAGGAAAAAGAACACTAACATGCAATTTGGGCAGCTGATTGCATCGTAATTTGCTATTTGATAGTCTTTTCTATTGAACTCTGGTTTATTTTTAAGGAAAAGATTAGTTTTTCCTATCCGTTTGAGTATTTATAATTAACAGTTTTCAGGGACAAATCCACTTACATTTTGATTTGTATAATCTGTGTTAATTTTGTAGAAATTAGGGGGAAAACATTGCAGTGAGTAAAGATAACATTGTTGTGAGTAAAGATAATGATCACTTTTCCCGTTTTGTTTGTTTTTTTTCTTTTTAAGGGAAAATCCTGACATGTTACTTATAAATATGGAGCTCTTCATAATCAGGACTTTCAGCTTACCAAATAGCTTCCCAGAATACCACCATAGATAGAATGGTATCAGTCCACATGTGTGGAGCAAGAAGAGAACACATCCAAGTGTTGTTTGCAAAGAGTGGTCCATAGTCTTGTATCTTTTAGTATATCTTAATATTTCTATATCTTCAGTCATGTGGAGTGCTACAAAAGTCTCAGTTTTCACTGGACTGAAGCTATAAGGGAGTCCTGGTATGGCGCTGTGGGTTAATGTGCCAGATCTCAAAGCCATTTGAACTGCAAGGTCAGTGGTTCAAGCTTACCAGCTGCTCCTCGGAAACCCTTTACAGGGTCGCTATGGGTCAGAATTGACTCGACCGCCCTTAACAGCAACAACAGAGCTATAAGAGGAGTCCTGGTGTGAACACTGTAGGATAAGCACTGGACTGCTAACCTCAAGCTTGGTGATTCAAACCCATCTGCTGCTCCTTGGAAACAGTATTCAACAGGGCTCACTATAAGTCAGAACCGACTTAATGGCACGTTACAGCAACAAAAACAGAGCTATAAGAAGAGAGCAGGTATCCTTTAAAATTAGCTTGTGTTTATTTTATAGATTTAAAAGTCTAGTTAACGTTTCCATATGGCTATATTGTACAGATTTTTGCTGAGGAACATTGTTGCTGATTTTGGTAGGCAAATGATGCTTCACCTCTAAAGACTTCAGCGTTCATCTTTAATAGAACCTCAGTACTACAGGTGTTAACAGTTAGGAAACTAAGAGAGAACAGTACCATTCTCTAATAGAGGACTTCTCAAACTGTGTATGATAAATAATCTGTTTGTTAAATTTCCAATCCACTGCTGACTGAAACTTTTATAAAATGAATCATTAGAAAAGTAAAAAATTTAAAACAATAGTTATAAAAAGTACAGCCCAAATGCCTTATTGATTAAATTCAACAGACATAAACGACTCTTCTGTTAAGCACACCTCTCTGTTACTATACTCACAGCGTTACAGAGCCACCAGTCTGTAGATAGCATGGTCTGTGACCCAAGTTGGGAGCAGTTCTAATGTGCTAGTAACATCTCCCCACTCGGGCACCAAGGTGTTCCTTACAGTGCTTGCTGCTTTTCAGTCTAGGATACAAAGATCACACATTGTGTTTGGTTGCCATTTCTCTTTCATCTAGAAATTTCTCAACCTTTTTTCTTTTCTTTTGGTTTTTCATATTTTAATTTGTTGACATTTTATAAGACTCCTCCATTTGTGATTTGTCTGATTATGTCATCATGGTTAATGTTAATGTTCACTTAAGCTTTTTTTGTAAGAATACTACATAGAGGTCATTGCTTCATCATGCACACATCCTAACAATTACCCCTAGAATTGGTGATATTCAATTTGATAATTGGTGTCTGTTCAGTTAATTTTGAAAGTGCTAACCCTATGCAGGGTCGCTGTGAGTCGGAATCGACTCAATGGCACTTAACTATAACACCAAACAGATTTGCATTCTAGATGCTATAATACTGTTCAGTTTAACAAACATCTTTGTGACCTACCAAGTTCTAGGCAGTAGACTACAAAAATGAGTAAGACTTAATTTCCCTTGTTCTCAAGGCGCTGGCAGCATAGTAGAGGAGACAAACATAAACAACGAAATGCAGTATGAAACAGACTATGGTAAGTGTCATTGTAGAGTTACTAGCAGGGTGCTCTACAAACATAGAGGAGGGGGTGATATGAATTCAAATAGGGGACTAGGGAAGGGTTATATAAGAACTGGTATTTGATCTGTGTCATCAAGAATGGGTAGGATTTAGCTAGGTAAGAGAGGTGTTAGGTGGGAGGGAGTGAAGACTTTAAGCAAAGGTACAGAAGCAGCATAAAGGGTTTTGAGTTCTGGAAATAGCAGATAATTGAGAGTAGTTGAAGGCAAGGCTCTAGTGGGAGGGAAAGCATAATTGTTAAGGGCCTTAACTGTCTTGCCTAGGAGTTTAGGCTTTACTAGAGAAAAGTCACTGGGAAATATTAAGCAGAGAAGTGACATGGTGACGTTTCTTTTAGAGAAAACTTATCATCAGCAAAGGGATCTATCTATTGCAGGTGGAGAGAGACTAGTTAGGAAGCTCTTCTAAATTGTTCTAGTAAGAGACCCGAATTACAGTGATGGGGGAGAACTGCAAGGCAGTGCAAGGACCAGGTAGATGTGAAGAGTAAGGAGTAGGGTGGAGTGGACGTACCCACAACCCCCAGCTTGAAAGTCAGGGAAGATGATGGTGAGTTTGGTCTTAAACAGGCAAGATTTGAGGTGCTGGTGGGGCATTCAGATGGAAACGTCTATCATACAATTAAAAATGTGGGTGTGGAATTCCCAGTGAGACCAGGGCTGGAAATGTAGGTGATGTCGGATAAACACTAGACTAGTAATCTCAAGGTCAGAGGTTCACAACCACCAGCCATTCGTTGGAAACCCTATTATATAGGGTCACTATGTATTGGAACCCACTTGATGGCATTTAGCAATAACAAAAGCAATGTCTCAGGAAGGAATCTTAGTGTGGCGCTGTACAGTAAGCACTGGAGGGCTGACCACAAGATTGGTGATCCAAACCTACCAGCTGCTCCTCTGAAACCCTATACAGGGTCACTGTGTCGAAACTGACTCTACAGCACGTTTACTACAACAACAATGTTCCAGGAAGCCCTGGTGATTTAGTGGGTTATGCGTTGTGATGTTAACTGCTAGGTCAGCAGTTGAATGTATCGGTCACTCTGTAGAGAAATAAAGATGAGTCTTTGTACTTCTGTAAAGATTTACAGCCTCAGAAACTCTGTTCAGGATTGCTATATGTTGTTGGAAGCAGCTCTGTGGCACACACAGCAACAACAGCTATGTACCAGGCACCTTGGTGGCTACAACAGTGGGCACAAACATAACCACCTTTGTGAGGATGGTACAAGACTGGCAGTGTTTGATTCAGTTATACATAGGGTCTCTGTGAGCTGGAACCCACTTGATGGCACCAGACAAGAATGTTTCAGGCACAGTGCTAGGTACTTTACATATGTTACTGTAAAGAGATATTTGTTTCATTGAGACTGAATACAGTTACTCAGAGAATATGTATAGAGAGGGAAAGAAAAATAGCCCCAGACAGATGCTTTAGGAGCATCTGAGTATAAGGCACTGTAGGATCAGCATTGGACTGCTAACCTCAAGGTCAGCAGTTCAAACCCACCAGCTACTCCTCAGAAATCCTATACAGGGTTGCTATGAGTGGGAACCAACTCAATGGCATTTAACTACAACAGCAACAAAGGCTATGTAAAGAGACTCAAGAAAGTAGTTAGGAAAAAGCAGAGGGCTCCAAGAAGAGCATGATCAGCAGTGCAATGGCACAAAGATGGAGTCGTTTCTGGAGAAAATTGGTAAGTGGTGACCTTAGAGTGACTAGAAAGTGAGGGTGAAGGTGGCATGAACTTCAGGCTGAGCCTGTGGTCTGTTTAAGAGGGTCTTTCCAGTAATAGTGAGCAGCTACGGAGTAGGACTTGTCTAGGTCAGAGGGAAGAGGGAGTCTGACAGGAGGGAGAGCACAGTGGAAGTGGTGTGCTGTGAGGCCAGGATTAGGTATGTATGAATTACACTTCTGGGTGAGAGATGGAAGTCAGTACAAGGACCAGTCAGATGGAAAGAGTGACGAGGAGGTCAGTAGCAGCCTGGACATGCACAGGCTAGGACTGACTGATAGACTAGAAATCTAGAGTGAAGGTCCAAGCAGTTACAGTTTGCTTCTAATTTTTGCACATAAAGTTTTAAAATTAGTGTCATCCAAAAGAAGCTTTTGGTCTTTTTGTTTAATTTGTTACATGTACCGTTTTCAAAATAAAAAATGCAAGAGTTGAAAGTGTATTCCTTTATCTTAGCAGTGAATCATTAAATAAAATCTGCCCCCTATACTCATGGTGACCCTGTGCACGATGGGCAGGATACTGGCCGGTCCTGCAACATCCTCGCAATTGTTGTTGTATTTGAGCCCATTGTTACTGCCGCACAAGACAATGCTTGCGTCTTAAGATCCTCCCCCATTTCCCTGCCTTACCTTCAGGCCTAGAACCCTTCTGGAAGAATAAAGGCTCAGAGAGAAATGGAAGGATGGCACAGGCAAGGGACGGCCGAGCTCAAGTTGGCATCTAAGGCTTCCTTATGAAAGTCATCACAGTATCCTTTACATCAAGTTACACTGACTGTGACAAGGCAGTTTTCCTTTATAAATAAATGCTAATACTTGAAATAATATAAAATAAATCAATGAATAACTTCCCTATGCCACACTCATGGATGGACATCCATATTTTTTGCTTTAGAAAAATTGTGTTAGCTAAATACATTGCTAGAAAGGACATCTCTATTCTGAAAAAGTCACAAAAGACAAAGAGTCTCAGCTAAGATTCTTTCATGAATTAGAAAATGAAAAGCCCTGCTTACTACCAAGCAGGAGATGTCATGAAATCTTAGACTTCTAGTGTCGGGAGGGATCTCAGAATTCATGATCTCCTTATTTCAGTAATTGATTCACTGAACATTTATTCAACACTCTGCCACTAGCCAGCAAAGCAAACTTACCTGTTAAACCAGCTAATTTTTCCCTTTAAGGAGCTCACAGTCTAGTAACTTAGGTAAGGAATTTCAAGAAAAGGGGCACAGTGGTAGAACTTTAGTGGATGTCTGCTTTCCCCAGGGTGCTCTGCTGATCACTTTCCACGCATTATCTTCATTTTCACCTCTCAATAAAGGGAAGGAGACAGGACTGCAGCGTGTGTGCGTCCGTGTGTGTTGTAGAGGAGACTTGAACGTATTTATAGTCGGAGGGGAAGGAGCCAGTAAAGAGGTTACTTTTATTGTTGCTTTTATTGCTCCAGTACACTTAGCCTTACAAATCAACAAATCATTATTCTTCCCAGCCCGCTGGGTAAGGGTGGAGGGACAGCCGGGGAGGGATACAGTAAACTTACAAAAGAAGGGGGAAAGAGGGTCAGGCATGCAATTATGTTGACTGCTGCTTCTCTCTCACTTCTCTGGGTCATGGCTTTGCACACAGCCTTAGGAAACAGCAACAACCAAGACACTTCTGTATTTTTGTTTTATGCTTAGTGACTTATAGTATAAATTAACAAAAGGTGAGACCCAGAAAGCACACTGTAAAGCCTAATACCATTTAATGTTGAGCTATGCTTGGCCTGCAGTTTGTAAAGCAGAATGGAACATAGATGTTAGAAAGGAAACAAAGATTTAGGTTCTGGTTCTGCCAGATATGTGAGGATGTGTGTGCAAATAAATATACATTGTAGGGGAAGATGTTGAAATGCTCAAGTTGACATTCTTAGATGGAAAATGGGATCGTTTGCAGGTAATTTTTCTGAACTAAAATCTTTAAATTCCCGCCGACCAGTCAGTAGTAGAAAGGATAAACAGTAAACACATTTTACTTGAAATTCCTTTATGTTCTTACATGGAACATGGTAACCCCAAGAAGTGCAGAGAAATAAAGTGGCAGCAGATAGGCTATTTGGAATGTAGATAGCAAGATCTCACTGACTGTATCGATAGATCCCGCACCTTACTTGAGAGGCCCACGTTCCACTCAGGAGTAAGGTGGAGGCGTCCAGTATCCTCAGGACTTTCAAGTGATAAAAATACAAGGGTAAGTCAAAAAGTATTGCTGTCATAAACAAAACTGTCAAAATGTGAAGCTATGTCAGCATTCCTCATCTAGGTCTGTGCGTTCTGAAGACCTTGTTTCCATCTCTTTAACCCTTCCTAAAAGAATTCTATGCTCTTCAATTTACACCACGTCAAAATGGTAGTTTGGGCATCCTTGAGGGACTCAAAGGTTTTCCTTTTAAATGTTCTTTGAGTTTTGAGAATGAAAAGAAGTCTTATAGAGCAAATTGAGGCCTGTAGGGTAGATGGGTAAAGCTTCTCAACTAAACTCTTGTTCAGTCCTTGTTGTTGTTGTTGTTAAGTGCCGCGAAGTCAGTTCCGACTCATAGTGACCCTGTACAGGGTTTCGGAGGCTGTAAATCTTTGCAGGAACAGAACACCTCATCTTTTTCCCACGGAACAGCTGGTAGTTTCGAACTGCCAGCCTTGAGGTTCACAGCCCGATTCGTAACCACTACGCTACCAGAGCTCCTTACTACTATTGAAAAATGAGCAGGTGCATTGTCATGAAGATAAAAAATTGCTCGGTGCAACTTTGCTGGCCTTGTTCTTACCAGTGCACTTTTCCGTTTTCTTAACACTTATTTCTAATAAGCCCCTGTGTTCAGTCCTGTGTGTTTTGAGAAAATGTATCAAGATTACCCCTTTGGAGTCCCAAAGAGAGTAGTTGACATAACCTTCTAAGCTGACCACTCTGCCTTGAATTAACTGGTCCAGTAGATCATGTGGTTTTTTTTTTTAAGACACCCTAATGAGATTAAGGATTCCTGATGTGGCGCTGTGGGTTAATGTGCTGGACTGCTAACTGCAAGGTCGGTGGTTCTAACCTACTAGCCCACTCCTCACAAACCTTATACAGAATTGCTATGCGTTGGAACCGACTTGATGACATTGAACAACATGACAAAGAGACTAAGACAAGTGCATTACTGAGACAATTTGCAGCCATCCACTGACATCAGAAACATGTTGAAGCATGTTTTGTTTGGAACCCTAGTAACAGTACTTTTTGATTTACTCATAAATCATAGTCATGGAAATTAAAGACTATTTCTATTGTTAGGTTACATGAAGGGTACTCCTCACCTATTTCTCATCAATTTTTGGGTTAAATTATGTCACTGAATCAAAATCACGATGTATTTAATACTCATATTTGCAATGTGAAGAAAGTTAACAGTCAGACAGTGGTAAAAGATAGTTATGCACATCTTCTGCAAAGTGCCACAGGTTCCTGGCTCCAGAGCTCACCTGGATCCTTGAAAGGTCAGGGCGCTTCTTCATCTCTTAGAACTCACTCTCACTGTGCAGGATAGGTGCACAGTGAGCGAGCATTGTACTCGGGGCGTTCCATCATGCTCAGTGGGAAGAAGGATTACTTTCCTAACAAGGAGTCATCTGTAAAATACCTTACAGGGTAAGTTTAAACGCTAACACTTTGTGAAGTGCCTACCTGGCATAAGCTCTATTTTGTGTCTTTGAAGGAAAGAATAGAAATGTGAGGGTTGCTGGTCTTTTTAGGGCCATTTTCATTACAGTCATGTTCACCACATTCTTATGATATGTATTCAAGGTAGTTTACTTGTTAAAACAATTGTACACTTTAAAATATGGTATTTGAACTATTCTGTAGATTGTAGTAATGTGTTGTAAACTACAATCAGCTGAAATCTCACTCATCCCACTAGGTGGCGTTAATTCATTAAGCGATAACTTTATCCCCTAGCTTCAGCAGACTGCCTTATAGGTAGTTGGACTAATTTGGGCTGTTTTTAGAGTGTCACAGTGCACTCTTAGTTCCCATGCTGTCTGCATAGAGCTCTTTGTGGAGGTTGTTCAGAAAGGTTGTTGTTGTTGTTAAGTGCCATCAACTCGGTTCTGACTCATACCCTGTGTAGGATTTCCAAGGAGCTGCTGGTGAGTTTGAACTGCCAACTTTGTGGTTCAAAGGGTCTTGCGGTCTAGCATGTGATCCTACAGTGCCACAACAGGACTTCAGAAAGGTTAGGAAGAGCAAAAGACTAAGGGCCAATTTATATAAATGTTAAAAAAAAAAAAAGACAAATCTACTGTCATCAAATCTATTGTGACTCATAGTGACCCTACTTAAGTGCTTGTTAATCTTAGCTTTCACTTATCTGTGCCCTGATTATAGATCTAACTCGTTCAGATATGAACTTAATTGCTTTCTTGTAGTTTGTTGTCTTATTTTCATAATTCTGTGTAGGCTGCTAGAAAAACAACTGAAAATAGAAGCAGACCTTAAAAGCATAGTGCTTGTAAAGATTTAATTTTAGAATCATTTGGTTCATATGTATAGGAACTAGGTTAACAGTGATCCTAAAGCATTGTGCTGGGTTTTTTAGTCATAAATGTAAAATAAAAATGAACATTCCAATTTAAATATTTTCTTTTGTCTGAATTTGAATGATTTATTATCTACAAAGACAGTTTTATATTACAGATAAGCCCATTTTCAAAGTTGAAAAATTGTGCTTTACTACAGTCCTTTGTAGGGTTTAGCTAATTAAATGTTTTACATAAAAATTTCCTTTCTGTGCTTAAAGAGTTTGAAGTTGAAGGTTTTTTGTTTTTTAAAGAAATGATGAGTATATTTCACATGCAAAAATAGTGTTTCCACAATTTATTAGAAGTGGGTATTTTTATTATTATCAGAAGTGGTTTTTTTTATTAATCAGATTCACACAGATCAAAATTGTTTCAAAATGGATCCATCTTGATCCATAAAAGTTTAATTGTTCTACAAATAACGCTTTTTTCATTGCTTGTGGACAGTAACTAGTTGGTGTTGACCATTCCCTTAATGCTGAGATCTGATAGTGTAATGGATCCCAGGTTGGACGGCTAACCCGCAAGGTCAATAGTTTGAAACTATCAGGGTTGCCTTGCACCAGAACTGACTCTACAATATACAGCCTCCACCACTGTATTGTTGTTAAGTGCCATCAAGTCACTTCCCCACTCCTAGGGTTTCCAAGGAGCAGTCAGTGGGTTTGAATCACAGTCGAATACTTTTCCTACAAGGCCGCACCAGGACTCCTTCACCCCAATATGTTGTTGTTGTTAAGTGCTGTCGATTTGGATCTGACCCATAGTGACCCTGTATAGAGTTTCCAAGGAGTAGCTAGTGAGCTTGAACTGCCGACCTTATGGTTCAAACCTACTTTGCAGTCTAGTGTATTAACTCACCGCACCCCACCAGGGCTCCAAATTCCCTAGTACAAAGAGTGCTGATAGTGTATTCACTGTAATAAACAGCTGAGAGAATAGAAAAGGGCTTTTGCCAACAGAATGGAGCCCTGGTGGCACGGCACTTAAACTCTTAGCTGCTAACCAAAAGGTTGACAGATCAAACCCACCAAAAGCTAGAGATATGGTAGTCTGCTTCCATAAAGATATTGTTGTTACGTACCATGGAGTCGGTTCCGACTCATAGTGACCCTGCATAGGGTTTCCGAGGCTGTAAATCCTCACGGGAGCAGAGCGCCTCATCTTTCTCCCGTGGAACTGCTGGTAGTTTTGAACTGCCGACCTTCAGGTTAGCAGCCCAGTTCGTAACCAGTGCGCTACCAGAACTCCTTAGAGATATACAGCCTTGAAAACCCTCTGAGAGTAGTTCTTTGTCTGGTAGGGTTGATAACAATTTGGAATCGATTCAGTGGCAATGAGTTTAGTTTGGGTTTGTCAAGAGAGTCTAAATAACCTGGTTTATAAGTTGGAACAGGAAGACTTGAACATTTGGTGCTCATTAATCATATTAATATCTCAAATAGGAAGATTTTGCTTTTTTGATAATCTTAGAAAGTTTTAACTGAAAAAAGCAGATGCTCAAGGTTATTTATATTCAAGGCATTCACTATAATGGGACTGATTTTTTTTTTTGGTTAACTTAAGAAAATTAGTTGATTTCTTCCTAATAAGCCTTATGCACATATTTGTGCTTATTTGTGTCATGACTCCACGATACTTAACGATAACAGCATAGGTATGTATTACAATTTAATTATAAAATCTCATTTTTCAAATTCAGAAAAATTGTGATGAGAAAGACATAAAGGGCAGAAGTAAGCATTGTTGAATAGCATTTGAGCTTATCTATTTCCATGTGTTTATTGGGGAGTAGAAATAAGAAAGAAGGGGGGATCCATTTTGAATGTAGTAAATAGACAAGGAAGCTTCAAAAAGTTAATAGAAATTCCATTATCTTTTTATTCCATTTTTGCACAAACTTTTTGAAGCTCCCACGAATACCCAAGCATGTATTACAAACAAGAGAGCAAGCAGAGGTCATCTTTTCAGGAGGCATTAGCTCTATTTTACAAACAGATAAACTGAGTGAAAAGTCCCTTAGGTACGACGAAGATGGTTTAGTGGAAAGCTCTCCAGTCCTGGCAGGATACAGCACTCATCCACAGTAAAACTTAAGGACTGTAACAAAAGAAATACTTCTGTGCAAACAAATATGAAGGGAAATAAGTTTCTGTTGGATAAGCGGTCAGATGAGCATAGTCCTTTAAAGCTGTTACGTTCAAGTAAAGGATATAGGATATTATTCTATTATAGCCCCTGATCAGACATTTTAGTCGTGGAATATCAATTATGTGTTTTAAGTAGCTTTTAATATCTTAGAACAAGGACTTCTTTTCTTTCTCTCTAGCTTCTCTTCCTTCCAGTACTTTATTTCTTATCAATTAGAAGTGAAATTCCTTTTCTTTGGTAACAAATACAAATTTTTACTGTGTCCCAGATCTCTGGTTGATTGGCTTTGTTGTCCAGCAGCCCCTTCTTTGATATCAGGCCATCTCTGAGGACACTGGCTATTGTAAAGAGCTCTTTTGCGTTGAATCATTTGATTTATTTGATGGTGATTATCTTTTGGAATTTCCTAGCAGGATGTATTATTTAAGAGACTTGGTGGTTCAGTGGCTAAGTGCTTAGATGCTAACTGAAAAGTCAGCAGTTCAAGCCCCTCAGCTGTTCCACAAGAGATAAATGTGCCATGTGTTTCTGTAAAGATTTATGGCCTTGGAAACCCTAAAAGGCAGTTCTGCTGTCCTTTAGTTCAATAAGTATAACAAGTTCAAAAATGTTTTAAAGTAAAATGGGATAAGAAACAAGGGAGGAGAGGGCTTTAATAATTAGTATGCGTTCTAATTTTCCACTTTGTAACTCATTGAAATAACCAACAACAATAAAATTGTTATTTTGAACCAATTATTCTGAAATTGCCACTTTTCTGAAAATATCTCTTACAGCTGAAACTTAATTTATCAAAGCATTTTAGTTCTGAGGATGGTACATATTTTTATAAAGTTGTGTTTTCAAATGGAAATAGCACTGAGGCTTCTAAAATAGGGAACCTTTCCAAAACAGGCTTGTGGTTGCCTGGGTGAAGAATATTATGTTGCAACACTCAAAAAGGAAATCCTGGCAAAGGAAGCAATTGATGAAGGGCAAATGTCTGCAGAGTCTAATGAAGCTTTTAAAGGCACTTGCTTGGGCCTGCATGCAAGGCCTCTGCCAGTACCTTTCAAATTAAATATCATGTGCTTCACAGTGTGCTGAGCCAGGCTGACTTCCATCTTTGCTTCCGTTCTACATAATATGTCATTCTTATTCTTAATCTTCTATAAGTGCTAGTCATCATCTGACTGAGAACTGCAGTCTGTCCTCACTCTGCCCTTCCTGAAAATGTCACAATAATAATGGGTAGCAGGGTGGTTTTATGGTGTTTAAGAATCAAGTTCATCAGCATTTTTTTAAACTATGAGTTTATCATTTAGTGTCATTATTCTGCAAATACTGAATATTTTATAACTTTAATTTTATAAGAGGTTTTCCCTTTTTCTGAGTAGCTGGGGATCCGTAGTATTCTCATTTTGTATACATGGAAACGAATACAAAAGAGAGTCAGTGATAATGAGCACCACATAGATAGTGGGAAGGAAAACTGACATCTTAGTGGTCTTTTGTTGTTGATTATTTTTTTAAAAACCTTTAGCCCAAGTGCTTTCCTCTATATAATGGAGACGAAAAGAAAATGCTTTTTACAGCTGTTATTGTTTCAATGGAACGCTTCATTCCGATTTTCTTCTCAAAGGAAAAGTTGACTTTAAAAAGATTCTACAAATACAATTTTTCTAGGCCCCCCACCCCCTTTTGTTTTACAACCTTCTCCTGTTTCACAATGTCTCAAAATAATTTTAATGGGTAAATGTTATTTGGGGGAGAAACACAATTCACAAAAATAAATGTACCTGATGTTTCATGCCTAAAAGAGACATCTTAGTATTCAAGCTCTGGTACAATCTCTGCAGCAGATGCATCTTTATTTGACTGATTGAATTCATTTTAAGTACTTAATGGTGAGAACTTTGGTCTTGTTTTTGGGACTACCTTTTCCATTATTATAGCAACTATGGAATTTTGACTTTTGGAAACAAAGGGCTTGAATAATATAAAATTGGGACCTCTGTGGAGGGGCACCTGGAGGGGCCGTCTGAATTCCCCAAAATGTGTGTTTATTTTCTGTGTCTATGCTTGTACACATAGGTCATTTTTCTGGGAACAAAGTCCATAGCTTTTTGTTGTGATCCTAATATGTTGTTCAGTGCTGTGGAGTCGATTCTGACCCATGGCGACCCTGTATAAAGTTTCCAAGGAGCAGCTGGTGAGTTTGAACCGCCGGCCTTACAGTTCAAACGGCTTTGTAGTCTGGCGCATTAACCCACAGGTCTGTGAAATTCCTCTCCCCAGATTGATTTAAACCACTTCCCTTATTAAGTTTGGATATGAAGCATTGTATTTTTCTCCACAAGAGAAAAAAGCCACGTGTGAATACCTTTTTTCAAAATATATGTGTCACTTAGCACATCCACAGTACAGGCTGTGAAATAGGATGTTACATGAATTGGACGTCGTGCAAGCACCGTACTATATACACAGGCAATCCCTGGATCGCAAACAA